>NC_082381.1:52129837-52447059 GCF_027477595.1 Haemorhous mexicanus | reverse complement strand
TGAAAAGAAAGAAGAGAAAGAGAAAGGGGAAAGGAGAAAGAGGAAAGGGTCACAATAACAGGAAATATTTTAATTTTGCAATTAATGCCTCTCAGGCACTTTGATTCAGAGCAAAGTAAAGTGCAGATCCACAATATTCTAGTTAGTTTTAATATATTTTGGTTTTGGTATATTCTCAATGTACACCGACAATTTTCATTTTCCAAAACCTTGAAGAGATTGTGCTTTTACAGGAGGAAAGGGGAAAGCAGATGAAAAGGGCAAGAAAAAAATTACTGAGAAAATGGAAGACAATACCAGGTGAAATCAATAATTCCTTTTTTAAATTGTAAATTATAACAGTAATTAGTAAGCTACCAGATAATTTTACTGTACCATCTTCTTAAGCTTGCCAGTTCAAAGGCTTGTATAAACTTTGTATGGTGATTAGTTCAACAATCATGATACTCTCCGAGCTACTCTGACTGCAGTATTTACATGTATGCTCAGTGTTTCAGAATCACATCTCTAGATATCACCCAGTTCCATGTGATGTACAACAGCAATAGAAAATAAAAATGAGTTAAATCTTTTGTTATGGTTGGTATCTTCTGGAAAACTCAACTCTTCTTGAACATAAAGGAATATTTTCCTCTTTTAAAAGCTCACATTGTACTTATTTTAAGTACAGTCGGTTTCCACAAAAAGTGCTGATTTAATTTTTTTTCCTTTTTTAAATAACTATTCATTTAAGACACAAGGAGAAATTTCAGAAGGGATGGGAATGGAAATATGAAAAATAGAGTAAAAGAGAAAAGCAAGTAATCAAGAACAAATAGAAATTAAGGGGAAATTAAGAAAAAAAAAATAACCCTTAATTGTTCTCTAGAGTTGGTTTGAACTTTCACAATTTTCCTATCTGGAGAAGCCCTCTGAAGGCTAGAGAAATGCTCAGTCTGTTTTCTGTGGTCTTTGCTGTCCTAGATGTGACTGCAGCATTGTCTTACAGTGACTGCAAAACAGAAGACATCGTTATGTCTTCACTGCCCAGCAACAGCAAAGGAGAAGGTAAAGTGAATTCACTGTCCCAGGAAGGAAAGCAGCCATGCAGAAACTCACTGAGGAGTCATGTTGCCTGGACACAGCAAAAGATAATTTAAGTAATCTTAAATGTTTCTGTCACTCCTCAATAGTTATGTTAAAACTAAGCAAAGGAGGAAAGCCTGCACTTTTGGAATGCTGTTCCAGTTAAAAAACGTGACGGGAGAGACAACCTGTATTAAACAAAGAGCTCTTCCCCTGGGGAAAAAAAAAAGGAAAAAAAACACTCTTAAATGTTTTGGCAGATTTAGAACTAGTTTAGAAATAGCGATGAAGATATAAGAGTAGCTAATGCATGTGTCTTCAGGGCCCTAGCAAATACAAGCCTACTGCAAGACTCCAAAAATGTACTGAATTTTACCCAATTTTCCAGATGTCAATAACAAAAAAAAATTGAAAATTTGTCAGTGGTAAAAATAAATAAATAAATAGAAGTTATATTAGAAGAGTCCCATTCTGGCAGTATGTGGTAAACACATAAAAGTATCAGCTGTCCTATATGCAAAGACTATCACAGTGAGGAAATGATGGCATACACTGCACTATAAAAATAGCCCACATTCATAGGAAAGGTTAAAGTAGGAAATGTTTTACTTAAGCAGAACAGAATGTGACAGAAGTACACAGCAATGCACAGGACATGCAGGAGATTTGTCAAAGCAGCTTAAAGCCTATTTCTCAAATCTTTTTCTGGACTCATGCTCCTGTAACAACATTCCTCCTCAGCAGTGCAGCAATACTGTACAAGTCTGCTGCAGCCTGCTAAGCCAAGATCTCTTCTCTAGGGCTGTGCAAGAATGGAACAAAAACAACTTGCAATTTGAAATGGTAAAAATAAAATGAACCTATCCATCTAATTAATCTGTGGAGATAAGAAAGTTCCCTGCAATTACAGGAGATCCTCTTTTTCTGTTTATTATTCTCAGGTGGAAAACCAGCCACAATAAACATTTGAATGGGGAAGGAGGAAACTCCCAAAGATATCCACTTTACCCTCCATCTTAATTTTAAGGTAGATCATAAGCCTAATGTTCTTCCAAAGAGACATTTGATGATGTATAAATGTTTAGCAAGGCCTTTTTCTCAGAGATTTTACCACATTGGAGAAACATGCATGAGGACTTCATATTCTCTCTTTGGTTTCTCACAGTGGAAACCAACACAGGCACTGAATTTTATCAGCTCAAGAGATGTGATTGTCAAGCCAGATAATTTCTCAATTCCTTGAAAGTAAAATTACTTTTGACCCCTTACATATTAAAGTGGAAACACTAACAACAAACCTTCCCAAAATGGAGCAGAATTTGCAGAAGCACATTTCATCAACACAAAACTATCAAGTCACATAATCAGGGTTTTAGCAGCTATTTCTTATAAGCCTTTTCTTTCAGAGGGTCCTTTATCTCTCAGATGAGAAGCAGCTGGCATAGCAAAATGCCTGAGGCTCTGTCAGAATTTCCTACCATCTGAGTTCACTTTCTCACTAAAAGCCATTAACAATTACAATAATTTCAAAGGACTTTAGTGTGGAGAATAGTATTGACAGCAAACTCTACGGAAGCAGAACCATTAATTTGCCAGTTTATATGCTAACAGTACGTAAGAGGTGAAAGAAAAAGGACAAAATAAAATAATTTAAGCTATGTTAAATGTTGAAACAAGTAATGATCTAAACCCCCATGAAGGAGCTACACACAGAGCATAGTTTTCAAGGCAACTGGCTGTATGTTTTTAAAGCTTATTTCATCTACATTTAACTAAGATACGGTATTCTATGTACATCCAAAAGGAAGGATCTCCCTAAAGTATGCCCAAACCTACAACACCGCGACAAGAACAAAGAGGAATATGGGAGATACCTCCCTTGGTACAGAAATCAGTAAGGGTCTGAGTCTCACAAGAACTATTTTTAAGCACTCTACAAAAACCCTCACACATTCATATTATCATTTTCTTCATAGAAAAAGAATCCGAAAAAAGAACAAAATATTTATGTGCGTTGGTTTTGGCTGGGGTAGCGTTAACTTTCTTTGCAGTGGCTGGTATGGGGCTGTGTTTTGGACTTGTGTTGAACACAGGGTTGATAATACAGAGAAGTTTTTCTCCTTGCCAGGGTGTCTCCTTGACACCCTGGCAAGGAGACTATGAGCACATGGGTATTTGGGAGGAGACACAGATCAAGTGGAGGACCCTAGCTGACCAAAGGAATATGCCAGATGACATGATGCCATGTTCAGTATATAAAGTAGGAGGAAGAAAGAGGAAGGGGAGACTTTTGGAGTAACTGCCTTCCCAAGGCACTGTTACATGTGGTGTGGCCCTACTGTCCTGGAAATGGCTGAACACCTGCCTGCTCATGGGAAGGGCTGAATGAATACCTTTTTTTGCTTTGTTTGTGTGTGCTTTTCCTTTCCCTATTAAATGTTCTTTGTCTTAACCCATGAGTTTTCCAGCTTTTAGCCTTCTCTCCCTGATCCTGATGGTGGGGGACTGAGCGAATATTTGCATTGGGCCAGTTGCTGTCTGGGGTTAAACCACAACACTGTGAAAGATGAAAATAGTTTTTGAAAGCGGTTGAAAAACTTGACTGAAATTTTACAAGTGCAAACCAAATAGAGAAAGACAGAAGATTCTCAGCTGACACTTTTTTGAAAGTTTGTTATTCACAATTTTCTTATCACCAAGCACAAATGTTACATACTATAATGCACTGCACTGTCAGTGTACATGAACATCTGTACATGAATTACACGTGGATACTGAAAGCCAAAAGCAGATGTTAAAATTATCTTCATAGTCCTGAGAATGCAACAATATTTGCAGAATACTTCCTTCATCTCTCCTTGATGTTACATATTCTCTGAACTACAGTTTCCTACAAAAAGTTAGTGAAATTTAAGGAACAAACAAACAAGAAAGAAAAAATATTACACTCAAATAATCTTCATGTTCACTATTTCTGAAGAAGCATCTCTGGGCAACCATTAAGACATACATCATTTTTTCCATATACCTGTTTTCTTTCCAGATGAATCAGCTCTTTATCCATATTCCTTGCTGAGCATTTTAAAGACAGGCAGAACATTACTCAGTGTTTTTTATACATAAGAGCTACCTGATCTACTTTGAATCTCAAATTAGGACTCCCCCATATTGCACTCACTAGTTACAGAGCAACACAGGGCAAGGTGGATTTTGTCAGCTGTTTATAATAAAGCTTAAAATGCAATTATTAAATATTCGTGAGGATTGTAGAATACACAGCATCCATATTAGCACCTGAAGGATCACACAAAACTCCCGTTGTATATGTATTTATGAATCTCTCATTGTATATGTATATATGTATATATGTATATATGTATGTATGTATGTATGTATGTATGTATGTATGTATGTATGTATGTATATATGTTTATATGAATCTCATATTTGATTAAACTTTTCTTAGCATTTGTACTGAGATCGCCATGCTCATTCCACCTCCTTTCAGGTTTTAGGACAGCATTAGAGATCACAGAAATTAATTGAAAAATTCCAATGACCTGACACAGGAGAACATCCTTGTAGCATTATTCCTTTAGATCATGGAATTACAGAGTGGTTTGGGTTTGAAGAGACCATAAGGATCAGCTAGTTCCAACCCCTCTGCCATGGGCA
Source organism: Haemorhous mexicanus (assembly GCF_027477595.1). Lineage (NCBI taxonomy): Eukaryota > Metazoa > Chordata > Aves > Passeriformes > Fringillidae > Haemorhous > Haemorhous mexicanus. The sequence continues at coordinate 52,442,319 of NC_082381.1, read as the reverse complement.
AGAACAGCTCGCACTGGACCAGGGTCTAACCTGGCCTTGAGCACCTCCAAGGACAGGACACCTATTACCTTTCTGGGCAACATGTTCCACCACCTCAGCACCCTCACACTAAAGAATTTTCCCCTAATATGTAATCTAAACCTACTCTCTTTCAGTTATGCAAGGCAACAAGAAAAACATGAAAATTTAGAGTGCCTGCACATCAGAGCAACAGAAATTATTCTGTCCCAGTGTCATCAAGAACAAAACCCATATATTTGGATATTTCCCACCAAGCAGGTTGCAGGAGAGCTGCATATTACTAGGCAGAATAATCTTTAAAAGTAATCAAAAAAACCAGCAGGAGAGAAAGTGCATGGGAAAACTCTTCTTTACTTAAACATTAGTTCTGACGTGACTCAGGTTTTACACCATAACATTCCTAGACAGAAAATAAGCAACAAAGATTGCCAAACTGAGAACTTTACAGTCAGCATTTGGGAGAGAACAACAGTATACACAAAAACATGCAAAAGAACAGAAAAATTTCTCTTAGAAGTTCTGTATCCTGAACCACAAAGATACAGCTTCCTTGGGCAACCTTCCAGAGAGTTTTCTGTCACACTGTTGGAAGCACACTGCTTGCAGCTGCTGATCACCAATTGGCTTTGATTTGTACAAATAAAACTGGCAGTGGTTCAGGACATTTCTCAGAAACTAAATTTTCCTCTCTCAGGCAAAATCAGTGGTAAAAAGGGCTGAGGCACAGACCTACACGTCATGTTAAAACACAAACATTACAATGACAATGGAAAATGCAAAGGTAGATGGTGAGACAAAAAAGATGCCATGCCTTCATTCTTTTTGTGTGAAGACATTTAGCACCAGAACACATTTAGCTATAGTTTCATATGTCATAAGACAAAATAGAAAATTTTAGAAGATTTTCCCGTCATATACCAATGTTACTAAATATGAACTTAGAGCAATTTTTTCCAAAGCCAAAGAAATTGAAATTGTAGCACATCACACAAGATCCTATGGGCACATCAGAGCTTCAAAGAAATGACATTCTTTTTCACAGACAGAGATGTATTGTTGCCAGATTATGAGTTCTCTACAACCTGATTATAGAGGGATTATGCCTGAGTGATTAATGTACTACCAAGGCCCATGAAAGCTAGTACCTAATAAAATGTATACTAGAATACTTCTACTAGTCAAACTTTTACTGCTCCAAATATTTGTCAATATTGAGCTGCATGAATAAATAGACTGAAAATCCTGCTGCTGAGATGGAGGAAAAGGAAGCTCTACACAAATGGTAGCTGAGCTCTAGAATACAACATTTTTGAAATTTTTTCTGCACATATGCAAGTATTTTGCAATTCTATGTAAATCTAAGCATTCAACTGAATTTAGAACTTTTTGAGTCATTAGAGATTATCAGAGAAAATTATTCATTTTTTCCTGAATTCTTTAATGCAAAGAAATAAAAGGAGATTTCCATTTAGTACAATCACTGTGAATAGCTTTCAGCCATCATTTCTCCCAGGAGTCATATATACATAACTTATGTGCTATTAACCAGTCACTTCATTTCTTCAGTTTTTAGACTTTCTACCTTCTACTAATTTCAGTCCTCACTTGTGCCACCTGACACTGGTAAGTTTTGCAAGTGTGTATCAATAACAACTTCTTCTGAGTTTAAACCTTTTCATAGTAAACTGAATATTTTTAGATCAAATATGAGTTAAGCTTGTTCCTTCAGAAATTGTTTGGTTTTCTACATTAATATATCCTCTCTTTAGAAAAATAAATCAAAATGTTCTTGATGCCAAATTCATACAAAAAATGTCCTTGAGACTTGTGGGAGCATAATCTTCATGGATTCTAACCATGTACAAAATACATATAAATAGCTTTTTTTTTTTCCCCTTAAAGGGTTATTGTAGCAACTGAAGTCCTTCTTCTGTTAGCTTACACTAGTATTTTTAAACATAAATTGTTAATCCAGCTTCTGTGACCTAAATCTAAGGCTGGTAACAAAAATTCTTCGTTAACATCTCATTCTCTTTGTCTGTTGTTCTTAAGACCTTTTCACCTTTTCACAACAAACAAGCTCATGCTAGACACATTTTATTTTGCTTTTTTGCTATGTATTAATTTGGTTTTAGAGTTTTGATTAGGATTCTATCACAAAAGCCACAGAAATCCTCTGATGAGGCCATCAAACCACTACATCTACGTAATTCATGGACTGACATCTATCACATCTAGGCAGCATCTATATGCAGGAAAGGCTGTTTTGAATACGTCAAAACATTCTCAGCGCATCTGTTGGCAGAGCCCCTGCATGTGCTGCTATGCAAAGTGCACAAGAGGAATGAGCCCTTATATTTTGTTGGGTAAAAGCAGTAACATAAATGCAGGGGATACATTCAGGAAGCTGTTCTACTTTTGATAACATATTAGAAGGCAGCAAGAGATTAAGATAATTTACAATCATTACAATTTTTCTGTTCTTCCCTCTTTTCTTTCTTTACTAGCACGGTTGAGGAGCACAACTTCATTCTAATTTGACATTTTTAAACTTAATTATCAGTGGATAGCACTCTAGCTAGCTAAACACTAGATATACAAGTTCATATTGAATAAGCCAGATATATGCATAATGGCATATATATACATGTATGTGTACATTGCATTATGGCTGCATTAGTGGAAGAATTCCTTGAAATATTCCATATAGTGCAGTCAACATCCAGTATTAACTGGTTTTGAACATTAGATAATCTCTTAAGCCTCACCACATTTTAAAGCAAATGCATTATCTCCCACACAAAAGGCTCTTTGTTAAAACAGAAAACTGTTTGCAAACAATATGAGGATAAAATTCTCCTTCATTTCATAAGATAGATAGATAGATGATAGATAGATAGATAGATAGATAGATAGATAGATAGATAGATAGATAGATAGATAGATGATAGATAGATGGATGGATGGATGATAAGTAGCAGCTAAGACACAACTTCTAATGAGCCACGTCAATTGTTCAGAATTGCCAAATAAACTGCTGCATATAAGCTTCTGAGTACTAAAGCAGTTCTGTTTCCTGAAGAGGTCTTCACAGCTGGACTATGTAATGGAAACCATAGGCAGGACAGTAACATTTCAAAAAGATCATTAAAATAATACATTCCTGTTTTAAAGACACTTTTTAAAATACTGATCCTAAGTTCACCTGTGGCAGAAAGCTCACCACTTAGCCCACAGTACTTGAGTTTGCTGGACAGAAACAATGATCTCAAGCCAATGCTCTGCATTGCCAGGAAGCAAGGAGCAGCAGAAAGAGGGATAACCAGCAAAGACCCAGAAGCAATTGCCACATTCCATTTTTATTGCCATTTCCCAGGGGCTGATGGCATCTGGGTGAAAATGAGAGCTGGAACATACAGGTCTTCTGACCAGATCTGCCATCCCAAGTCTGCTGGCCTCTGGCTGTAGCCGTGAGCAGTAAGGAAAAGCTTTGATGTGCAGAACACTGTAAGATGTTAAGATCAGGGTAGCATGGAATTTTTAGGACTCCTTCATGTGCTAACATGAAGGACCTGTTTACATTGAGAAACAAATGAAACTTAGTCTAAATTACAGCATGGAAGCACAACACTTCCATTATTTAAAAATAAGCTTAAAAACATGAGCTTTCAAGACTTACATTTCATTTGCTTGAAGATGGACTTGTTGGGCTCAAGCCAGTGCTGAAAAGACAAAGCAGAGAGCAGAGGTTAATATAGATCAAAAACAGCCTTTTTGTAATGTAAATGTAAATGGCACCAAAAATGAGAAGTAGGGATTTTATTTCACTGAGACATACATAAATGAGAAAAGCACCTCCATACTGGAATTGTACAGTATAAGCATACTTGATATCACCAGTGCCTGTGAAATAGATGTAGTTGAGATGGAAATAAGACAGATATTTCAAAGACACATTTAAAGGACTACAAACTGTAGTCCTCAGCTTGCAGTAGACATTTTAGTCTCATACTTTTACCCATTTTTTTCCAGAAGAATGATCATATCAGACAGCAGGAAAGAATACTCAGAAACTTTAACGCCATCTTTACATTAGTGTTGTCTTCTACGCTTCTTACAAAGAATGTTTAAGTACTATATCCTCAGTCGAAACACACAGGACAAAGGCAATTGTTCTCTTCTAGCAATAATTAAAAATCTCAAAGGAAAAAGATTGCACTTTTCTGTTAAATGTTCACAATAACCTAATCATAGCTAATCTACAGCAGAGAGGTATGGTTGCTTATCAGTAGGTGCATAAATTTACAGGAAAGGATGCTTTTGGCAGAAAAATTTTCTTTTTTTTTTTTTTTTTTAAATTCTCTAATAAAATAAATTCAGGTGCTTCTGTAACTGAAAGTTGGGCTCACATTTTAGTTAAGAGCCTTAGCATATCCCCTGCTAGCACTAGCTGACCTGCTCAGGAGGATGTTTTGTCAGACAAAAGAACATGCTGATATTCAAGTACCACTTCAGACCACAGCCAGCAGCTTTTGTATTAGTATTTTTCATTTAAGCAAAAATCTCCACAGTAAAATGAGATTTGTGCTGTGGAAGCAGCTGGTCAAAAAGCCCAGCATTCAGTTTTAATAAGCATACTCAACACTGGAAGGCCTTGCACTAAGGGGGGGTTTGATTTATAACCCTTTCATGCCAGCTCTAAAACCCTTTGGTCAACTGCAAAAAGAAAATCGAGCATTTATTAAACCATATACAATGCTTTAAATATACTACATGGGCTACCTTTTCTCCTCATAACCTTTAGTAATTCTACTACATGGAAAGGACAGGGGTAGATGTTTTGTAGGAGTTGTTAATAACTGACAGAAAATTATTACTTTAAAAATTATGACATCTCAAAAATTCAGAGGAAGTCAAGGTAACCGCAAATTACTTTTCTGAAAGAAAACTTTTGAAAAAACAAATACTGTCGAATGAGCATTTTCAGATATCTGTGGTTGCTCAGAAACTCTCACACATAATCTACAGTAGTACTGGAGATAAGCTCTGCAACGTATTTCTATTTGAAGTTCACTTATCACTGAGAGACTGATATGGTACCCTGGTACAAAGAAAATAAAAAGCCAGCAACCTTAAACTTCAAACAGCAGCCACAACACAACAACAACCCTCCAACATTTCTTTACCTACTCTGTTTTCCCAGTGTCTCTCTTCTTAGGGGGAAAGATGAAAGAAACAGAATTGAATCAGCAATGACGGTTTCACTGAGTTACCAGAAATATCTAGCTCATTTCATCTTTTTTTAGATAATACATATAAATTATTTATATGTTTCGCTCTGAATAATGGGGGCTGAGAGTTGCTCATAAAAAGATAAAGACAATCTGATTTAATAATTCTTATACAGTCCACAATGGTTTATAGGTACAAAATCCAGAATGAATTAATAGATAGGAAACCAAGATAAACAGATAAACAAGTCCACTTTTCACAGACCCACCCCTCATCCATCAGGATCAGGCCAGTCCTAGATGAAGATTCAGACAGCAAAGGGGGACTTGGACAGTGAGCCATGCTGTACTGCTCCCAGGAAACTGAAAGTTAAGAGTATTCACAATTTTCATCTAGCAAAACACAACACAGTTTTCTTGATATTTCTTTTTGAAATACCAAGCTGGAATATCAGCACAGACCAGATCAGCATTTAGAACTTTTGGAAAGGTTAATTACCTACTACAACAAAGCAGTCAGAGATTAAAAAAAAGCAAATTTGCAAATATGAAACCCTGGTATAAGTCATGTGAATAGTGAAAGAGAGGAAATATGAAGGAAATTTCTCAAACCCCCAAGAATGCAGATTTACCTAACATGTCCAAAATCAAATGTATATCACTAAGACCTGACCTTCATGGGTTAAAAACAGGTGGAAAAGACACCAAGCAATTAAGCAATCTAGGCTTTCACGTGGAGGTCATGGAAGTGACAGGGAGTTTCTACAAGCTCAGATTTCTACTGTGACCTTCTGTTGGTGGAAGACTGCAACTGTGTACACAATTCAGCTGAATCTTCCAGAAAACAGAGGAGTTGTTTCATAATTTGTGGAGACTTTCAAAGACGCAGTAATTAGGTGCTTAATGCTCTCTGACTGTCAGGGGAAGATAAACACCTAGTCATTGCTAGTGTTTCTGGAAATAGCCATCCCTATGTTTGTTTGCATATTTCCATTTGAGTTTTAGGAAAGATTTTCCCCTGAGTACTTATCTTTCAGCCTTACAGCATTGACTATTAATAATTAATACCTGTGCCTCCTCTCTACTATAGAGTATCCAAGCTATATTTATTCCAAGATTAATTATATGTTATAGTTAGGAGGAGATTAGGGTTCCTATAAATTAATCAAGCTGTTTCTGCAGAAACTTTAAATTGAAAAGTATTTGGTTTTCCAAAATGCAATATTTTTTAACAATTTTCTTGAAAAAAAAAATCTTAGGTGAATGAAAATATAACACCTCAAATTATCTTGTAAAGATAAATTTTAGGAACATTTTAAATGTTCAGCTGCAAAAAAATGTCATTAATACACATGCCATACTGCCTTGCAAGTACAGGCCACAGATGTTTTCAACTGTTCATTGCAATGAGTTATTGTACCCTTTATTGTAATAAAAACCCAAACAAAACTACTCAAGTATAAAACTGTAACTAGAAACAATAATCTTTTATTTCTCTACTAACACTAAAGTGTGCAAATCAGGGAGAGGAAAAACAAAATCCAGCAATTTTAAGCAGTTTCATCTCTGTCTTGTGTATTTGACATTGTAGTCCACAAAGGCTGCTTTAATTGAAGGATGGCCTACACCCTCAACCCAGCTTGGCTTTATGTGTGATAGTAACTAATGATCACCAGAAATCATCCTTGCAGGGACTGAGTTTCTTGTTTCATTGAAAGTATGTCAGTAGCATGATTGCTACCCAATGGGGAAGAAAATACTTTGATCCTAATCCTGCTAATACATTGTCAAGCATCCTGAGAGGAGATTCATGTTCAGCACTACTAATTTCTAATCTTTTTTCCAAAAGAGGTTTCAGTAGTTGCTGTGTATCTCAGAGATCAGCCAAGTGCCCTCAAAGAAAACAGAAGGGTGAGAAAAAGATACATAGAAATCTTGAAGGTTGGTCATGGGACAGCTAATGAGTCTTGCTGCTTCAAGTGCCAGTGGTGCGTAAGCAAACTATCACAGATATCACTTTTGGTGCTGGATCCTAAAATATGCTGAACATTGCCTTCTGACTAAGATTTCATTGCAACTGTATGCTGTTTCAGACTGGTGCAATTTTTACTTTGTAAATAGAGCCTTCACCTCTGATCAGCCCTTAAGTGGCGCTGAGTAGTCATTAGCGAGGCCAGGTGTGTTCTTGCTTACCCACAAATGCTGAGCAGCTGATGTGCTATCAGCTTTCACAGCAAAAGCTCAGAGGGAACAAGGACACCCTGCAAGGGTAACAGCACCATTCTAGAAAGTCAGTTTAACTCCACGAGCACTGATATGCTTTTGGTAAAAAACACTTCCTCCTGTTTCAACTTGTTTCAAATGAAGCCATTCACTGAGAAGGTCTGAGAGGACTGAGCTTGGTCTTGATCCAGCACGGGGTTAAGAGTTTTAGGATAAGAAGCTGTGAGGAAAAAGGAAACAGTGATAGAATCAAAGAATGGCCTGGGTGGAAAGGGACTTAAAAGATTATTTTGTTCCACTTCCCATCCCATTGACAGAGATATGTCATTAGACCACATTGCTCAGAGTTTTATCCTACCTGGCCTTGAACACTCCTGCGGATGGGCCATCACATGTTCCCTGGGCAACCTGCTCCAGTGCCTCAGAGCACTCAAAGCAAAGCAAATTCTCTTATCTCTTCCAAGCCTAGAGGCTTTTGATTAAGTCTCTGTGTTTGGAAGAGGAGCAGTTAGGAGGGGGCAACTGAAAGTGGCCAAATACTATGAATATTTAAATTTCACTTGGCAAGCAATTCTTACCCAAGTGCTTGGATGTGCATACAGAAAACAGAATCAGAAGAAGCTGCAGGTTTTACAAAAATACTCCAGGCAAGGGTTGGATTGGAAAACTGTTTAATCAACAGAAAATAGCTGGAGAATGGAGATATGAAACATTGCTAGAAAATGAAAAGAATAGTTAATTTTGATGAAAACTCCACCCTACATTAATCTTGAAAATTAATATCTACTATTTTTCTTGAATGAAGAGTGAAATCAAGGTAAATTTGCTTTAGCTTCAAAGTTGTGACTTACATAGGGTTACCACCTGCCAAAAAAAGCCCTAAACAAAAATCAAGCAAAAACAAACAAACAAACACATATCCAGAGCTCACAGAAGTTCAGACAGGGGAATTAATCAGGTAGCAGGCAACTCTATACAGGTACAAGAGATGCCAAAGGACCTAGGGCATAATGTGTGTCTCCTTCTTCATGCCCTGAGGGCAATACCACTTTTTCATGGTTTCAAGAACTTTTATATCAAGAATATTGACATTGTTCTGCTGTAGCAAAAGAGCTGCTCCACTGTATTTTTTCCAAAATCAGAGCACTGATGTTATTTAGTGGCATGTTAATAAGGAAGAAACAAGGTACATTTATCTCATCCAGAAAAGGTAGTCATATACCCTGGAGCAGAATCACCAGTTCAGAATATGATTCCGAGCTGGTATTTATTAAACATATTTCTGAAACATCACTGCTCTGTGTTGGACTAGCTGAACTTATCCATAGTCTCTACATCAGCTGCACATCTAGCCATAAAATCTGCCTATATTGATGAATACATGAGCCACCACATTCTCACAGACAACAGGTTCACAACCAATGGGAAAAAAATCTTTGCTTTAAAATCTTTATATGATCAATATATGATCATATAAAACGGTTTCATTTACAAGTTTACTAATCTTCACACAAGATATTTAGTTAGTAATATTTCTGCTGAATTAAATGTATACATATGTATACATTCTCTTCACACTACCAGTCGTTTCTGTCAAATTTTTGTTTAGTACATAAATGCAGCTCTACCAGTAAAAGCATGATGCCATTTAACTCAGCACTTAATCTCTGAAAATGGTCTGAAGCAAGCACTTAGAGAAAGAACAAGAGCAGTAGCTCCCATTGTGCTCAGTGGGCTTTTTCTACCCAGCCTCCATTAAAATTTGTTTTAAATCTTTGTAGGCTTTTACCAATTTGTCCAAACTCCAATTTTTAATGCTTCTTTCAAATTCGTGACAGCTACAATGAATTTTATTACTGCCTATGGTTTTCTAAAAACTATTTCTCAATACCAGTGGCTTTACACTTAGTTTACCTTAGAGCGTTTCAGTTCTAAGAATTACAGAGCAACTTTTCCCTGATCACCTTCTCCAAGTTATTTTACAACATCTCTTTCTCTCTCATTCACTTTTGCTTACTCTCTGGCTCTCTCTTATTCATTCTCTTTCACTCACCTCTTTTCCTAGACGTATTATTTTTTACTCCAGCTCTGGATGAGATCCATTCTATTAAATATAATTCTCACAGCCTTCTTTGTTCCTTTTCCAGTTCTATTATTCTGAACTAATGTGACCTGAACAGCACACAGCAAGCAGCGTTGCCGCAAGAGTTCATGCAAATGCAGTAAATTTGTGACAACTCTGCCCTGGAGCAGAGGTTCATACGCATGGATAAGGATTAAGATTTTTATTAACTTATACCTCAGTTACTCTAGGGTTCTGCACATAATACTTCTGTTTTACCCCTTCACAGAGACTGGAGATCTCCCAGACTGATCTTTTCTCCTAACTGTGTGGAGTATTACAACTCCATAAAAACATAACTCCATTAAACTGAGGTTGCAAGTTGTCTGATGTGTCTTTCTGCCAACCTCCACCACTTTCCTGTGGGACGTATTATTAGAAATATGTATTAAATAGCTGCTCTTGCCAAAGCAGAGATCAGCTGTACCCAAGATTTGGTGACCCTTTCCAAAGGTCTCTCTGATGAGGAACTGCTGTACATTTTGTCTATAGCTCCCATTAAAAACAGAACCACTTCTTCATGATAAAGAAATTAATTACCAATGGACCAGAGACTAATTTCCTTTCCCAGTAAATACTGGCACAATGCTGTACTACTTAGGTTGTAAGGTTAAATAAATATTCTGCCCAGGTCAATTGTAAGTGATGGACTTTGGTTTACAAATGGGTCTCCCCACCACCCTTACTATAGAAATAAATGAAATAAAATAAAATCTGATCAAAAAACCCCTATATCTGGGTAGAACTGTCACCCATTTTTCACCATATTTAAGCTTGAAAGCAAAATGAGAATTTTATCTACAATAGTTCTTTAGGAGGAAATTAGCAGGCATGCCAACAAATCCACAGTGTCCAGTGTCATCCTCGCTAAACCAGGCTCTATGCTCTGGGAAAGTCAGAAAATTCCAGGGTACTCAAAGCTACCCACCAGGATCAGCTGCATAGAGGGAGTGTACTCATAGAGTGGTTTCACTAATTTGAAAGTTTTATTTTCATACAAGCACAGAGCTAAAACCACTGCCCTGCTCTGCTAATCCCAGACAGCCCTGCAGCACACCCACATGACACACATGACAAAGCATCTTAATGCTTGAGGGTGATTATGATTTCAGACATCTCCACAGTGACAGATAAGACTGAACAGTTGCTTCAGGATCCTACAAAGCCTTTCCATGACACTTGCAACCTACACCATGGGTAGCTCCAAGGTATTTCTTGGTCAAACTACCACCTCATACTTCCACATTCAAAAACAAAATCACAAGCATGTGCTCAGATTTATCCACTGGAAGTGACAAAAAAAAAAAAAAGGCAATAAGTATTTCCAAGTTTAAATCATTGTTCAAGTGCCCTTCTGAAGGGACTTAAAGACTATATTTTACCACAAGGGAGTTGAATCTCCCCTTGCACTCAAGAGCAATGGCCTCTTCCAACAAGAAATCCACTCTGAACAGCAGCTCCACTCTGTCATTCTATTCTCATCTTGTATCAGTCCAGAAACACAAAGATACTGCACAATAAACCCAGGGTATCTGGCACAGAATTAGCCATTCTGCATTTCCACAAGTGTGAGTGTGACAATTGGCCTCAATATGGTACCTAGCATATGGAAAGGTACCAGGAATAGTTCCTTGCTCGTCCAGGCATGGCTCCATTTTGAAACTGTTAAAAAGTACAAGCTCCAAATGATGGTTCTGGGTTCTTACAGTGTATCTTACAGTGTACAGTGTCTCTTTATTCTCTTGAGATTTCCTGGGCTGGGTTTGGTCTTCAGTGTTTACCTCAGCAAGAAAAATAACAGGGCTCTACCCACCAACGTGGCAGCACACCTTCATGAATCCATAGAGGAACTTAACACGTGAGAACTGTATAGAATCATAAACCACCAGGGCTGGAAGACACCTTGAACGCCATGCAGTCCCATCCTTCACCCAGCACTACCACTATAACTCTTTAATCACTAAACCACACCACCCAGGAACAGATCCAGACTCTTCTAGTACACCTCCAGGGATGGCAACTCTACCACGTCCCAGGGAAACCTATTTCCTGATCACCCTAACAGTGAAAAAAATCTCCTAATAACTATTCTGAATCTCCCCTGTCACATCTTGAGGCCATTTCCTCTGGTCCTCTCACTGCTGGCACAGTAGAGGTAACCAACCCCCACCTCACTGCACCCTCCTTTCAGGGAGCTGTGGAGAGTGATGAGGTTCCCCCTGAGCCTCCTCTCCTCCAGACTAAACAAACACAGATCCCTCAGCCGTTCCCTAAGACACATTTTCTAGCCCTTTCATGAACCTTGTTGCCCTTCTCTGGATGCTCTCCAGCACCTCAAATCTTTTTAGGAGTGAGGGGTCCAGAACTGATCACAGGATTCAAGGTGTGGTCTCACTGGTGCTGAGTGCAGAGGGATGAACTCTCACCTGGTCAAATTTGATCAGGTTAGAGATCAAACCCTCAAAAGTAGCTTCAAATATTACTACAGTTTAGTGTCAGGGAGAAAGGCTGTGTGATCCCACATAATTGTCTCAGAAACCCACATGAAAAAGTTAACAGTTAATATATGAGCGCTAGGAACTCCTTTGTTCTCTGTACCATTGGACATAAAATGGCATACTACAATTTACTGCCTACTATTAGTACACCACTGACATTTTTGAATCTACACTAATGCAAAGTTTCCACAGAAGACCATCCAAATGTGACACTAAAAGATACAACATGGTGGAGAACGTAGGGTTTTTGGCTGCTAATTCAATTTGATTTTATTGTCACTGTTCGTCTCCCATAGAACAGAAAAGGCAATGCTGCCTTCTGTTAAGAGTGGCATCCAGAGTTTGGGTTTTTTTTGTCTGGAATAGAATATGGAAAACTATAGAAAATTTTTTAAAGTTTATGTATGCAAAAAATTTTAAGTATGCCCAAAATACACACACATTTTTATTTATGTAGGAAGAAAGGATTATTATAAAAGTGGAGTTGGGGAGAGGAAGAAATATGTATTATTACTTACTTGAAAAATAACCTATAAAACACCAGCTGTTTTCCCATATTTCAAATCTTTTTTGACATAAGGCAATTAGCTCCATTTTCTACGTTTTTTACACAGTCAGAAATTCTGAATGCTTTAAACAGAAATCTTGAAACATTTAATTTTAAACATCTGAAGTATTGAAACAAATAATTTTTTAAATTCTCAAACTTAATCAAACATTTTGATACTCCTAAGTCAAAATGCTAGTAGCATTTTAGTAGCATACTCTAAATTTAGAAGACATTTTGGATTCATTAAATCTGGTATTTTTGTCAGCTTGAGCTCCCTCATTATAAAACAAAAGGACTGCAAATTAGCTTTCAGACCAACTATGGAACCTTTGCAAAAAAAAAAATTAAATCTTAATAAAATGGAGGCAAGCATCACTGCTAGACTATGCCAGCAGCATAAATCTGCATAATATTTCATATATATATCAGTGTGTATGTATGTGTGTGTGTGTACACTATATAATAATATACTATTTTTTCATATATCACTATTCAAAAAATCAATCAAGAATAATTCACTAAAAGCCAGAATCAAATGCATGATTTTGGTATTTTCATTTGGAACCATTGATATGGCCAATTTTGTGCAAACACAGAGTCTATGCAGTCGATATAAAATTCTGCAACATATAAAATGCTACAACAGAGGCATTTAGCACTTCCAAGAAACTCGGCAAAGCAACAGCCATTGTGTGCTATGTGCTTCAGAATCAATAATAACTCTCCTAAAAAAGAGTTAGGCTTTCTTGTTTCAGCTCCTATTACATGCTGTTTGAAAGAACAGTCAGAAGATGGTGCCTAGTCTCTATCTTTGCCAATATACGATATAAACTCCTTCCATAAAATTATAGGGAATTCTCCCAAAATTATTTACCAACCCGGTGAAAGATTTTTCCCCACTGCCTCCATTAGGACTGTCTCAGACAGTGCAGCTCTCACTACAGTAAGAACCACTCCCCTTGCTTAAACTTTCTTTTTCTTTTCATTTTACACTCTGATGCAAGTATAACCCTATCTTCCTAGCCTTTGATTCCTGCACTAAAAGGGTGTGTCCTTATTAGAAGCATCTCATAAACAAGCTCTCTACTCTCTTTATGTTTATAATACTCCTTCTTCCCTCTTTTTGTCTTCATTTAAGTTGATCTTTCTTGAATACAGATATCTAGATCAGAGCAGCTGTGGTCTCATTAGAGCTTAATGATATTATTACCTTCCTGCAAATGGAGTTCTAAGAGGCAAACAAAGTTTTGTCTGTTACCATAGCCACGTCATGCACTGAAGCCAGACTGGTTGATTGTCATTTTATTAATTTTCCCGCATCCTTTCATTTGTATCTGGGACACTGAAGTACATTGTCACACACATTATCAACTAGCATAGCATGAACTATCACTTTCCTTCAAAGCAACTGTGCTTGGCCAAACCACAAGGTTTAAATTCGGAAAGCAGCTGTTGCTGAAATCCACCTACTGATCTTTGCTGGGCTACTGCTTGTGCTCTGTGACACATCTCACCAAGCCCTAATAATGTACTGCGGAAAGCATGTGCCCCTTTCTCTTCGTTGGGACCTGTTAGGGTCCCACTAAATCTTGGAAATTCCTTCAACCAAATTACAAATACACTTATTCCTCGGAGCTTTGAAAACTTCTTCTACAGCACTATAAGTACTCTTACCTGCACAGTGGCAACAGTAATATGACATTTCTACTGTGACGCCACCACATCTTATGCTTACTACGGCTTATCTCTTTAACCACATACCTAGGCAACTACTGATGTTTTTTTGTTAGATGAATTCCAGGCATCTAAACACACAACTGCTAAAATAAAAACAGTGAGGAAAACTGTCACATTCCTCATAAATTCAAAACTGTACTTTCCTTAGTTTTTTACTGAACTGTCCTGGTTTTGGCCAGGACAGAGTTAACTTTTTGAGGTAACCATGAGGTGGCAAAGTCTGGAGCTGTGTGGGAGTGTCTGGATTATTATATATTCACATAATTGCTGGTGTGCAGAAGTAAGGAATTCTTGGGCTTCCAGGAAGATGTTTGTGACAATATGAGGTACTGAATATAAAAATAACTTATTTTTATGATTTGTTACATAAGAGAAGAATGTACATTGCTTTCAACTCATCAACAAAGCATTTAAGTCTGTACGAAGAAGGGTCCCTTACAAATCATGTCTAAATTCATGACAGAATTTAATATAAATAGAGAGACGTTATCAATATGCTTGAAAACATGAGAGCAATTGAAAACCAGCATGTAAAAATGCATGAATGGAAATTCCAGTTTCGTAAGTCCATTTAACAAAATCCAGTTGAAGACTGGACCAGTTGAGACAACAGATTGCAACAGTATTCTCTAGTTGTGGGATACAAAGGGAAATGAAAACACAAGGTTTTTTAGGTAAGAACATAATTTTTTTTCTCTAATTGTCTGGTGCTGCTAAGCAGTACAAAATTTTAGCTTCTGTAGAAACTTCCATAAACTTAGCACTAAATTAGCTATACTACGAGATGTAAAACAACTGTATAGCCAAGATGAATAAGACAGTGCAGCAAATTTAGCTAACAATATAGCTAACAGCTCTTTGAAACATGGGAACAACATATGGTATGATATAATGAGCATCACAATCAGTTTCAGGTTTTGGAGTTTTTTTCTAAAGTATCACTATTTTAAATTATTTTGACAAAAATTTGGTTTTTTTAAAAGACCGTCTTTACTTCCATTAAGTAAAATAACTTTTCTGCAGTTTTTTGAGTGACTGTCAGAGAAACACCCAACGGAAGTAAGTGTTTATTAAGTCTTACTTAATTATAGCCCAATTATTAGCCCAACCTAATCATCCTATCAATTCCAAGCAGGTGAACATCTCTATAACTTTTATGATTGTGAAGAATTAAGAGCACTGGTGAGACTGTTAATTATTTTCACTTTAAAAGGGGGATGCAATGGAAACTATTTGGTGTAGCTGTGCAAAGCTTTTGCAATTTTATAAGGTTGAGCTGATGGTGATACCCCAATTCCTGTGATTTTTGACAAAATTAATTAAGGTGTAGAAAGAGGTATCCAGCCAAATTATTTTTTTCATCTTAAATCACAGAAGCCTCAAACGGATAATTGTTTCTAGAGATTAATTGTCGTTATATGTACCCAAAATATTTAAAGTCACATATCTAGTCTTAATACTGAGACCAGCAGGACAACATGGTGAAGAAACAGTTCTGAATTTCAATATCTGAGGTCTTCTGCTTTCTATTCTCACCATTTTCTTCTACTCTCATACAATGAAAGTCATCTGAAGCCACGTGGGGGTAGCAGCAGCAAACTTCCTATAAAATACAACCTGCAGATCTACCTAACACCTAGGAAAGATGATTAATTACTGTACACAAAAATGTCTACAGCACAGGCCTGAGAATTTTATTGCAGAAATGTAAAGACACTTATAGGGAGGACCAGCCTGAACAATTTGTCAGAGCTTGACAAATCACACCTGCTCTCTGTATTACAGATTTTAAGTCCATGTACTCAGTGACGGGTGAAACAGAATAACTGCTTTTACCTGATAAACATAATAGGATTTCTTCTTACATATCCCAAAATTCATACACTAAGAGAAGACTAAAAATCCCAAATTCCAGCGCACAGTCAGAGCCTAGAGCTGCTCTGTGCTGACTCTGAGACATGCCTATAGATTCTTTTCTAGTTTTAGTGCCCAGAACTACACAAATCAAAATATACAATAATATAACAATAGTATGATAATAAATACATTAAGTGAGGGGGAAATTAATTTAATAATGCCATTTTAGGAACCTTTACAGATTACAGCCCAAGTACAAATCCTCAGAGATAAATAACTTTACATCAGAACATACATGCTTTTTTTAAAAAAAACATCAATTAACGTTACTTTAAGGCAAATTTAGTCAGATATTATATACCTACCCTCTGCTTCTCAGGGTCAACATATCGAATGCCAAAATAGTCTTTTTCCAGCAAGCTGTAATAGTTGCAGATGTGATCGATAAGAAACTGACCCTTGGTTTCCCTCTGCAAAAAGAAAAAGAAATTAAACATTATGTTGAGTATTCTGAATTTGCTGTCTATAAATCTGTACAAAGTGTCAAGGAAAATGATACATGAAATTTGTTATTATTCAGATGAGGACAAGGATTTAACTGTTTATTGTCTCTCTAAGACTCAAGAGAGTAATGATCAATACACTCGCTGCACATTCACAGATTGGTTAAGAAAATATTATTACTACTCCTACCTCAGGAAAACTCATGCTGCTCTAATGGCTACAAATTTATAAGACTTAATATACTACTAGCAATCATATTTCCACAGATGATATAATGGCATAATATTTATAAACAGAATTTCAAAACACTTTGTGTTTTTTTATCCCCCAAATTTGAAAGCAGATCTGAATGTGAGTACTCTATTGGATCTTTACACAGTGCCCACAGCAAGAGAGGTCTAATCACTAATTCCCTCCATTAAGTCAAAGCATCTGTATAAAGAACAAATGCCTAAATGACTGAAAGAGAAGTTTTCATCTTTGTGTTGTCACTAGGTAACCACAGCCAAATCTTACTGCTACACATGATATTTAGCTAACAATTTCATTCTTTCTTTCTGTTTTCTTCAATCTCAAGAATGTGGGTCTATTTTCATTTATCCAATGCCTAATATGGAGATCTTACACGAGTTTTCACATTTCTTCTGATCCAGCTAATGTGAAGGTTCATGTCGGGTTTTTTCCTGAAATGTGATTTGTACCACTATTAGCATGGGCTAAAGCTGTTTTCCTGAAATAGTCCATTCCAAACAGACAAAGGTGCTACACTACACCATGGTGTCAGGTCTCTGCATTTTTTCCCCTCTATGTGTCCACCCTTGTCCTGCACTGAGACCTCTCTGCTGCAGACCAGGAGTCTCTACCCTTTGATGACATGAAACAATTTGAATTCAGCTCTTTAATGTCTACTGAATGGACATTACACAGGACATGAAATCACTTTATATAAAAATAATACTTAATTGTTTTTCTCCAAACTACTTCCTGAAAACTTTAATGCTATGCCTTGTTCAAACTTTTTTTTTAAGAATTTAAGAGGTCATTTAAGCTGCAAAGAGCATGGCAAGCAAAATTGAAGGGACAGCCTCTATATATCTCACTGTGCTTTACAAGGCTGGGTATTGCTAGCATATTCATTTTGCACAGAAGTAGCTGAGCCCAGACCAGCACCATGCCCTATTGGAGGTCATACTCTCAAGGGCAGAGGAAGTGATGGTCTGGGCACCACCACTGTCTGGTGAGATCTACTGCTTCCCACAGGAAAAATGAGACAGGCTTCAAGACTGGAGAGTTAGAAAATAATGCAATCTGTGAACTAAATTTTTGTTCTCTTATCTTTACAATTAATAAGGATGCATCATGTAGATGCAGTTGCTTGTTTTTTGGTCTCCATCACTCAGCAAACAGATAACTAAATAAAAAGCACCCTCAGTTAAGGCCCTGACAGAGAGATGCATTGCCCTTCTGTATGCTGAGGCTCCTGCAGGCTTAACCTTGCCTGCCATAGGGACCTTCTCTCCTCCCAAATTCACTTCCAGCCACAATGGAATTGCCAATTTCTCTACAGATTTCCTTTTCCTAGGAAGAGGAAAAGAGGTGCCCACCTCTGTTTCTAATGCTACTGCATAAGCCACCTGATTCCCCTACTCTTACCTGTCTCCACCTTCTATCCCCTATAACTTTTAGTCCTGCACTCTTCCATGCTCTCCTACTTGCCTGGAGATGTCTCTGCCTTGTCTGCACATGGTGCTTCCATAATTTTTTTCCCTATTTTTAAACAGCTTTTGTCAAAGGATGTTAACACAATTTGTCGGTTCAGTTTGTGCTCATGCAACCTCGTGCTTTACACCCTGCATTGTTACCTTTTCCCATGTAACCTAGATGCAACAGGTTTCCTTCCAGCCTCAAGACATTTAAAAATCAACTTGTTTACTGTTAGGAGTGGCTACATTCACTGACATTTTTTTGTGCTGTACCCAGTTACAAGTATGGGCATCCTGGAGACAACACAGAGAACACTTTCCTCAAAAGGAAAAGTCCTATCAAAGTCTGAAAAATACAAAAGGAAAACTGTCACTCTCCCTGTAGCTGACAAAAAAAGGGCATACACTTATGTGGCCATATTTCAATTAACTGTTTTCTAACTTAAAATCTTGTAAGTGTCTGGAAAGTTTTATGACTATTAGAGACCATAGAAATATTGACAAATTTTCATGGTGACATTTCATTACAAAGGCAGTAGGAAAAATTATAAACACAGATGAGACATTTAAGTGTCATGCAGTTTTAAACTAATCTACAACAAATTAAATAGGACTGGGAAATAACAGCTATTAGATGACTCAGGTACAATCAAACATGAAAACAGATTTTACTGGCAACAGTGTACAAAAGAAATCAATTTTTTAAAACAGTGGAAATATGGAAACCAAACTATCCATATTTTCATGTGATAGCTTTAGAGGGTGTCACTGTGTCCTGGCTTGGCTATATAGTGCTTGTATGCCCCAAACCAGGACACACTAGAAGAACAATCAGTTATACAATCTTCTACGACAAACTACTAGTGTTTCACATTCTAATCTACGAATTTTCACATTCTAATCTATGATTCTATGAATTTTAAAAGCCCTTTGCTTCAGTCACCTAAATAATCATAAATTTCTGAGTACCTGAAGAAACTGATAAAAGCATACAGCCCACATAGTGTTTATAAATCCAGTAAGAGCATTCTATTTCTAAAAGGAATTGATGCCCTAGTTTTCTTCCTTGGAAAATAGATGATGGAAACATACCAAACAAAAAAGAGCAAAAAGCCCCTAAGCTAGATTCATGCTCCAGCAATCTTTAAGCCTTCCATTGATAAATAGAAAGGACTACTTAATAACTTCACCCTTTGTTAATATACCCCCTTCAGTTCATTACATTTTAAAAAATATTCAAGATGCACAAAAGTTGGCTAATTCAGCACTTGCATAGTGTAGTGAGAGTCCTCATATGAAATGTAAATGTTCCACTATTAAAGTCTTCTAGAGAAAAGAAAAGAAAAGGAAAGAAAAGGAAAGAAAAGGAAAGAAAAGGAAAGAAAAGGAAAGAAAAGGAAAGAAAAGAAAAGAAAAGAAAAGAAAAGAAAAGAAAAGAAAAGAAAAGAAAAGAAAAGAAAAGAAAAGAAAAGAAAAGAAAAGAAAAGAAAAGAAAAGAAAAGAAAAGAAAAGAAAAGAAAAGAAAAGAAAAGAAAAGAAGAAAAGAAAAGAAAAGAAAAGAAAAGAAAAGAAAAGAAAAGAAAAGAAAAGAAAAGAAAAGAAAAGAAAAGAAAAGAAAAGAAAAGAAAAATATCTTAATTGATATACAGAGGAAAATACTTGATGTGGCACATTGCACATCAAGTCCTAATTCATAATAGATTGTATGACAAGAAGGATGGGCAATCGCAGTTAATTTTATTTTCTGCGAAGAGCAGAATAAATATATATCTTCTACGTTTCTCTAACAATGCTTCAAATTCTTCTGAGCTTTAGAATCTAATGATCTTTTTCTATTTATTACACATTACTACATACTACCATGCTAAAAAAGAATATTTTAGAACCAAATTTCATTCTGATTTGTGAAATAATCTGAATAACACATATTAAGAACTGCTAGTCATCCACAACAGAGCAGGGGAACAGATTTGGGTCAGAGAATAATGAATGTAAAACGTTGCCTGAAATTTCAGATGGCTGCCATACAGCTTTCCAATTAAGTGATCCTTAACAAAAAAGAAAACAAACAAAAAAACCCCAAACAAACAAAAACAATCCTTAAACCCTTCGATAGAAAAAAGTACTTTGTAACAACTCAGAAAAATAATTTTATATTACATTTCAGAATGTTTGTCAGAACATTAAAAAATTGCATAATAAAGAAAGCCATTATTTCCAATACCACTGAAGAATTTCAGCCACAAACAACAGGAATCTGAAAGTAATAATCAAGTCATACACTTAAATTTTCAAATATTTGAGAATTATACCACAGTTCGCTCAGACGTTATCCACTATTTTCCATTAAAGAAGACATATGCAGGCAGAAACAATAGTCAGGAAAGTCTGGAAGTCAGAGATATGAAATGTCCTGAATTGTAATCAATACATTGTGTTCAATGAAATAATACCATTAAATAAGCCACTTTTTTCTATGTCTATTAATTCAAATATGTCTGCCTATCTCAAATGAGAAATATTTTTGTTCATAATTTTGTAACCCATGCAATGGCTTTAAACAAAGTCCTATAATGTAGATATATTCCACACACTCAAAAATTTGGAGATTTCTATAAATAATTTATTTAGATAAATAGGCACAGACAAGATGAGTATGTTTTTCCTAAGGCTGCATTTGAATTGCTGACCTTAATACCACTAAAATCCCACAACAAACCCCAACACATATGTAACAGATATAACACCGTGTAAAGGACAAAATCCCCAAACACACAAGGTCAGTTTGCAAACAACTGTTAAACACTGCTTTTTAAGCTGGATTAAAAGTTTTTGTTTCTATTGAAACAAACATGTATCAAACTAAACTAGCAGCTGTGACAAAAGAATTAAGTGAAACGGGATGTTCTGTTTGGCAACAAGATATGAGAACATGATCACACAGAGTCTTCCATTGATAGACTCACAGGGAACAAACACAGGTTTGTTCCTCAGCTCTAGGAACTGAGTAATAAACTGGAGGAATGCTTCTTTTTCCCTACCACTTCTTATTACAGCTTCCATTTCTGCAACTCTGCAAATTTATGACTGAGTAGCCTAATTCCTTGGTAATTTCTCTGGTATACAGAAACTAACCCAAACAACAATTTTTGCCCCTCTTGTGCAGTTTAACACATTATCCCCAACTCATGCTTGCCTTGGGGATTTCCTTTTTTATTTCAACTATCTTGATGCAACTTAAAAAGCAAGGCAGAGTGTAACTTGTTCTATCAATTTAACTATTCTCCAATGACGTAAAATGAGATCACAAAACCTTTTCGACTGCTTCACAAATCTAAAAATGAGAGGAAAACTACGTACAGCCATTTAAGATCTTACATTCAATGAAATGTTTTCCCTATTTGAATTTGCTTCACTGTGGAGTTCTGTGTCTATTTATCTGAATGTCGTCGCAAGGAAAAGCAAGAATCACAAGCAGATTAAACACAATGTTTCTGCTCTCTTATCTAAACACTGAAGTCCTGCCAGCTGTGCTTATCTCTGTCAGGAAGCCACTGACTTTACTAAGTGTGCAGAGTCATAAACACAGTATTTGTTTGTACTGGGGATTTCAATCCTCATCCCATAAGTGTCTTTACTTGTGTGAACAGCTCCCAACAGTGACCCTGTGTGTAAAGCTGGTCACATACTTAAGTGCTTACTTAAGTGTAAAGTCATGCAGCAAAATAAATAAATAAATAAATAAATAAATAAATAAATAAATAAATAAATAAATCCAGCAAGCAAAGCACAATGAAACCAACTTTTCTGTCTAAATTGACGGAAAGTCAGCCTCTCGGGCAAGGCAAGCATACTGTTTGAATTTGTATGCTTGTTTTCTTTGGTGTACAACATATTTTGAAGTTCTATAGATGTAAAAAATTAAATACATGTGGTGAAGAACAATCGTGATAGAACAGTAGAATGAAAACTAATCCAGTCAGAAAAATGGATGAAACCATCGTGCCTCTTAGGCAAAAAAAAAAAAAAAAAAAAAAAAAGACAAAAGCATTTTATCCACTAAAAACTGAAAAAAGATATTTCTGTTGACAATAGGTAACAATTATAAAAAGCAACAGAGCTATACAACATCTTTGACTGCCATGTCTCACATTTTTGACTTTTCTTTGGACGTTCTCTACCAGTGATATAATTTTTTTTGGCTTTTCATGAGGGAAATTACTTGAACCCAAACAGGCACACGTCTTCCATTTCATTGACAATTATTCCATAGTTCAGGATGGAGCCAGCTCTCACACACCAGAGTATGGCTGCGAAAGGATGTCTGGGAGCAATCCCTGCTCATGCCCATTTTGATACAGCTATCATCGCATTTGAATTTGTCTCCAGTGGCACAGCAAAAGAGTTCACTAAGCATCACTGGACTGGGATGTGCCCTGGAATGGGATTCCTTTAATAGCCATCCTTTGAAGCTGAATAGGGAGGAAAACTAAGACAACTAGGCATGCCCAAATTTCTCAGTATCCTCTAGATCAATTTTTAAGTCTTACCTGATGAACAGAATCTGGAACAGAACACTCATTCTGCAGCAGCCAAAGTCAGTGAGGTGGAACAGACTCAACTCTGACATGGAAAAACTGGGCCAGTCCTAACTCTGACAATATCCAATACCCTCTGCAAATTTCTTATGGCTCTTTGGATTTATGCATCACTGAGACATCAGATGACAGGAAGTACTCACAAGATAGATACACAGACAAGTCCTTTGCCATTTTTTGTTCCTTCTTTGGAAACAACAACAGGAATATGTGAATGAACAAAATCATGCCTGTTTCACTCCTCAGCTAAAGTGGTATAGCTCTTTAAAAGGAATTCTTTCCTTCCATAATCAGCATCCTGCAGTATTTTATACTATTTGAAAATAGCCTGGAAATCTAGTCTAGTCTTGTATATAATATTTAACCAGAAAATTTTCTCAGTTGTTAGAGGAGCCAGTTATAATGTACTTCTTTTATTGTAGTTTAAGTCCCAGTTTACAAAAGACAACTTTTGCTGAAAGAAAACAAAAAAATTGGAAATGGGAGACTTCATTTTTGAAAACAAGTATTTATCACAGATTTTTCTTCTGTTAACAGTGAATAATTAATTATATTTCTACAAACCTAAAATGAAGCAAAAAAAAGGGGCAATGATTTTTAAGAAAAGGCACAAAACAGGACACTGTAATAAAGTAGCTGTCATTTAGTTAATTATAACAGTCCTCTTCCTCATGGTATTTTATATTAGTTATCTTTTGCAAAGTATCTATTTTGTTCTATATGCTAGTTACTATTTCTATATTAATCAAAAATAATTTATATCAACATTATCTAATTCTAGAACTTAGTGAAGGAACAATTTTTAAATCTGATTTTATTATATATAAAAGTATGTGAATAGATGATAGAAAACATTAGAGAACAAATGACCATCTTACTTCATAGGGAATTTAGCGGTCAATAGTGATAAAGAGTGCTTTATATCTGAGACACAAACTACCTACTACTACTCCTCTGGGTTTTTAGAACTCATTTGGTAACCTGGAATGGATCTTAAAGAACATCATTTTTACAAATATATCAGTCTTTAAATTCAAATTTCTAAGCTCTTAATTATCAATTGAGCCCTAAGCTATGCATACTAATAAAGAGAACTAAAGGGAAAAGAACCCCATAAACAAGCCTTTATTTGCAGTTTCTTTTGGGGAAGAAATATGCAAATATATCTTAAAAATAAAAGAGAAAGGAAAGAAAAAAGAATAATATCTGTGTTGGGAAGAAGATAAATCAGGGAACAGCAATTTCAAGGGAGTATATGTTAATGTAGCCGAGGAAATTCTATTTATCGTCAATGAAACTGCATGGCTAAATGTACACAGCATTGAAAATTTACCCAGAAATATCTGCTGCAGCGAGGTCAAAAGCATACTTGTCAAATTCCTCCTATGTGCTATCTTGTTTGGAAAATGAAGATCACTTGAGGTTATTCATTTTTCTTTAATTTACACTATTCATTTGCAACATATGGACAGATTTATCCATAAAACAGCATATTTTTATGCTCTCTTAAATTAGAGGTTATTGTATGAGGATAGTGATCAAATGATAACAGATGAAGAGGAAAAGAAAAAAATTACACAACAGAAAAAATCCCACAATGCCAGTCCCATGCGATGAAAACTATTCTAAAATCAAAATACTATGGAAAATGAAAAGTATTTTCTACTAGACAGTAAAACCTGAGCAGCAGCAGTGAAGACAGGTAATAGCTTTCACTCAATCAGTTCTTGACCTCAGTGATATTCTGCAAGTAAATTACTCTGAGCCATGGGTAAGTTATAAATAATAAAAAAGAAATATTTATAGTTTGCATGCTGCAGCTCTCAAAAGTCTCCACCAGTCTGGCTGGCAAGCACTGAGGAGACCACAAATGCAATATTCATTTACAGGGCTCATGCTCATTTGCTGTGGTGCACATGGGCATCACTTAGCCATTCAGGCTTTGTGTCCCTGAAGTGTGAGCATCACAGAAGCCTTGCAGCATTAACTGCTCGCTTCTGGTAACAGCTTCCATTAGCGCTGCATTTGTGATGCCATCTGAGACACTATTGATTTCTTAAAAGGAATTGAGTCCCTCTGTCAACAAATCTATCATTTTATGCAGTATCCAGCATTGATCAGCAAACCTGACTCTGCTTTCTCCCTTTCATTCTTGACATCATACCACATCAAGGAAAGTGGACTACAGGTTTCAAGAATGAGTTCTCAGTCCACACCTATGAAGCAACATAAAAGCCAAACCAGGAATTAAATAAAAAATGCCCAATGTCCCCCAGTACAGGTGATGGTCAACAATCCTCCCTTGGCCTGAATCTTCTCAGTAGTTTCAAAAGACACAGAAAAATCAGTACATATTCAAGTACAACTCCAAGTACCATTCTTTAAATACGCCTTTTCCAACAGATGCATAGCAGTCTGCCCTTATTTTACAAGAAGTGTTTTTATAAAAGAAAAGCAACCAAAAATTATTCTAGCCAAACAAGATGCCTCCCTGAGCACAGGCAAAAGGGAGACTCAGCAGGGTGTGACACAGCTCACTTGGGCTGCCACATGAAAACAGCCAGCCGGGATAGTTGCAAGAATGCCCCTTCAGGAGCACATTTCAGGGCTCAGCTGAACACACTGAACCCCAACCATGGTAAGGTCGTGGGGGAACAAATACACCTTGGCTTCCACACCAAGTGGGAGAGAAGGTCTGCTTGAAAGAAGCTATGAGTGGAGCTGGGAATCCCTGCAAGCACTGAGAGTGGCGCCTCAGCTGATCCCCACGTTTGTCACCTCGCATGAGGAAACACATCTTGAATGCCTGCAAGCGTCCCATGACATGGGATGTGCATGGACTGGTGGGAAGAATGGAGGAAGAAATGTAAGATCATGGAACATAATCCCTGGAGGGGATGAAGTAATGCCCATTTGAAAGGCTATTAGAGTGATGTGAAAGGCTAAGAGCTTACATAATGAACTGAACATACAACTAGATATCACAAAAATTTGATCCATCACTCTGTGGATTATTCCAGAATCACAAACCCAGCTGTATAGTCAGTGATCTGCCAATTTCATCTCTGGAGCACACCCAATCACAAGTGCTGCAACTCACAAATAAGGTCTTCTGACAACGAGGCCCTTAATTATGGTGAAGAAGTCACCAGCTCTCAGTGAACCAGCTGAAAGGGCAACTCATGCACCAATCTCATGTGATAAGGGTCTAGATAAAAACTTTTGGTTAATTGAGGAATCCTCACCATGCTATGCACCTGAACTTCCAGATAGAAATACGATATAATTATATCATTATGCCTCAGAGGATACTTGTCTTAATAACTACTGTACATCTTCAAAAAATGCACATTAAAAAAAAAGTTTTTATAAGAGACAGTGGGTATAAACACAAAGATCTCCCACCTTCTACTAATTTGGAATCCACCAACACACATTTTTTCAACTACTCATCCTGCTTACCTGCCTTAGGTAAGTAACTCCTTTCTATTCATCTTTGGTAGTATTTCAGTATGCTTAATCACTTTTCCTATGTGCTTTGACTGTAGAAATTTTGTAACTTTAAGGATCATGTTGGCTCATTTCCCACTCAGCAAAGTGCTTCATTGCTGTACTTTCTTTCAGCAGACTGTAGGAATAATTTTACCACAAGAAACTATTTCCAAGCTGCTCAACTAGTGCTTTATAGACACATATGGTTAAATATATTTTCCTGTCAGAAATAATTACACAGTAAGGAATCTTTCATCAGTACTTTTCCCTCCTCATAATAATCCCAGTTGTTAAATGCTTGTTTTGAAGGAAAACAAACATTAAATTTGCAAGATTTGACATTCAATCTTCAAAAGAGCAAATTAATGGCAGATTGAAAACACTGAAGAAAGAAGTCCTCCAGAAGATTTTCTTGGACATGGTGCCTACACCAATGTAACCCAATGGTATTTATTAAAAGCCAGCTATTGGCATCAGGGGAGAAACTCATTCTCTGTGTCATACACGTTTCTGTCTTCTTGCCAAAGAAAAAGTCCCCAGCTCACAATTTTTTTTTTGCAGTAGGGAAAGCTCAATTGATTTTTTTTTTTTTCTTTCTTTCTTTCTTTCTGGAGGTCATTCAGTCCTTGAAAGACATACAAACTGCCTCATTAGCACTACCTAAAATAAAACCTCCATTTGATAGCATAGCCAAAAACTACCCTTGCATTTATAATCATCACCTCACAAAATTACAACTATGGTCTTTTTTTCCCACTCTTTAAAGAAGTATTTATAAGAACACAGACTGACAACAACAAGTATTTCTGAATTTCTTTTAACTATCATCACAAAAAACCCAACACACAATAGAAATTCAAATAGAGGGCTCTACAGACTTACTCCATCAACCACAGCTGCAAAAAAGAAGATAATAAAGCAATGCATTTTACAGAGCCCATAATTGTTTCACCTTTACCAGACTTCACTTTCTCCCTTACTGTGTCAGATTCAATTTCATCTTTCCGTCATGTGCCCAGACTTCCCACACACTCAGCAGAGATCAAAGGCAAGCTGACCTCACTTTTTGCTGTTTTAGAAATTGGTCTGCTTTCCACATTTTTTAGTTGGGGAACATACTGGCACACTACTAAAATGCATCCTTTTTGACTAAATTGGGAACTCATCATACTTTTTTTCTTCTTAGCAGTAGTTACTCTTGTACCCCTTTTAAGATGGCCTCCCCCAGAATAAATTCTATGCAAATGTGTGTTCCCATTTAGGAAACGGAAAGCAAAGCCCTGAATTATATATCAAATGTACGTAACTCACTCTTCCTGCCCTTACAACAACACTATTCTGTCTATTCTTTCCTATCTATTAAGGGCAAAATTTGCTATCTTTGATATTTATAAAATTTTAGCTCTTGGCTGAAACTGAATTAAAAAAAAAGAGAGGTAGGAAAAAAGGACTGCAGATTGTGTGTTGACATATTGGAGGTTTTCTCCCCAGAGGCTGGCATTTGGGGAAAGC
Organism: Haemorhous mexicanus; assembly: GCF_027477595.1. NCBI lineage: Eukaryota > Metazoa > Chordata > Aves > Passeriformes > Fringillidae > Haemorhous > Haemorhous mexicanus. The sequence goes on along the minus strand of NC_082381.1, from coordinate 52,414,271 downwards.
ATTGAAAAATCAGTGGATGCCAAGGTTGTTTATGCACACTGATCAATTTCCCTTAACCACCCACATTGCCTGTTGCAACTGAACATAAAACCTATTAAAACAAGAAAAAACAAGATGATGCTTAATAGGATTACCTGTATTCATTTTACTATGTGTAATGGCAGATTAAAAAATCATGCAGTGGAAACTACTTCCTGTACGCAAATGAGCACAGTTCTAAGCAAATTTTTTAGGGAATGTGCCTTGTTAACAGGTATTTAAACATCAAACCACAATTTTTTAAATAAACTCCTGCTCTCACACAGGTGATTATGGAGTGGAAGGAGACCTGGCAAAAAATATAACATACAATAACTTTCATAAACAGATAGTACAGCTGGTTCCTAGGTCATTGTTGCATCAGAAAGACCTCTCTTTAAATTCCTGTCACATTTAGAATTGAAGAAGAGCAGTAGAAAATATCAGGAAAACAACTAAACAACTTGAAAAATAAGTGAATGGCTTTGAATATTTTTGTAAAATAAAAAGTAAAGTAAGATTTTTTATCATCTTCAAAAAGTAGAAAACCTGTGCTTAACCTCTTGTAATTTGGGAGCAAAGTTAGGCAACATTCTCCTCACCCAGGTCATCTACAGGTACTACAGGCTTATGTGAAAGAAAAAAACTTCTTTAAAAGTGTCTTAGGAAAGAGTTAGATGCAGTGCAAAGCTGTCATGCAGATTTTAAGAAGCAAAACTCTGACAGCTTTGTAGCTGCTCTGCCAAAACTGACTGCAAAACCTCAGGATGAAATTATTTTGTAATGAACCTCTTTTTCAAAACTGGAGAAGTTACATAAATGAGCAGATGACACCAAAGAATAAAAGATATCTTGTCTTGCAGCACAGGACAAATTTTCAGATTTCTCTTTCTGCCTGACACGTCGATGCAAAAAGAACTTCTGAAAAATAAAGCAAGAAACAAGCCAGCATGGAAACTGGTGAGAGAGCAATCAGACACTTCATTGGCCTTGCACTTTTCCTTGTGGGATGCAGCAATCATCCTTAGCCATGTGCCTTAAGTACAAGGAAAGCAGCAAGCAGGAGGAAAGCAGAGAGCAGGGGAAGACCACTGGGGTTAGCTCAGTTGGTTAGAGCCTGGTAACATCAATGTTGTGGGTTCATCCTCATATGAGCTATGCAGTTAAGAGCTGTACTTGATGACCCTTGTGGGTGCCTTCTAACTCAGAATATTCTGTGATTCTGTGATTCTCTGAAGACTTCACCATCAAGCGCTTCTGCTGCCATTAACCCAAACCTGCCCATGTTCACGTATTCTCTGAAGAGCCTTGAGAAACAGACTGCACTGAAAACTCAACTGAGAATGCACCAGAGTTGAGCAAAACCATATCAGGGACATAAGAACCAGTAAACCAGGGTATATTTTGCTAGAAAAGATGAAAGATTCCCTTTCTTACAAGGCATTTAAACTTTAGTTTAGCGTAGGAATGACACTCCGCTCTTATGCTGCCCAGTCTCACCACCTCTCTAACCCTTCCCAGTTCTGCCTATCTTCCTCTTTACCATGCAATGGGTGGCCAGCCTCAGTCCATGCAGGTAGGTATCACACACCGAGGTACCCCACAGCCAGTCCTCTGAAGCTTTGTCTTCATCACCTTTTCTCAACAGCAAACAGAAACACAAAGTGTACACTGGGCTATAGGCATGGCAGGAGAGCAGCACAAGTGGACAACAGTGCACAGCTGTCAGAAAGCATCAACCTACTGAAGGACACAGTTCCACAGGATGGCTGAAAGGTGTTCCAGTAATTCCAGACATTACTACCGATTTAAAACTGACTCTGCTGAACCTCTGCAGTGCATACTCATACATGGCTGAAGTTATTAGTCTTGAAATATTTAATAAAGAATCTCTCCTAGCAATGGCAATAGATTAAAAGTGCTGACCATCATCATGCATTTAGCTCATCAAATGCATTTCCTTCTCTAGTTTATACTGCATCTTTGCTGCATCTCACACATACACACCCCATATTTTTTGTGCATGTGTCTATACATATACATACATATACTTGGTATATAAATACCAAAAAGATGCCAAGAAAAAGGGCTAAGGGATTCTAACATTAGAGAAGGCCATTAGATGATTTAGCTATCTGCATGATCAGGAACAAATACAATTTTATCCAATTAACGTCTCATACTTGCCAGCCTTATCTTTTGTAAAATGAAATAATTGCATTTTTTTCCAACAGCATGTCTTCAGACAAGGCAGTCAATTTTGATTTAAAGCTTTATAGAGGAGAGATTGAAAATATGCAGATTCTGATGCTGGTTAATTCTTCTGCATTACGAGCTTTACAAAACAAACTTGGAAAAAACATGCTTTGGTTGTACTGTCAACATAGCACCACTGAGCACCATAATTTCCTACAAAAATTGTTACTAAAATAAAAACACTAAAAAAGAGAGCTACCTATCTAGAACAATCTCTTTTCATCAAATGGATTTAATGAAGGACTATGATCTATTTGACAGCATTCAAAAACTGTTATTTTTAAATGTATATATGCTGTCATATTTAATAATACTCACTTTATCACAAGCCAGAACACATTAAAAAGTTTTAAGCACAGCTTTCCTCAAAAAGTTTTAAGGTGCAGTTTCGTCCTTGTTTCACTGAGTCCCTAAAACAGTTATAACCAGTCAACTTGAAGCATCATATTCGGTGAGATTTTTTACAGATCATTCAAATGAAGTCTTAACATATACCTGCACAACAATCTATGTCAAACATCTACCTTGTTCCTCAACATCATCCTTCAAAATTATGCAAAACTTCACAATTCCAAAAGCTCCTCATATACTGAGCAGCTGAAGAGATTATAGGTATCCTTTCCTCAAAAAAGTGTGAAGGGAACAAGAACGTATTTGAAAATTGGGAAAATCTCCTCTGCCCTCTGACAGCTGATGCTGAGCTAGCAGCAAGGAATGAAAAAAGGGGATGGATATAATTTTTATCCTTTTTATATTGGCACTGGAAACACCCAGTCAGTTCATGACAGACTAACAAAACAGAAGGAAGGTAGGCAGCTTGCCCTTGGATGGAATTGCGCATTCCCTACCATGAAAACACAGGAAACCAGATGTCAGCCCTGGCTCCGTGACTGTCAGAATTCCTGTCTCACTGTCTCACTCAAATTTTCAATGTTACCCTATATCAGGAGGAAAAACAGGCACGGCTCCTCCCTCCTGGCAGAATCAAGGGAAATCCTCAGAGCCATGCACTGAATGCTTAAGCTAAATTTTATATTTGTCAAGGTTGTCAAAAAAATCTCTGCTATGAAAACACAGAAAACAGATCCTGCTTACAGCAGGTGGTAATTCCATCCACTTTAGACTCCTTGTGGCCATTTCAAACTCTCCTCTGTTTTTATTAGAACATTCCCCAGCTGACTTTGCCCTCCTTCATCTACCACTTGGAACTAAGGGTTCTGCCAGAAACCTTTTAAATTACCAGAAAGCTAAAACATTAATATTCTTATACTGCAATTATTGGTTAACTATACTGTGCACATGAAAAAAAAAAAATTATCAAAAAACCTCTGACAGATTAAGGTAGAAATACACATATTTTTTCAGCTTTTTCTCAAATCACCCAAAGAAAAATTACAATATTCAATATTCCAAAACAAGTTGTACAACAGGGGCAGGTCTCAACCTCTCAACTGCACAATCAGGCCGCAGCTGTCATGCCCCTCTCTTGTTTCACAGCACTCTCTGTTTGGGTGATACCAGGGGATGACCACGACGGCTCCCATTAATGCACTAAAATTGTTGTGATATTTGATCTACTCCTGAAGGAATCATTTGCCATAAAACTGGGCAATAATCTCTGGCTGAACTTAAAAGCAAAATTTTACACGGAAAACATGAGACCCAAGCTAAGGGAAGTGCCCCTTAGATATCCACACACCAGAAAGTCAGAAAAGAAGGAGACACATTGTGTAAATGCAGTTTTCTTTTCTTAAAAGAAATCTTCCCATTTGGGGAGTGATTTGTATATACTTGGAAAAGAATAGCAAACATGCTGTGTGACATGCAGCAAAAGAAATACTGCACTCAAAACAGTTATCAGTAAACTATTATACTTCAACAGCATACTACCAGGACTATCTAAATGAGAATTCAACTCAGCTTTTCTCCTGAACAGAGAGATATTAATCTATGTCAAGGATAAAGTTTCAGCTTTCCTAGTGCAATACTCTTCTGCCAACACCATGGAAAAGCAAACATCTAAAGGTCATTTAAATCACAGGTTTCAAATTTTAAATTGCAAAATTAATCCCTTTATTACAGAATTATATCTGACCTACAAATCAGTACAACACATTCTACTGAAATGGCTTAATGAATCCAGACAATAAAACGTAAACTGCAAAAGCCAGTTTGTTTCTCTGTGAAGATCAACATTGCATTTAACTGCAGCTGCAAGACAACACAGAACAATATCTGCTGTCTGAATTCTACTCCAAATGTATAAATAGTCTTTATTCTGATAACCTATGAAAAGCATCTGACAATCTTTTCCATTTAAGAAATTTTTGTGCTTGGTAATCTAAGGTTTAATGATAAATTGCCTCGATTTAATGAATTATGTTTTGACATTTTTCTGTCTTAGCGCTTGATTTCCTATCATGTACAAAAATACCTGTATTACACTCTTCTCATTTTGATGCCTATTTTGCTACAGTGAGGAATTAGGTACTGTCAAACTCTATTTTATTGTACTCTTCTAGCATTGAACACCCAAAACACAGCAAGAAAACCATCTGCATTATTCAGCTTGATAATCTAATCATGCATCCATTCCATCCACTTAACAACAGTATTTCAGTCAGGAAGACAGTCCTGCTCCAGACCAGTCTGAGCAATTAGCCCCTCTGCAAAGGGCAATTTCTTATTAACTTTTCATCTTAATAAGATGACTGTTTCCTGGCAATGTACAAAAACATAGGTATAACATAACTCCTCCGGAAAGGAGCTGCATTAAGGATGTAGAAGGAAATTTGTCTGGCAACAGCAGCATCTCTGCTGCTAGCACATTCACGGAAAACATCTGAGTAATAAAAGTACATATTAGTTTTCTTGTTAAGACTGGTAAAGAATGAAAAGGTAAAGAGCAGTATCAGTGAATGCCAGAGCAGGTCTGCCCTCAGAAACATGACTAGGGAAATACACTAGCTCTTTTCTAGATACATCCCAAGTTAATAAAGCAATACTCTTGCACCTGCCAAAAGCATCACAGGGCAAATAAAAAAGCAAACTGCAAACTTTCTTGCCTATATTGGCTTCCCAGAGAAGCTCACAGGTAGTTCAAGGTCTTATTCAGACTATTAATCACAATCCAAAATATCCTAAAGATCACATAAAGGAAATATAGACAACATTTTTATCCCCCTGACAGTAACTTTTGTTACAACCCTGGACAGGCAGATGATTCCAGTGGTGAGACACTATTGTACAGGGTAAGGGAAAGCAGAATCGTCACAGAAAACAGAGGAGGAAAAGATTACTGTGGGATACATCCAGCAACTAGTTCAGCTTTGTCTTGGTAGAGTCTCTTGTGGCTGGCTCTACACCAACTTTACTGGTGACATGGTGAAATGCAAAAATAACATTCAAACATTCAATACTAACTCACTTCAGGGTGTGCCATGACTGCGTGTAACAGTGCGAGTGACAGCAGAATCAGCATAAAACAACATATTACTATCAGCATAAAACAACATATTACTATCTCCTCAGTAACACCAGCTTCTGGGTTTGCTGTACAGACATTCAAGTTACCATGACAAATTTTTCATGGTTTCCAGAAATGCCTGTGTGAGAAGAATGTTGATGAAGTTCATTAAGCCCTTCTAAATAAGTAAGCAGTATGGCTAAATACACGTTTCAGGTTTTAAAATACTAGCTGAAAAGATTATTTTAGGGGATCCCTCCTGTAAAAGGTCATATTTAAAAGTTATTTACTAGAAACCTTGGATCCCACTCCGAAAGTCTCACCAGTTTTTTAAATAAAAAAGTCACAGCTTAACTCTGCAAGGGTCCGTTGCTGAAGTAACTTTACATTTGATGGAGTCTGAATGAGTTAACAGCTAGGAGAAGGAAAAAAGAAAAAGAAGTACGCACCACACAGCACTTTACAGTCTCAGGCTAGCATCTCAGCCTACAATGCAAGCTGCTATTCACACATCACAAAAAGGCTTTTCCTGTTAATCTGTGGAGCTCACATTCATACACAAATCTGAAGGTCAAATACAGAAATCAGTGCACAAATTATCTTGTCCTAGTCTCAATAAAATTCAATGTATATGTAGCATGAGTAAGCCAAGGTCACCCTTTCTTGTGTTTCCCTTTGCACAAGCTTACATATTTTTGTTAACCTTTACTTAATTTTTTTTTTTTTCCCAGTGTGTTAAACATTGCAAAATGGCAGCACTGCCCATCACACAGACCTCCAAAGGTCTGAAACACATGCATATGTCATGGTAATGCCACATGCATACATCATGTGTTCTCAGGAGAAGATATGAGACAGATTTGCAAAGGGAAGATGTTTGCCTGAATTACACTGCTCTCTAGCATGTTCTCTGTGCAGGGCAGTAAAAACCAGAAAAACTGTCAGCAGCTACAAGACTCAGTAGTAGCACAGTGAAATTACACTTGAAAGAGGCAGAAGAAAGGCATAAAGCTTTTTACCAGCACTTAACCAGCAGCTAGGACGGGTGTGAAGGTTCAGCACTCAAGATACACATGGATGTGCAGCATCCCAAGATAGATACACATGGATCTACCAAGGATAAACAGCTACTGTGCCCAGGTTGCTGTGTCCCTTTAACCTGCTTGCAGCAGGAGCCTTTGAAAAGTTTACCATATTCCCAAAGGCAAGCCAGAAAAAGTAGGTTTGTTCTCAGTATCAATTGTGCAGTCATGGGAAATTACATCAGAGCACTGTTCAGCAAAGGTATGAAATGGAACCAGTAGAACAAGAGGAACAACATCTTCAAGGCAAAAGGATTGACTAAATTATGCAATGAAACAGAATGATTAAGCATAATTTCTTCACTCTACTTTCATGTTTCCATGCTTCCAAAGACATCTGCGTAATAATTTCATTATTATTATTAAGTTTAATTTTAAATTTTTCTAGAGATTAAAAAAGCTAATTAATTACTGCTCCTGTTATGTTCATTAGTTCAAAGGTAAGCTGACCAATAAGTTTCATAAATTTTAAATATTTTTAAAGAAGCAGGGCTTGAAATTTTCTTTGAAATTCCTTAGGAAACTGAGTAACACAATGAATCTCTATTTTGCACAATACTTACACTCTTTGATCTTTCCTTCCAGGAAATTCCAGCTCCTCTTTATGTTTTAGAACAGCTAATGCTACCAAAGACCCTTTAAATGAGAGAGTGCACATTCTAAAAAATCAGCCTACAGGAACTTGATATTGATTTTCTTTATTTAAAAAATTAGAAGGTAAGAAAGCTCTTTGTGTTTAGCACTTCAATGAATTTAGAGAATCCATCACTGAATACTTATTGAACAATCATTGCTTGAAGTCAAAAAATAAAGCCATTTAAATAAAATAAGAGGAACAGAAAATCCACCATTTTGTATCATCCAAATGAAAATCTAGCATTTAGAATCAATTTTCTCTGGTAAACAAACATGAAGCAAATGCATTTTGCATGTATGATCTATACAGTAAAAATAGCAAGTGAAATGCTTTGCCAGCTCAAAGTTAACATTCTGACCACTACTGCAGGCATGCCTCCAGTGTGCTGCCACAAACAGGAATTGCCTCACAGCTTCACACAGCTCAGTGATGATCTTACAATTTCTTCCTCAATTCTCCTCTGCATGTCATTGCACAAAGAGCCAACAGGAAATGCACATGCTCTACAGCTCATGGCAATTAAACACCTTGCTCTGATCTCAAGAGCAGGTCTCTGTATCTTTCAGTGGAGACTTGATGCTTGTAAATACCTTTAAGAAAAACAAGAATAAAACACACACAGAGAACAAGAAACCAACAAGCAAAAAAAAAATCAAAGAAAAAAAGCCAGAAATCTGGAAACTAGAGCAAGTCAAAATAAAGAGAACAGCAAATGCAAAGTCACACAAGTATGGGGCAGATACAAGAATTCTGCTAGGATCATGTTTTTCTCTGCCCATTACTTGTGCCTACTCATTGTAGGGAGATTGGACTACAGAGACTTTAAAGGTCCCTTCCAACCCAAATTATTCTATGATTCTGTCATGCTGTGATGATGATCTATGATAAGGATCTCTGCTTATAGCAGAAGTGACCATCATGGACAGGTTTGAATTGAGCCATCTATTAAAATCAAGCAGGTTCTTCCCTATTTCACTAACCTGCAGCAGTAAGATTATCTTCTCTGCTCTTTTAGGCAAAATTTGTTATGGACAGCATTGCTGCCAGCATGGCCTCCTTCCACATTTTCATGCTCTATTATTACTGAACACTGGCACTGATCAGTGATGACTTGACAGTGCTCATACTTACAAAATCACAGGGAAACCTAATTACAATGGGTATTTACAAGTGCAGATCAGAAATACTTGTTCCTTTCATAGGTACTGACAGGTCCAAGCATTTTTATAGATCACATCAGCACTGAGGGGAAGATAAAAATTAAAATTGTGTAAATAAGGGCTAAAGGTGGTATTAAAATATGCCATTAAAATCAATCGGAGTTATTTCTCAAATTTTTAAGACCTTGTATTGAATACATATTGCAAGTGAACACAAAAAAGCAAAATGCCTTACTGGGGGTCCTAGAAAGCCTAAAGCAACAGAAAGTAAAAGTGGGGAGGAATTCTTAGTGTATGCTCCCTCAGGGTGGTAAGATGAACAAGAGAGAAAAAAATTAATTAAACACCTTTATGATTCATCAGAGAAACTAAAATATTTTCTGAACAAGAGTATTTCTCCCTTTCATGTTCTCCTATCTACTTGTGAATTCACCATTCTAAGCTCGCCTGTACAGAGAGATTGTTTAGCATTTACTGCAACAGAAAAATAAAAAAACAATTAAGTCATTTCTAATCTTTCTACTTACAGGTTGTGTGCTAGATTCCCATTGATCTGTCCTACAGTTCACAGATTTACAAAGTAAGGAGGTGAAGTCATTTGCATTAATAGAAACTGGTTTTAATAAAAACATTTTTTTTTAAAGGTGGAAAAAAGGCTGACCTTTTTTAAAAATGATTACTTAATTCATGGAGATATAAAATGAATGGACAACTACTAAAAAATTGAAGGTGCAAAGAGTAAAGAGTGGAAACAGCCTTTATGTACACCACTGAATGTTCACTCCTTCAACTTCTAAAAAAGAAGAACCACTTCATAAAAGTGGTTTCCTCAGAGATGAAGTGTTCAGCGTTTGCCTCCAGCTTCAGCAGACTGTGGAACATGAGCATCCAAGGTAAGAGCAATCTGTATGACAGCATCCCTTTGAGGGATCTGAATGCATCTTTTTGCAGAAGCCTGGTAAAACAATACCTCCACACTACCTTAACAAATTGTCCATATATCACAACATTGCAAAATATATGAAAAAATTCTATAGTCCTTCATTTTACATGGTCCCATCTTTGTCACATAACACTTCAAATAAATATTAATAGACACAATCCTCTTGGAGCAGCTCTGTGATGGTAATTAGTACAATGCTTCCTATTTCAGCCAGGAAACTGAAGTATTTTGAGACAGTTGGAGAAACTGAGTTTGGGAGGCTGAGACTGAGAATTTAATGACTCCTGGTGAAGCCAAGTTCAATACTTTGCCCACACAAATATATAACCTGAGAATCTGTGAGTCTCCAGTTTTGGAAACCATAGCTATAGTACTTTTAAATTTGGGGGGTTTTCCTCTCTAAGGGGCTTTCCTAAACTTAATGTAAGTTCAGAGATACTCTCTCTACACATAAATATCTCCTTCACCTCTTCTGTTTCCACTACAAACCACTTCCCAAGGAACTACTCAAACATTTCCAAGAGGATGCCAACAGAGACAAGTACCTTGCTTGGCAGTGTAGGCTTATATTTGCCGTTCACTTCCTCTGTCTCATCCTTCTGCATACCAGTTTTGGACGTGACCAGCACAGTGCCACAAGACTGTTAATACTATTTAAAAAAAGCCCCGACAGACTAACATTTTGCCAAAAAACCATTTTGTGTCCCCATAAGACAATCCTGCATGTTTCAACACCAGTCTCCTAGCAGAAATACTATGTGGCATCAGCCAACCACTATTATTCATCTGTAAGTCATTTTTCTTCAGAAACATGCATGAACTAGGAATCTAATCCCTGTAAAAAATACCAAAGAGTTTGCATTAAACAGGATTAAAACAGAAGCCCACTGTTCTTTGAGGATGATAGAGGCATGTGTCCCATTGGTCTCATACATTGCTCTCATACAAGCTCTGCCAAATTGTTTTGGGGAGAAGCGAGAAAAGCTTCCCACCACTCATTCAGCTTCCCACTTGCATACCAATTTTCAAGTGTAAGAATAAGAAATTAACAAGTGTGACCCCGTACTAAGTGATGCCATTCTTTTCATGGAGAAAACAACTCAGTTTTAGATAAATGCAAGCTTTACAATTGCTTCAATCTTTACAAGTTCCTTTAAAATAAAAGGCTAATTACTATAACAGAATATTTTACATATTGTAAGACAGGACCCTAGCACAAAGAAAACCCCTATAAAAGTTGATATAAAGAGGCAAACTGTATTCCTAAAATTTAGTTAAATAAACTTTCATTAGCAAATATTGGTGCCTAACAAGAAGTCCACTGATATAACTGTGACAGTATGTTCTGGATTGCAAGGCAGGATGTATTCTATTACCATCTGTATGGCAGTTGTCTAGGTGTTAAGTGGGTAACTTCCCCTTATCTCTCTCCCTGAGAGATCACAATCACTCCTCCCTCAGCAGGGGGCATCCCGTGATAAGAGGCTATTGAATGTCACTGCACGGCTGATAAGAACTGTAACATCCCATTGTGAGATGCTCCGCCCAGAGGGAGGAGCCGAGCATTGCTATCCAGATATAATCTGGAGATTCTGACACACCAGCACAGCTTCTCCACTGGATTCACCAGAGGAACAGCAGCTGCTTCTACTTCCACGGATCTGCGGAGAAAGAATCACCCTTTTTCTACAGGACCCCCTGCTCCAAGAGAACCGCACCTGACACCTCAGGAGGACTGCAGCCATCTTTCCAATTGGACTGCTGCCAGCACCCTGACCAACAGGGTGTCAGGTTGAGTTCTGACTCTGTCATTTTAGTGTACTGCATTGTTTTTATTTTATCATTTTATGGTTTTTTCCCCCCTTCCCTATTAAAGAACTGTTATTTCCTGCTCCCATATTTTTTTGTTGCCTGAGAGCCCCTTAATTTAAAATTCATAGCAATTTGGAGGGGTGGGGAGGGTTTGCATTCTCCATTTCAGGGGAAGCTCCTGCCTTCTTTAGCAGGCACCTGTCTTATCCAAACCAAGACACAGTAGTACTCAGAGAGCTGTTTGCACATTTTAAAATCCTTAGCCTCTGTCACTCCACACAATTTGTCCTTTCAAAAAGAATACTAGTACGGATTTTAAAGACAACTTTCAAAAGTAGGATTACTGTACATTTTGCAAAAGTACACGCTTATAAAATATCCCAGCGGGGATCAATGTGAAGCATGAGGTAGAATAAGGATGTGCAGTTCCACATCAGTAAGCACAAATTTCCAAAGGGACATGAACAGAGCGTTCAAATCTTTAAAATTTTTGCTGCAGAGAGCCAATCTGAATAAATTTTGTGGGAGGTGGGTAAAAACACATGTAAAATGGAAGCAAAGACAAGGTGGCATAACCATGACTTTGGCTTTTTCTGCTTGAGTGTTTTCCTTTAGGTCAACTGCTCAAGAAAATGTGCACAATTTATGCTTTCATGAAGAACTGGAGGAGCAAAGATGTTCACCTACACAAAACTAAATTCTAATAAGGGTATTGGTATGCTTAAATATTTATTAGAAGTGTGTCTCAGGTAACTTCTTTAGCTAGAGAACCAATGTTTTTAGTTTCTTCATACTTATTTTTCTGCCTCTAACACCAAATTCTGAATACAGTTAAAAGTACATCTCACCCAAGTGAAAAAGACAGAAATGCACATGGGAGTAAAATACACAGTGTTAACACTAATCTCTCTCAGTCAGCAGTTCTGCAATGGATCACATCAGTAACTACCTATTAAAAAGGTGCACTACCTCTTGATCCTCCTAAACCAGGGTCCATTTATTCTACAGAAGGTCAGTCATTACAGACTTCTACAGGAAGGAAACTGCGAGTTCAAAAATGCACAAGATAGAATCAAAGAATCATAGAATAGTTTGGGTTGAGAGGGACCTTAAAGATCATCCTGTGGGCAGGGATGCCATTCACTAGATCAGGTTGCTCAGGGCCCCATCCAGCCTGGCCTTGAACACTTTCGGGGATGGGGCATCCGCAGCTTCTCTGGACAATCGTAATCCTTAGTCAAGCACTTATGTGGTCTCTCATGCCTTGCCAGTGAGGTGGTAAACAAAAAGACTGTCAGGGAACATAGCCAGGACAGGTGACACACACTGGCCAAACACAGAACATCTTACATAGTATATAAAGTTAGGGAGTTGCCTGGTAATGGGTCTGATAAGTGATTGGGAATGGTCTGGCATCTGCCAGCGAGTGGTGAGCAGTTGTACTGTAATTGTCACTTGTTTTTCCTTGAGTTTTATCCTTTTTCTAAAAAAAACTTATTAATTTTATATATTTTACTTTGTTTCAGCTGCTAAACTGTTCTAATCTCAAGCTAAAAATTTCCCTTTTCATTCTCCTTCCCATTCCACCAGGATGGGGGCGCAGTGGGGGGGAGGAACAAGTGTGTGCCTGATGCTTAGTTGCCATCTGGGCTTATGATGACAGTCAGTTAAGCCAGTGATATAAAGACACAGAAATTTGCTAAAGACTAAAATTACTTAAAAATTAAAACATAAAGTGATAAAAAGTGATGAAGTGATAAGTGGTAAAAGATAAAGTGTGTTTAGCTTTTCTGCTTGCAAACTTCACCTCACACTTCAAGTGTTTATACTGACAAAAAAGCACCTTGTTTAGTTCAGTATTTGCTGGTACTTGAATTTTCTTAGATAGATGAGCAGTATAGCCAGTTTTAAGCCAGTAGCAGAAACTTGAGTTTCATCCAAGCAATCATTTGATTTCTGCCAGAAGAGTCCCCTTCCAAGTTGCTGGTGTTTCCTTACTTGGCACTGCACTGTGCTACTTTAATGCCAAATGTAGAACTCTTGCTGCTACTGCTGGTGCAGCATTTGGTTCTAAGAGAAGGAGAATGTGCAGCTGCTAACAGGAGATGTTAGCAAAAACCAGGTTCATTATCTTCCTTCTTAGCTTCAGTATTTTCCCATTACACCTTCCTCTTAATAGGAAAATCAGGAAACATTGCTGCTAAATTATCATGGTTTCAAGTGGTTATTGCATATTTTCTGAGAAATGGCATTGCACTGTGACTTCCACTATTCCTGAGAAGACTGGGAAAAGAGTTCAATAATCAAAACATCAGAAAATCACTTATAAACCCACTGGAGACTGCTCTTATTTCAAAATTGGTCAGTAGGACTACTACTTCATGTTCTCGCCTTTGTAATTTCAATATACTTCTAGCTGATATGAGGATCTGAATCTAGAATGAGGGGATATTAACACAGCATGTCATTTGAAAGCTGTGATTATAAATTTCCAGTTGGAATGCACATTCACTTTGGTTCCATTAATTCTGCATGAATAGACATAGGAAATAATGTGAGGGTAGGAAGAAAAGAAAGTAGAACTGAGAATAAGAAATCTTATGTTGCAAAGTCTATTGCCAAGTGGATATTGCTAAGAATAATTGTCAACCTAAAATTCCAGGATTATATAAAAATCTTTAGGGATTGTAGGTGTTCCAAACTGGTTTCTGGACTTAAAATATCAAAGTCCAGATATGTTGGAAACAAAAATGCTGCCACCAAACAAACAGTCCAACACCTTTCAGAACAATCCTTGGTCTGAAGCCTTACAGTCTTAACCTTTTCCTTCTTTATAGCTCTAAGTATTATAGTAAAGTGTACACAACGCTGTCTCACATTTCAAACTGCTTTCCATTTTCTTTGATTGCTTTGTTGGGTTTAATACATGCCAAAGATGAAGGGGAGGTTCAGAGAGAGCAAGTGTGTGTGTGTGTGTCTGTGTGTGTGTGCATATGTGTAGGGAGGAGGAACAGACAAGCAGATATAGTTTTAAATCTGGAAATTTCTTGCAGAGGAACCTCTGTTGACATCAAAGAAAGCTATTTAATTAAGCAATGCTAACAACTGAACCTTGTGAGAAGGCTTATTCTCTACTAAACCAAAATCTACACCACAGCATCTGAATTGAGATACTGGTCTGCCTGATGGTTCAGCCCAATGAGGAGAAGCTGTCCTAAGGAAAGAGGATGTCAGGCCACGGCGTTTGAAGCTTACCCAGGAATCCTGTTCAGTAATATTCAGTGTGTGTGCTGACAGCACTGGGGGCACAGTGAAAGCATTCCTGCTGAGGAGCTGCTACTGCAAGCAGGCTCAGTCCCCATTTCTGGGGGCAATTATGTTGCTTGCATAGCCACATGACAAGCTGGCAGGCAGATCATGCACAAGCAGTAAATTCTCCACGGACATGCAGTGAACAGATGCAATGAGCATCTCCATGAACAACCACAGTAGGACACCACAGTTTGAGGGATCCCATGAAGATCTTCTGCTGGGGGGGCTAACTGGGAGTAAGACTTCTGCCTATACTTAGCCCATTATAAAAATGTTCTGTGGTAAGAATTACCATCTAAAAAGAACTAGCATTTTAAAAACTTGGTAGAAGATTTTCTGTCGTGCTTGATGCTAGGATGTGGTAAAAAGAGAAGGGAGAAGTAAGGACAATCCAGAGCAAATTATAATATTTTATGATATCAGCATGTTCTTAATAACTGATATTTAAAATTATTCTAGAATTGGACTTCTAATCTACCCAGTATATAAAATTTGAAATAATAACTATTAGATGTTAGGATCAGATCTCTAAAATTCAGAAGTTCACAATATAATATGGAAATGCATCTGCATTTGTTACCCCTTGTTACCCCTGTCCTGTTGGAACATCATTGGACTGTTGACCTTTGAAGTACTTAATACTTTAAGATTTGAGGTTACCATGATATCTGTTAATACCAATATGATGGCTATTATGAGTGCAATTGGTGAGGGCTTTTTTTTTTTTGCTCTGTTGTGTATCCCCTAAGGGCTGTTCCTAGGAAAGCTAACTTCTAATTGCTTCCATTAGAAAGGAAAAGGGGGAGGGTAGGAGCAAAAACCAATGTAATCAAGGCTGATTGTGAGAACTATTGTAGTGGTATCACCTCATATTGCTAGCCCTTGGAAGTGTAATACAAGAGGAATGTCTGGTGTACTGAAAATTCTGTTTTTCTATAATCTTATTGTGATATTTAATAAAAGTTGCTGAAGGAGCTAGATACAAAACTCTTTTAAGATGGTAAATACTATTTTTCCTGTAATCAAAATTACTACATGTTTTGGATGTTTCTTGTATTAACCAACTACAGTACCTCAAAATTTAAGAGGTATTCTGTTTCATGTCAATATTGTTCCCAAAATCACCACTGACAGAAACAAAGTTCTTCTATCTTAAAATAGATTTTCTCCTTTTCTTTGCTAGACTTCATCCAGTATTTTGAAAACTATTTTTAGTGTTTGTGGGAGGAATGTTCTACAATCATTCATCCTCTTGCCTCTGTCAGTTCTTAAATGTGCGAGTCAGGGGAACTCTGATGTGACCATGCTTCTTAGATGATTTGTTTATGCCTTAGGGTTTGTATACATGTAGGCTTCACAACGTGTTTGCAAGGGAGAAATATCTCCTGCATCCATACGTACAAAGAGCTTTTTTGCATAGAAGTCATTTATGATAGCTCCTGAGACTGTAACTGGGAGCATGGGGGAGGAGCCTCATTATATCTTTAGCCTCATTATATTTTGAGTTTCTGTTTTGATGTATTTTTAATCCTGTATTGGTTGATGTAGATTAGTGGTTTTGATGCAGTATATGTCTTCAAAGATATTACACCAGTTGGCTCAGAAGCTGAACCAACTTGCAGTGCAGTGAGCTTGCAAGTTGCTTGCAGTGAGCTGCTGCTGGTGCACAGCAGTAGGTTCAGAAATGTTAAACTTGTGAATTAAAATAAGGTAGATCAATCAAGGAATCAGCAAAATATAGAGCTCGTACTTTACAGTTTCTTTGCCCCTTAAGCCTTTAAGCAGAGCTAATCTGAAAAAACTATGTTTTGTTTTCATGGAGGGGAAGGGAAACATCACCCCCATTTTTAAAATGAAGATCTAGGGAGCTATAGCCCAGGAGTCTCATCTCTGTTCCTGGGAAGACCATGAAGCAGACCCTCCCTGAAGATTTGCTAAGGCACATAAAAGGCAAGAAAGCAATCCAAAGCTGCCCTATTACAAAGGGCAAATTGTTCCTGACCAGTACAGTGGCATTCTATGACATGGCAGCAACAATCAACACAGGAAGACTGACAAATATCATCTGACTAGAGTTCTGTAAGGCCTTCAGTATGGTCCCACATTACATCCTTATCTCCAAACTGGAGAGACATGGGTTTGACGGATGAACTATTTGGTGAATAAAGAATTGACTGGATGGACACTGGCAGAGAGTTGTGGTCAATGGCTCTACACCCAGTTGTAAGTCAGTGGCGAGTGGTGTCCATCAGGGCTCTGACTGCTGCTCTTTAATGTCTTTGTCAATGACACAGACAGCGAGATGGAGCGCAGACTCAGCAAGTCTGCAGATGACACCAAGCTGACTGCTGCAGCTGACACACCCATAGGACAGGGTGCCACCCAGAAGGAGCTGAACAAGCTCAAGAATTGGGCTTATGGAAATCCATGGAGTTTAACAAGACCAAGTACAAGGAGCTGCACCTGGGTCGGGGCTATCCCCAGTACCAGCACAGGCTGGGGATGAACAGATGAAGAGCAGCCCTGCCCAGGAGGACTTGGGGATGCTGGTGGGTGAGAGCCTGGACATGACCCAGCCATGGGCACTCCCAGCCCAGAAAGGCAAACGTGTCCTGGGCTGCATCCTGAGCAGCGTGGGCAGCAGGGCCAGGGAGGGGATTCTGCCCCTCTGCTCTGCTCTGTGAGAGCCCACCTGGAACCCCGTATCCAGCTCTGGGGTCCCAGCGCAGGAAGGATGTGGACTGTGGCAGTGAGTCCAAAGGGCAATGAAGATGATCAGAGGGCCAGAGCACCTCTCCTGCAAAGATAAACTGAGAGAATTGAGGTTGTTTATCCTCAAGAAGATAAGTCTTCAGGAACACCTCATTGAGGCCTATCAGTACCTTAAGAGGGCTTATGAAAAGAGGGGAGAGGGCATGCAGTGACAGGACAATGGGCAATGTTTTTAAACTGATAGTGCCATTTTATCTTGGATGTTAGAAAGAAATTCTTTACTCAGAGGGTAGTTAAGCACAGAAGCACAGTGTCTGCCCCTCTTCTTCCCCTCATGAGGAAGGTGTAGGCTGTAATGAGCTCTCCTCTCAGTCTCCTCTTCCCCAGGTTGAACAGACTAAGTGATCTCAGCCACTCCTCATACGTCATTCCCCTCAAGGTCATTCATCATCTTCATAGTTCTCCCTTGGATGCTCTCTAAGAGTTTAATGTCTTTCTTATATTGTGGTGCCCAGAACTGCCCCCAGCCCTGGAGGTGAGGCTGCCCCAGCTCAGAGCAGAGCAGGACAATCCCCTCCCTTGCCCAGCTGGCCATGCTGTGCCCGGTGCACCCCAGGACAGGATTGGCCCTCCTGGCTGCCAGGGCACTGCTGACCCATGTTCTACTTGCCAGGACCCCCAGGTCCCTTTCCATGGCACTGCTTACAGCATCTCGTTCCCAGTCTGTCCATACATCCAGGGTTGCCCCATCCCAGAGGCAGGATCTGGTGCATCTTTGTTATACTTCATACAGTTGGTGGCTACCCATCTCTGGATTGCTGAGGTCTCACTGCAGGGACTTTCTGTCTTTGAGGGTGTCAACAGCTCCTCCCAGTGTAGTAGCATTAATTATCAACATTATTCTCTTACTGAATCCCAAACAGCACTGTACCAGCTACTGAGAAGTAATTAACTCTACCTCAGCCAAAACCACAACACTGACATTCCACATTCAAATTATTTTCTTCTTCTTATCACATTTTGAAATAAATCACTTGATTCAAATTACTTTGCAGCTGTCTACAGTATTTAATTGTACAGTACTGAATTTCAGTACTGTAGTTTTAATACTACAATACTGAAATGGCCTGAATACTGGTTTGATGCACCACTGTGCTACAGCTCCATAGTTGCCATGTACCATCTTCTCCACAGATTTGGCCACTACACCAAGGCCTTTCACTTAATCTTAGTAGTACATATCTTGCCTAGCAAACAGTATTAACCATGCCTATTGAGCTAGGCAAAAGGAGAAAATTAGCTCGTGTGAAATACTGATCCAATGAGATTAGTATTGTTTTTTGACAAGAATTACACAGCAGACGCTGTCTTTAGCTAGCAATGCAACTTGGCCACAATTCAGCTGGTCATGTCTGTGGCTTCCCATATGCTGCATTTTATTTTATGTTTCTACTGAAGAAAGAAGGTGACTAATACAGATTCTTGACCTGCATGCCAGCAGACTTGCTCTGGCTAGAAATGGCTCTTCCTGTCACCCCTCTGCAAGAAAGGGAGGTGCCATTCACACAAGAGGGAGGAGTTAAGTCAACTCTGGGAAAGTGGACTTCTGAAAAAGGCCTAAAGATATGAGTTGAATTTTAGCCAGACATTTTCACAGCTGGCAGGTGCAACTTTTACTTGTGTACTACTAATCAGCATTAAAATGCTATTTCATATTGGGTATTAGAAAAAGTTATTCGCCATGAAACAGGCTGCCCAGGTATGTGGTAGAACATATCAGCCTTCGAGGTATTTTAAAAGACATGTAGACATGCCACTTAGGGACGTGATTTAGTGGTGAACTTGGCAGTGTTAGTTTTATGGCTGGACTTGATGATCTTAGAGGCCTTTTTCAAGTTAAATGATTCTATAATTAAATGCAGAAAATGCCACTAATGCAGTTGTCTCAAACTTTCAGCATGATAAAATTCTTAATTGTACAAAGCGCTTATTTGTACTTCACTGTGCAAAGCAACAAGGGAACAGAAAACTTCAAATCATCAGTCCAGCTATTGAAAAATAATTATGACCCTTTGAAAATATCCTGAATTAATTGGCAGAAGTTAAACAGGAAAACAATAAAAAGTTGCAGCCTAGCATTTATTATGCTTCTTTAAAGCTTTAGAAGTAGGTGCTTTTCTTTTCAAATCCAGTTTCTGACCACAGCATCACTTCCTACATTCTCCTTCATTTCTTACTTTTCTTACTCTTTTTCAGTCATCATCCTCTTTCCTTCTTTCTATTTTCTCCAAATAAAATTTATAAGTAAGAATCATTACAAATTAGTAAAAGGAGACTTTACAAAGGAAATACAAAATATATAGGAGTAAGAAAGCAAAAGTGAAGGTCACTGCCAGTAAGAGTAGACTGAAGTTTTATATTTTGACTATAGTACTGTAATAAGTTGTAAAATGACAGCAGTATCTGACCAGCAGTGCAAACACGAAAGTAAACCTTCCACATGTATAAAATCCTACATTAACTTTCAGATTTTTTCCAAATTAATTCCTCAGTGTTTTGAAAGCAGTGGCTGATGCTGAACAATTTTATTTGCTTACTGGTTGCTACTGCTTATGGGTTTCTAACATGTTAAACCAGGCATAAAATTGTATTAAATGGCAGATTCTGGTCCACAGCCAGCTTGTACTTTGTCAATGCTCCACCAATGGCCCAGATATGCAATGCCTTTTACATTCTGGCAGGAAATTCTTCCCCCTCTCTCTCAGGGCTTTGGGAAGTAGCTGCAACATACTGCTTCAGTTCGCAATTGCTTAGAAAACATGCAGTGCCTTTTGGCATTGCAGAGCTGGAATTAGCACAGAGCAACTACTCCCTGATGCCTGTCCTTGTGACAGAGAATTAATCAAGGTCTACTTTCAGTGGACTCAAATTAATTACGTAGTTCTTTGTTAACTGTGATATTCACAGAGTAAATATCTCAATGACCAAGTCAGTATGATTCATAAAATAATTACAAATCATCATCAGGATACAAGATTTCCATCCAAAGCCTGTGAATGGAGCTTTGGGAAGTTCGTCCTTGTGAGCCATTCCAGCGGTGCTGCATCCAGCCCTCTAGAAAGAAACCTTTATAATCTCTCTACAAATCTCCACTTATGAGAACTTGCATCAAAATAAACAATTTGTTTTCAGTGTGTTAGGAAGTACAGCTCATCTTCAAAATGAGTTTTTGCGCAGGGAGAAGGAGAGATGGGAAGGAAGAGCAAGACAGCTCAACTAGTCTATTGTACAGACTGTACAATACTGGCTTCAAGTTGGTACGTCACAATACCATGCTGAATGACACAGCAGCTGTGAAAAGACACACTTGTAATTGCAAATTCAGAACCAGGCTCTGAAACTGGGCTGTGCAAGTCATTAATTTCCTCCACTGAAGCAGGTGCAACTTCATATGACTGCCCAAATCCCCAGTTTGTGGAGGTCTCTCTGCAGGGTCTCTCAGTTTTGTATTGTCTGCAGACTTGCTCAATATCCCTTCCAGTCCTGTGTCCAGGTCATTTATGAAGCTGCTGAAGAGCAGAGGGCTGAGGATGGGGCCCTATGGAACCCCTCCAGTGACAGGTTCCCAGTCTGATGTCACCCCATTCACTGTAACCTTTGTGCCTGGCCCATGAGCCAGCTGCTCACCCACCCCATGATGTGTTTATCCAGCTGTGGGCTGCACATTAGGTCCAGAAGGATCCTGTGAGACAGTATCAAAAGCTTTACTGGCTTTCCTTGGCCATCTGGGTGGGTTACCTAGTCATGAAAGGAAGCCAGGTGGGACAGAAGACTAGGTTTTGCTCTCAAAGCCGTGCTGGCTATGACTGGTGACTGCATTACCCTTTGGTGTTTTTCAGTAATTACCAGAATAATCTTCTCCATAATTTTACCAGTAACTGAAGTGAAACTGATAGGCCTGTAGCTTCCAGGGTCCTCCTTTTAATCCTTCTTAAAAAACAGGATATTTGACAAATTTCAGTCAACTAGGAACTCTTCAGATTCCCAAGATCACTCAAAAAAATCATTGAGAGAGACCTCACAATGACAGGAGACAGTACTGAGTATTTTAGTATTCTCAGATGAGTCCCATCAGGCCTTGTAGGGATCCAGCTGAAGCAGCAGGTCCACACAACTTCAGTGTCAGCTGAGGGTTTATGATTTTCATACCCACAGTCCTACATCTCAAGACACTGGGACTCCCAGACCCCTTCAGTGCTGAAGACAGAGGCAAAGAAAGCATTTGACAACTCTGGCTTGTCAGTTCACGAGGTGATTATCCTCATTCTGCAGCAGGCCAATCCCATTTCTGCACTGCCTTTGGCTATTAATGTGGTTTTTTAAAACTCCTTTTCTTTTGTTTCCCACAGTTTTGGCCAGCTTCAACTCCAGCTGGGCTTTGGCCACACCAATTTTCTCTCTACAGTGGTGAGCAGCATCCCTGTATACTTTCCATCTCACCTGACCTTGCTTCCACTGTGCTTACACCTTCCTTTTTTGCCTTATCAACAAAAGAAGATCCTTGTTCAGCCACGCCAGCCTTCCACTTTGTCTGCTTAACATGTGACATTTGGGATCTGCTGCTCCTGTGCCCTTCAGAGGAGGTGCTTAAAAAGTGAGCAGCACCGGTGTACCCCAGCACCTTCAAAAGCATTTCCTACATTGAATAGTTCCCTGAGAAGCATAAAGTCTGCTCTCTTCATGCCCAGGGTTGGAGTTTTGCTGTCACATTTCCTCCTGACAACAGATATTTTAAACTTCATTGCTTCATGATCACTCTGGCGAAGCACAAATGACAACTCTAAAGTGAGACCTTCTCAAATAGTGAGCAACAAAAAGAAAAATCAAAACCTGAACAGGTGCAAACCAAAGAATTCCAGGAAGGATTCTGGTAGATTTGTTTCTTCATCTACAGATTGACTAGAGCAGAAAATACAGACTTTGCAATATTACATAAGAATGTGAATACTTTGCCTTTTTTGAAGTTATATTCAGAATACAATTAAAAAAAAAAAAAGGGCCAACAATTGAGAATATTAAAAAAAAAAATTGAAGCAAATGCCCCAGGATTACTACAAGTTAGGAATAAATTAGAGAACTTAGATTAATATAACAAAATATAACAAAATTTCTTACAACCTGGCCAAGAATTATTCATGAAGCAAAGAGGCAAAGGCCCAATTCAGAGTTGCTGAATTTCTCCAGTACCATTTCGAGTATTCAGTATGGCTTAAACCAATGAGTCCATCCCATTCCTGAAGACTCTTTGTACCCTAAGTATATCCCCAGCCATAGTATAGATACTACCATGAAAAAACTTTGGAGATATTCTGTTTAACTGAGATAAAATGAATAATATGAATCTCACATTGAAAAATAAATGTTCCATGGATATTTTTTGGCAGAACTTGCTCACTACTCTACAATAAAAGTGTAAGCACATCGTAATATTCAAGCTACAATCATACCTTGAGGCATCCTATAGTGACTAGAATGGAAATACACCAAGTTTGTATGTTATAAGTGGACTACTGCCAGCTTCAGTTGTTGGAAATGGCATAAATAGGACTAATTTTGTTTTTCAATCCTTTTATAGTTCCAAAGAAAGATCATCTGACCAAGTGAAGCTGATAAGGAAACACATAAAGATGATGAAGTCAGAGAAAGCTCCAATGTTTCTACACAAATATAATCTTGTCCTTGCTGCATCAGCAACAAAGCAAGTCCTTAGGGTCCCAGCTGCCCGCCTCATGGACCAACACCCAGAAAGATTCAGGAGCCCCCCAGCTACACACAGATTTTACCCCATAGAGAATTCCACTGCCTAATACAGGTGGCATGGCATATTATCCCTATCCTGTGCAGCCCCTCACCATCATTCCCAATGAACTCCATCCTTCTCCAAGCTATCAATGAAGTGCTGTCCTGTGTCTCAAAGCTGGAAGCAGCCATAGCTGCTACCAGCCAAGGCAGCAGAGGCCACCAGGGTGTGGCCAATAGCCCAGGTGGCTCAGCCACAGGCCACCACTGTCACACCTCCATCAGATCTTGAGGCACAAAGGGATGTGTGAAGTACATGTAGCAATGCTGTGGTTCCCGTTCTTAACACTACGTTGCTAAAAACTTCAGCAAGAACAAAACCTGAGTCCTGCCTCCATCCCAGGAGACAAGACAGCCTTATAAAGAGTGGGTGTGCAGGTGTGTATGAGGAAATGAAAACACTCTCTGCTCAGTGACATCATAGATAGATAGAATCAATTCAAGACCAGAGATGTTAAATGACAGAGACTTTAGTTGCACATCAAAAGATAATGGGCCAGAAAGGTTTCCTTCTAATGGGCCAAATAATTGAGCTGAAAATTTCAGATAATGATAGCAGCTTCCAGCCTTCAAGGATTTTCAGAATAATTTTAATCCACTGCCCCTAAATAAAAAAAAACAAAACTAAAATCCTGTCCCTAAAAGAAAGAAAGAAAAAAAAAGGCATCTAAAAAATAGAAAACAGATCAATACATTAGAACACATCCTTTCTGCATACAGCTGAGGCATACCTCAGTGCAGAATTTCATACATACACCATATGATAATACTAGCAGTGGATCTGGGTAATCACTGCTAGAAGGATAACTTTGCTAAATTATGTTGAGTTCCATTAAAAATTAAAAGTTCTCCATAAGTGACACATATATACTTTCTGCTTTTCTCCCCTCAGACTCATATGGCTTCTTTAAAATAAAGAAATAAATGCATTGAAAGCCACAAATAAATACGTAAATGTTTTTACAACCAAGCAATGAAATGTACTGATTCTGATTTACCAAAAAACCTTTGCTGATATAAGGACATCTTTGTGATCAGTAATTCTTCCCTTAGTATTACTGTATAGAATTCAGTGACGTACTGAGCAGGAATCAGAAATATGTTCATAATAATCCTTTCCATAAATTATGCTTCATGAGAAACTGCATGCCCCAAAATGTCTCTCTCTTTAACTGAAATAGGTGTGTTTAGAGACTCCTGCTTAAATTCACTTTACAACTCTTTCATACAGGCTACATTAGGTTTATGAAAATGGAAGAAGCTAAAAACTTGTTCTTAAATTACTTACAAAAACCATATTATTAATGGGCTTGATTACTTTTAGTTCAAAAGCAGAGTAAGACTTGTATCTGCAAAAACACTGATGTCCTATTCTCAGAAAATTATTTACTATTAAAATAAATTTCCTGTCGAACACTCTCTCCTTCAAAGTGCTTTCAAGCATCCTTTTGTTATGATAAAAAGAAAATAATACAAAAATAGGACTGACACACTTTTGTGACCTTTATTTAAATAATATTACCTTCATTGAAAGATCTTTTTCAGTAAATGTGAATACCTGGGACCTTTATATTTGTCTCCTCCCAAGCACAACAGAAAATTAAGGAGAAAACAGCCTAGCAAATTCTCTTTAAATTGATAATTCACTCTGTTTTGCAGGCCTGTGGCAGGAGTGCCCAGAACATAAAGCAGCACAGCAGCACAGTCAATACACATGCCAGCGCTCTCAGCCCTGACCTACCCTGCACCGTGCAAACACTGCCTGCAATCACGGACATTTGCATTTGAAGGCAGAATTTAGCCTGCAAGATGAACTGCTAAGGTGAAAATATTTACAGAAATCCCTCATGATGCATAATTTAAAGTAGCGAGGAATGATCTTCCTTGCTACTAGTTCCAAACTAGTCAGGATTTTTGCTTGCTAATTTTTGTTGGTAAAACCTGAAGCCAAACTGGCATTTCAGCCATTACACACATTGAAAATATTGGGCAAGTGCACTTGATAGCAACCAGGAAACTACTGACACACAAAATTTTAAAAAATCCATTTTAATATTTGCTTTTTTTTTCTTTTAGATTAGTTGTCTGTAGCTGCTAATCTTCAAAAATGTTATCCAATTTAACCATGTCATTATTTAACTATACGTATCTAATTATTTAAGTAATTAAATATCACCAAGCCTGGGTTCAATACATCCATTTCCATTTGGGAGACTTCCTAAAGCTAGACATCATTTCCATTTGTCCTCTGTTTTAACGGGATGGGCATTAGAATTCAGCTGAAAAGAAAACAAAATAAATGTCTACTAATTAAAATTAAACTATGGCTTGGAAGTGAGTTGTAAGTGTGGGTTGTCTACAGTACTACTTTCATGCATGTTCCTGTGCTTTTTTTTTTTCATATCATTTCTTCAGTTCTTATCAGTTTCTGAAATTTGTACAAAACATTGAGGTTAACAATCTTTGTAACTGTTCAAGGAAAAGTTATTGCTGCAAATATTGTATATAAAAATATTATTAAAAAGTAGACATCTTTCTAAGATTTGTCATGTTTGAAAGAGTTGTATTTTTTTTTAATATGGTGAATATGGTGCTATTAAGCAATACAAATTTCACATTCCACTAGATATTTAATGATTTAATCCTTAATATTGTGCAGGAAAAATGAAGCAAAACATCTATAACAATTATTGATAACACAGCTATGACAATAGGATGGTTGGTAACTTTCCCTTTTCCCTTGATTACAACTCAGAATCACAGACTGGACTAATATCATCACAGAAAACTCCAGCTTATTATCTGTTTGCACCCGGTATAAAATCAGCCTTATTGCAGTACATAAAACAAACAACCTTAGCATTCTGAGTGCTTGAATAAGATTGTCTTTGTGAGAACTACGTAGTCTTACACAAATTATTTGGCCTGACAGCAGTTCAGGTTTCTTGCATAAAATTAACTTTCAAAGCTCATGTGATGTTCATGTGATTTAGGTAGTGAATCCTGGGTTTCCTGAAGAAATATTACTGAAGATGCCAGGTGTAACACTTGAATTAGCTATTGTTCATTCTCAAAGTCCAAGACTGTCAGTAGGTCTGTAGCAGCAGAGCTGGATACAATATTCCAAACCTCTGTTAGCTTCAGCACAGCAAGCTGAGAAACCACTTACAGTATGCCTTAAAAAATGAAGACCACCAGCAAAATGAAGTCATGCCTCTGAGAAAATGACTCTCTTGAGTGTAAGGTGACAAAACGGCAAGAATGCACAAGTATTTCAGAGCAACTGCTCTCATGTACTGCTCATGTGCAGAGTTCAGAGTCCAAGAATAATTCAGGAAATTAAGGTGACTCATGTGTAGTCCATGTACCTTCGACATGTCCTCCACTGTGTTGCTTTCACTGACTGCATTGGAACCACTCAGCTGGCTTCACTTACATTGGAGTAGTTTTTCAAAAAGAGCTTGCCATTTCTCCATACCAGAACTGCTGGATATAAATTTCTGTTTCTCACCCTGAGCCTTTGAAGTGATTTGCACCTGAAGACTATCTATTTCCTGCATCCTTTCCTATGATGTTTTGCATAGAAAATCTGCTTCAAGGTGATTTGCTAACTTGCTAAACAAACAGAAGTTGTACACGCCTTAATCTAAAATTTAAAAAATTATGCAAGCTCTGTGTATTATTCATGGTATGGTTTTGCCTAAAGCAGATGCAAATCATAACCCTATTCCCACAGTAACATAGATTAGCTGTAAAGCACTACAAATAACTTCTAACTTCCCTCCAAATCCACTCTGCTAGGAGTTGGACAAGCATGGATCCATCCAATTAGTCACATGCTTATTTAGCTGGAATCAATACATTTTAAGGTACCTAAACTTATGTGCCTTCATATTCAAAGACATTGACTCAACTCATTTTTTGTAATTAATGAACATGTAATCTGTCCTACAGCTTATTTATAACTGATGAAACAAAAAAAACATTTTAAGTACATATCAAAAAAACATTTTAATCTAAATTAAAATTTAGATTATCTCTCTCCTACATCACTAGCATCAGCAGTAAGGAGAGCCCTATGTACACCTACTTTCACTTCTGATTAGCCAATGAAGTTAAGGAAAAATCTGCTGCAAAACAAGAAAACCACTTTCATAAATCAGGTGTACCACATTAAACCTTATGCATAATATCTCTGAATAGTTAATGAATAGTGAAGTAAGCATAAAAATGGTTTTTCCTTCACATTTGCTCAGGAATAGAAAACTGACACAGTGAGTTGTCATTCTTCACCCCACTATCTTAAATCATGCTAAACAATCCTTTAAAGATAACTGTGAAATGTTGATTTAAAAATACTAAGTTATTTAAGTTTGTAATTTTCTAGCAGACATTCATTAAATTGCTGTCTTTCAGCACTAACATATAATCTGATTGTCTCATGCTGAAAGCCAGTTATCTAGTCTAATTTTAACTATTCTAGTTTAGTAAACTAATCTAGTCTAATTCAGCTTAAGCTAGTCAAATACCTTATACAAATCAACAGAAACACTTGCTTTTTTTTTCATAAATAGAATTTAATTTTCCCTAATACCTCAACTTTTTTCTCCAAAACAGCAAACTACATTGGAAGTCAATAAGCAGCTCACCTGCACTTGCACCTTATACAATGTTCCTTAACACTTTGCTAAACTTCTGAGCTTTCCAAACTAAAATTTTCACATTAGAGATGCCAGCTATTTTTGATTGTCAAAAAGTGTAATTCTTTTTAAGAACTGAAAATCATACCTCTCTCAAGGTCAGAGTACATATGATTTGCTTTATAAAAGTATAGCAATTTTTTAGTAATTGAAGTGCTCGATAGATTTGAAACTCACCTTTCAAACTTGTAGATAATATTAGAGACAACCCCAAAACACAGAAAATATAAATCTAGATGATATCACCCAGAAGACTGTGACCCTGCCAGCATGCAACAGGGCAGTAGCAATTTGTCAGAATTTTACATGCCAAATTCAAAGCAAAGAAGTATTAAAATATCATTCATTAATTGCAAATGGCATTCCACTGTTAAGTGCCCAGAGATTTATTACCTTCTTGTAAGCACACCTAATACACAGGCAGCTTCACAGCCCATGTATCCTTGGCCTGTCAAGGAACACTTTTAAAAACCTCTTTCTTGTTCGGTTAATTTTGAAGTATGACAAAGCTCATGCTCTCATAACACACATCTACTTTTTTTCCTAAAGTCATATTCTTACTACAAATAATCATTATTCACCCTAACTCCTAAGCACACTAAAGTATAATAAATGAGGATATTATTTAATTATTGTTATTATGTGACTATATTATCCCAATATCATATCCTCTAGCCTGCCAAATGCCATTCTGTTCCACTGGTATCTTTCAAAAAAAATCATTTGAAGATTTTTTTTCCATGGTCTCCTGCTTCATCATATTCCTTTATGTAGTCAAAATCCCTGGTTCTCATGGGGAACTTCAGCCACTCTAATGTTTGTGATAGGAACAACACAGCAAGGCACAAACAATCCAAGTGGTAGCCTTGTGGAAAGCATTGATGACGACTTTCTGCTACCAGTGATGGAAGGGCCAACCAGAAAAGCTGGGCTGCTGGACCTTAAACTATATAATAAGGAAGGTCTGGTTGCAGATGTGAAGGCTGTGGCAACCTTCATTACAGTGACCATAAGATCATGGAATTCTGTACTGCTTGAGGAAGAAACAGCCCTGGGCTTCAGGAGAGTTAACTTCAGTCTCTTCAGGGACCTTCTTTGAAAAATTTCATGTGAACATGCTCTACAGGGAGAAGGATCCTAAAGTATTCAACAATCACTTCATCTAGGCTCAAGACCAGTGCAGGATGAGCAAGGAATTCCTGTCAAAACTCAGACATAGGCAGGAGATATAAAGGAGGTGAAAACAGGGACAGGTCGCCTGGGCCGATTACTGTGATGTTGTCAGAGTATGTAAGAATGCAAAAGGAAATCCAAGGCTCATTTGGAATTAATCTGGCCAAGAGGATCCAGGATAACAAGAAGGGCTTTTTCCAATACATCAAGAACAAAAAGGAAAACGTGAGCCTGTTTGTGTGAGGAACAGGAACCTTTGCAACAGAGGCTGCAGAGAAAGCAGAGCTACTGGATGCCTCTTGGCTTCAGTCTTCACTGACAAGACCAGCCCTCAGGAATCCCTGACCAAGGAACAAGGTCTGGAGGAAGAAAGACTTTCTTTTGGTTGAGAAAGATTGGCTTAGAGATTGCTTAGATAAACCTGATATCCACAATCCATGGGCCCTGATGGGAGTGATGGGAGTCCCACAAATGCTTGAGGGAGCCACCAGCTCAGCTCAGCTCAACTGTAGCTGGGCTATTCACAATCATCTTTGAAAAATCGTGGTGATAAGGAGAGGTGCCTGAGGGTTGGAAGAAAGCAAACTTCACTTTGGTCTTCAAAATGGGCAAAAAGGGGAATCCAGGGAACCACTGGACAGTCAGCTTCACCTCAGTCCCTGGAAAGGTAATGGAATGGCTCATCAACCATCTCTGGGCATGTGGAGTACAAGAAGGTAATAAGGATTCACCAAAAGGAAGTCATGCTTAACCAAACTGATTACCTTCTATAATGAGACTGTTGACTGGATGGATGAGGGGAGAGTGGTAGATGTTGTCTACTGAACTTCAGCAAGACTCTAGGTACCATGATACCATAAAAGGCAAAGTCAGGAATACCATCTTGATGAGAGGACGTGGAGGTGGAGGTGGATTGAGAACCAGCTGTTTGGCAGATCCCAGAGGGTGACAGAGTGACAGTGAGGCAGAATCTGGTTGGAGGCCTGCCACAAGTGGTGCCCCCAAGGTTCAATACTGAGCACAATGATTTGGACAAAGAGACAGAGGCCTCCTCAGCAGGTCACTGACAGCACACAGCTGGGAGCAGTGGCCAGAACCCCAGAGTGCAGCCTTGACAGGATGGAGAGATGGGCAGAGAACTGTCTGAAATTTGACAAGAGCAAATGCAGGGTCCTGCACTGGAGAAGAATAACCCCAGACACCAGCTGGAAGGCAGCTCTGGGGTTCCTGGTGGACAGCAAACTGTCCATGAGCCAGCAGTGTGTCCTGGGGGCCAAGAAGGCCAATGGTGTCCTGGGGTGCATTGGGAAGAGCAGTGCCAGCAGGTCAAGGAATGTGATCCTTTCACTCTGCTCAGCCCTGGTGAAGCACACCTGGAGTCCTGTGTCCAGTTCTGGCTCCTCAGTGCCAGAGAGACATGGACCTCCAGGAGCAAGTTCAGTGGAGGGCAACAAATATGATTATCTGCAGATAAATTTCACCCACCTGTTCCCTGTTGTAGCTCATAGCTCCCACAGTATATTTTTTAAACTTCCAAAACGAGGAGCTGAATTTCCTTCCAGGTCAGATCTTTTGCATAAAAAAACTGAATGCAAAACATATTTCATTATAAAGTTCCAATCCCCTCTTTTCTTGGCAAAGATGGCAATATGCAGAGACCACCACACCACAGTGTTCTGTGTCATTTCCTCATCTACTGGTGTCCATCTAGGTAACAGTCTCAATGTAAGGACTTGAGCTCAGTACCCTGGCTCAGAAAATAGCTCAGTTGCATTTGATGATTCAATAATTATTGCCTGCCTGTGGGAACACTGTCCAATCCAACTTATTAGCATGTATTGGCAAAATGCATGTTAATACATACATACAGACTGCTATATTTTCCCTCCCATTTGTCATGAACCAAGAGCACATACAGATTCAAGCACAACTTCTCATCTAAATTGCAGCAAGCTATTTTATTTATATATATAATATACTATTCCACTCCATCTATGTCCTTGGACATGACAAGGAAGTGCATCTTACTTTGTGTTTGCATAGAAAAATGGGGTCCTTATCCATGCCTTAGGCTCTGAGGCACAATTGTGATAATGTGATAATGCAGTAAAAACTGCTGTCACTGCCCATGGAAATGCACTCCACATGTTTCAGTTTGTTTCAAGCTGTCATTTGTATGTTGGCCCTCAGCTGCTTGCATTCATTAGATATACAGAGAAAACTGGAGCATCTGAGTGTTAGTTGTCTGGTGTGGCTTTTTTAAATTACAGAAATGAAATAACAGATTTTTTTAATGAAAGTTGCTCAAACTTCCACAACACACATTTTTAGTTTAAAAATGGCAAATCCTGCAAAAATAATATTGTAACATCTTAAATAAAACAAATTACTAGATTGGAGGAAAATTATTATCAGCCTCTTTTGCAAAAAAGAAGAAAAGGGTAAACTGATAATCTGTGACAATTCTGGCACTGAGGAACTATGGGCTCTGAAAGAACATGATTCCACTTTCACCAAATTACAAGCCCTTGAGAGGCATATGGTGTGATTTCTGGAAATTCTGAATGCTACCTGTGCTATGCTCTCCATTTGTATTCCCAAATGGTTGTCTTGTAAACAATATCAAAAAATAGAGTGCTTCAGATGATCTGGTGTGCCTGAGGTCTGGCAGTAACACTGCTGTACACAAGGTCATAGCTTGTGAGAATGGCAAAGATACAGGAAAGCTTAATGCTTAACATTCCTCGGAGACACAGTATCTACCCCCACACAGCACAAAAGCAAATTTTCCAATTAAACCCCACCAGCTCTGGAGCAGTGACAGTGTAGAAACAGCCTGCATACTTCTGTCCTGAGCACTTCAGGGGGACACAGTGACCTTGCAAACCTGGGGTATTACAGATACACTGTGATCAATTCAAGCTTCATCCCCTCTCTCTGCAAAAGGGGAGAGGCTCAGAGGGCAGACCATGAATAAGAATGGTAACTCATTTTTCCACACTACTCATAGCAAAGTGCATTCTCATTCATGAGCTCTGCAGAAGACAAGTTCCAGTGCAGTGCAAAACACTCTATCCCACACAGTCACCTGAGGAACTAAATGTTTCTTTTGAAATACAAATCTCAGAGAGCATATTCCCACATGAATGTATCCACATGTATAGTGGGGAGAGCATTTCATCTCAGATTTCTGAATTTTATAGTCATTCTTGCAGAAATGAGAAAGTGCTTCAAAGTTTATCCTTAAAACCTCCTTTAGTCCTTAAAATCTACACCTAGATTTTAGGTGATGAATAGTCCCACTAAAACCACAAAACTCATGGGAAGAATCCTTTATCTCCCTGAGGGACCGGACCACCTCAGTCAGCCCATTTCCCAGCCCATTGCCAGTCACCCCGGCAATGACCCTGGGTGAATGCAGCCCCACTCCAGGCATTCTGCAATCTCCTTTTGTAAGTCCATCAAACTGAGCTCCAGTACTGCCCAGTCTGGCTAAATATTCTTATTGCTTATGTCTAATTTTTCACCAACTACTACAGCGGTGTCTTAAATGCCAAATGCTTCATCAAATCTCCAGGCCAAGACCAAGGCAGATGGAAAGCAACAGGCTTTTTGTACTCCACACACTCTCATACTCTTTCAGGGATAAAGACAGTCACTCAACATACATTTTTACCATTATATCTTGCAACATTTTACTAATTCCCTTGCTGTCAGGGAACTCTTCCAGAATTTGCTCAATCAAATTCTCACACCAGCTAAGCCAGGGGATGTGTCCAGTGCACAAAAGTCAAAGTTGTAAACATTTTTCATTTACTTAACAGAAAGCATGTTCCATGCCAAATCTGTAGCTGTAGCCCACATTCCTTTTGTAGCCTTCAACGTTTCTGGTCTCCCCACACAATGAACAAAATTTGACTGCTGGCATATGCTCTTTTACATTTGGGCCACTAATAAGGTGAAGGATGTCATTAATATTACAGCAGATCTGGCACTGGTTAAAGCAAATCTGCGTAGATGAAGGAGTAAGCATTGAGGCTTTACTTTCCTCCAGAGTGTCTAAAATCCTCCCCACATGCCCTCAAGTGCTGGAGTTCATTTTGATCTCTGATGTAGCTGAAAGATGTGCAAAAGCAGGCACAACATTAACCACAGACAAAGTGCTTGAGAAGGCATTGTTTTGTTTATTCCAGTGAGTGCATAAAATATCTAGCATTCATTAATCGTGTCAGAATGATGTTTACTTTGAACAGAAATATACAATTATCTTGTTCATAAAGCAGAAACCCTTCTCTCAGCAAGACAACTCAACTCATGGCATTTCTGCAAAGAAATACTGCTACAAGAATCCCACTGAACCTTTGGGAGGACAGTGTTTTCCCTTTTATTTCCCTTCTTTCTTAAACATATATTTAGCTGATCTATTTCAGGAATGCATGGGCAAATCTTCACCATTCAAAATGAGAAAAACAATATCCTGTAGAAGAAGATTCAACTTTAATTACAAAGCAATATCAAATTTGTACAGGCACAATAGGAAAACAGAATTTGTTAAACTGGCTTCCCCATGGATTCATAATCTTCCTGCACCATCCAGCCTGAAGGATAAAACACTCAGAATCCTCCTCCAGCAAACGTTTTGGTTACTGCGTAAGCAGGAAATCCTCTGGAGACAGAGAAGGCAGAGGGAGGTTAGAAAATGCAATTTCTTCTGCATCTCTCAGAGAAGTGCTAAACATTATGTAGGGCACAAACCAGCTCTGCATGTTCGCCACAATCACAGCTCTTCTTGTCTCTGAGTACTGCAAAGTCAGTGAATCGGGAATTTCAGGAAGAATTTATGTCACTGTGCCTACCTGCTTGTTCTTTAGAAAAACAGAAACTAGGAGAGCAGTTTCAAACCCACTTCGATGCAGTGAACAGAACAAAGTTCTTTTCTCAACAGATTACTTTTGTGACCGCAGGTGAAAACATAGAGTTCTGCTTCAAGGGAAAGAGGTTACTATCAATTATATTTGTGGTACTGAGACAGGCAGCAGGGGAACCACAGGGCTGTCTCTGAGGCTGGAGAGGAGAGGACATCACCAGCAAAACCAATAACCTGCTTGGGAATCAAGAATAATACAATACTTCTTGGGCCGCACCTGTCAACACCTGGTAGAATTTTAATTGTTCTTGGAATATCAACAAAGTATAGCTTGGCTAAGCAGAAGAAGGACATGAAAATAATTTTTAGAAATTGGTGCCCTCAAAATTACCAAAAGCTCCTCCTGCAAAGGGTGGGGAGAAGAAGAAAGAAGGCAAAGGCAACTAAATCCACATCTGCATCTTCCCTGTAGTTTTCCAAACAATAAAAGACAAAGCTTTTCAAAACAGGCTACTGGAAAGACATCAAAAGCAAGTACTTCCATCATCAGAATGCAGACTATTTATGGAAAATCTAAAAGGAAATATAACTTTCTTACAGGTTTTGGATTACAGTGGCAATTCTGACCAAAAAGAAACAAGAGCATTCACAGAGTAAAAATAGAACGGTGAAAAAGCAGATGTTGGCGCTTTTCAGGACATTCAGTTTGTGTCTATTTTTTCAGAACAGAGGTATCCACTGAGTACTTCTGATTCATGAAAGAAAACTATGTACCATTTCCCGGACATGGTGTGTAAATAAATTCTAGAGTGAACACATGTACACACACACAAATGAAACATGAAAATATGTGAATATTCATACCAAATTATATATTAGCAGTGCTGACTTATTACAGGAAGAATGGGAGGTTTTGTTATCAAAAATTATTTGTTTCCTCATGCTTTGTGAAAGCACCTGCAGGACCTAGAAACATTTCCACTATTTCTGGACCACCCTGGTATCATTCAGGATTTCACTAGACAGTGCAAATAAAAAGAATGGGCAAAAATCTGTACTGTAAATACTGTAAGTTTTTAACAATAAGGTTTTTAAATCTCAATTTAAAATGAGATTTTAAAAAGCTTACTGTTATAAAGTTACAGTACATGAATACCATTAAAGCTCTGGAAAAGATATTCACTCGCAAGAAGAATGAGCCTCTAACAGAGTCAGGAGAGGGCAAGTTATTTACACAAACCTAGCTGAAACAGAGCTCATCCCTTGACACCTGAAAGTAAATGTGAATAAAAAACAAGGAGGGGAACATATTAGGTTAGTAAAAATTACCTCAGTGGTTATGATTGTAGATTTAAAACCTATGTGGGTAATAATTCCTACATAAAAGAATAAAACAAAAGTACAGGTGCAAATGCTGGTAAGATATAACCAATACTGCTCTCTTTGCATTTTACCACATAACGACCAAAATCTCTACACAACTGAAGTCTTCTTCTCTTCCCCTGAGCACAAATGGACAGAGGGGTCTCTCCATTTGTTCAAATAAAGTTGATTTCTGCCTCTGCCTCTGCCTCTGTCTCCACTGTGGACACTGGCCTTGGGCAGCATGATTTTCCACATGCCCACATATACCAGCATCCCACTACTGGAATTTCTCTTCTACAGCAGCATTTTTCCACACTTAAGTTAAAACTCAGGCCAGCTGCATGGATTACTTTGTGAGATCTCATAATCACAATATGAATGAAGCATTCCCCCATTGTGTTTTCACTGAAATTACACCATAAATTCTGCTGGGCAAGATACAAGCCTCTGATTCTCAAGAAGGTAAGAGGATGAAAATTGTCTCTGGAGAATGTAATGCACACACAAAAAGTAACTAGAACTGTCCTGAACACACTGTCCTGAAACTGGATTGGTGATTTTCCATTTTGATGTGCCACTCTTCTTGCTTTAATCCCACGAGCCAGCAGCATGGTTTGGTCTGAGGAGTGACAACTGCTCAACTCTTCTCTATTCTGGTGGCTGTTAAGTACCAGTTGAGAGACCATATGAAAAAGCTCCAGAAACCCTGGAAATGTGAGTGGATTCTCCAGTCAAAACAGAAAACCTCCCTGGATATGCACCTAGCAACTGTCAGGGGCTCTTCAAGCTGCTGGAATGATTTTATGTGAATGGCTGAAACTGCACACTGAATCACTCACAGCACCGTCTGTAAAAGCCTCTGCTGTTTCCTTCCCTTTCCAAGGATGGAGCTAAAGAAAACTCACACAGAGCAGGAGCAAGCAGGGTCAGTGTGTGCAGTGCACTCCGCCGACTGGCACACTGAATGTTTCAAGATAAATTCTTGAAGTCACTAAAGTCCAGGCTGGTACAGCACAGCTCCAGAGTTTAACTCATACCCCAGCTAACTGTCCTATCTAACATAAGAGTAGCTATCATCCTCTGACTGTGCAGAATTTATCTTTGTTTCTCAATTTTAAATTAATAGGGTGAATATGAAAGATGTGCTGCCTTTTGTTCTGAAAATCCTAAATAAATAGGATTAGGAGTATGTTCTGTAGCATTTCTGTGGCATGCATAGCACTCCACTCTCATTTGCATTTTTGCAAGTACTCTTCAAATAAAGAAACAGCCACATCTCATTTATCACTCCTCTATAGGGCTTGGAGCTTGTGTCCATAAATATGAAAACAGAACACTATTAACTGAAGTTGTGCAGAGTACTTTTGTATTAGACTCTGTTGCTAAGAGCACTCAAGTGAAAGAGCACACACACACACACGCCCCCTACTCTCCCCAGAAAAATCAAGTCTGTCATCCCAGAACAGATTACAGGTACAAATCCAAGATTACAGCCACATATCCTAAAGGAAGATGTTTTGTAAGCACCTACTAAAACCAGTGCGACTCCTGGTTTAGCGACCAAAAACCATTGAAGATCCTCTTCATAATTCTTCAGATTTTCCACTTAAAATGAAAGTGCCATAAAGACAGCCAGCACTTCACATATTATAGTATCAAGCTATAAAATACATCTTCAGTCATTTAAGAAAAAAAATCTCCCTTTTTCTTTTTTTTTTCTTCCTCTTTAAAGTTTGACATTGCATCTATACTAAGACTACCAAAACCCTCCAAGCATTTTGGAGTGTTGAAATCCACCACCCATGCCAGGCAAACTGCTAGGACACAACAGTACTGTTTCTCCTAATTAGCATTCTTGCTGACTAGTTCCCAGGTAATGACTGGCAGATAGGAGAGTCCAAAAGGCAGTTCACATATAGACACTCTGTTTTGGAGACAAAAGTGCTTGACTAATCTCTGCACCTGGAAACAAAAGAAATACACACCATTGCAGTCTGAACTTAATGCACCAACATCCTCACAATTTCACCTTATTTATATTTAACAAATTATTATGTCCTGTTGTAAATTCTTCTGACACCGTTTGGGTTTGGAACATGAGGGTATTACGTGTTTGTTTTCATTTTGTAATACTATTTCTTTTTAGCCTTCTGTTATGTGACAAACTGTGAAAATTGGCCATTAAGATCGATAGCGTGAAAAAGGTTTTACATTGTGTTGTCAGAAGTTCCAGAGTTATCTTTGCAACATTGCCCTTTTACAGCAAGTTTAAATAGTATAACATCGAGAAAAAATTGGTCAGATGGAAATCATCTTGGTTTGTGCTTTTTAAAGTACAGTTCTAAGCCAAAGGGAGTTGCTATGGGGAAAATATCATTGTGAGACAATGTACTTGAAAGGAGCAAAATTTGTCTTCAATACAAATCATTTACTTCTTCCTGGGGTTCGAGTAAACAAGGGAAAAGTAAATGAAGGTGTTGACTCATTTAACATATTTTCCAAAGGGAGCATTTAGATAGCAACGATGTTGCAGCCACTTACTACAATTATTTTGAATCCCCAGATTTCTAACTATTGCAGGAGTTATTTCCATTTATGAACTTCTTAAAAAGAACTTATGGTGTATTGCCCTTTACCTTCTCATTTCTGACTGTGAACAGCCTTGAGAAATTTTATATGTTTTCTAACCATATACAGATTGGTATGACACATTTCCTATCAAGTTTCCATAGGGGAAACTTTTCCTTTAAATGCAGTAGTACTAGATCATCAGTGTGTATTCTTCAGTAACTCCCATAAGCAGCAACAATAAATATGATGATTACTGTTCATACTTGGCTTACAACTGCCATAGAACAACAGCTGTCTTGAAATTGTAAGCACACTGAAATGGCAAGAGCTGATTATCAACAGACCTCCACCAAAAACATGACCCTGAAAAGAGGAAAACAGAAGCACTTTTAGGAATTGGATCCCTGTATCTGGAAAGGATAATATAGACTGACAGTGGAGAAGTGAAGAAAGAAAAGTGTGATGTTGCTTGAAAAGTGTGATATTATTGTTGTTGTTATCATTATCATAACCATTATTATAATAATAATTATTATTGCATGCCAGAAAGAAGATTTAATATTAATTTGTTTACTTCTGAATTGTTAAAACTGTGTTTTCACTATCAGACAAGGAATTAAAAACACAGTGAAAAGAAGGAACAAAAATGTGACTTGTAAGGTCTAGAATGGGTCTGTGAGAAAACAAGGCTAGGAAGAAACATGAGCAGTACTTAAACAATCAAAAATTAAGGAACAGACAAGAAAACTCAGCTGAAGGAAGAACAATAAGGAGATATATTCCATATGCAGCAGGGAAAGGCACAGCCAAAGTCATATGCTGACAGCTTGACTTTAACAGGAAAAGAAGAGAAGATTATCTGGGTGTTATGAACATTGCCAACAGGTTGACATTATCCTCACTAGGGAATGGAGGGGAAGTGCAAAAAGAGAGAGAGAATGACAAGATGAAGAGAGCCATTTCAGTATGTTTGATTTAGTAAGCCAAAATACCCAAAAGAGCGAGAACCTGTGCTACAGAAAACAAGTATTTTATCACAGAGATAATTACTTTCCAGTCTTCCAACACACCTGTTTTTTTTTTTTTATTGTGGAGGAAGAGAAAAATCAGCTGTCATTTTTCCCATTCTTTAACCTAAGTGTTTAGAACTTGAGTTTTAATTGTAATATCTGTTACAGGGGATCAGCAAATACCATTCATACTCTTTATTCCACCTTCCCATAAGAAAGGCATTACTCTCTCCTTTTCTTAAAGCTCAAAGTTCAGGAGCATTGATACACACTGTAAAATAATTTCTAACCTCTACAGGAAGGTCAGTCTAGGAAAATACAACCAAAAAATATATTACTTCTTTACAAATTAATCATTTTGGCCACTCAATTCTGCCATATTATTTCTTCTTGGCTGCCTCATCTATTCAATCTCTATCAGTGCACTGAGGATGCTTATATAGACTCGGGTGCATCAAGGTACAAGAAAACCTTGTGGTGAGGTGCAAAAAGCCCTTTCAAAACAAAAAAGTGCATGAAGTTCCTGCACAGCATTCTGTATCTCATAGGAGCTGCTTTTCTACCGCACAGGATCAAAATTATGATTTGCAGTTCACAAATATAAGCAGCGCTGCATTGTGCATTAAGATTTTCCAATTGCCTTTTATTATTACTTCAGCTCCACCTCTACTGTTCAGCTAGTGTCCAAACATGCCTGATCATAATGAATGTAAAAATTTTAATGCAAAGCTGAAAGGAAAATGAAAGGAAGGTGAAAGTGAAAAGACCATACTTGCATTTTAAACCAGCCACTCTCCTTTTAGCTTGTTTATTTCATATAGACAACCTTGTGTAAGGATACCTGTACTTTTAATAACTTTTTGTCTCTAGCTTCAGCAGCAAACCCACCAATATATTGCTACTTAACACATAAATTGTTTCTTTTTGCTGAAACACACCTTCATCTTAACCATGGATTAAGTCTTTAAGTACACATGCCTTTATTTACTAGCAATCAAAATATGAATTGCAGTGTCAATCACAACACAAAGTAAACAGGCAGTTAAAAATTAAAGGCAAGATTATGGTCTTAAGACAGAGAATTTTTAGATTTTGATCATTAATCAGACAGCATGAGATTGTGGGGAAAAAAAATCATCATTAATAAGCTTAGGCAACAGTAAAGCTGTTCATCTGCAGGTTAGTATATGTTGGATAAAATCCTGTATAAACCAGCTTTGTGAGTATTTTTACTTAAAAAATAGCAAGAGACAACAACAGAGCTTATGAATTGTTAGCAATATGGCAGTATTGCACATAGGTATGAACCTTTTCTTTATCAGAGACAAGGAAACTAATGTTAAGCAAGTACCAAGTTTCTGGAACACATATTAAAATCCATCAAGAGAATTAGTTTCTTATTTTTTAATGAAAACTGCCAACACCCTAGTAATCTTCTAGCACCACGCTCTATTCCTGTTTCCTTTTCAGCCTTGGAAGGAGCTAAGAGCACATCTTTAAGAATAATTAATGTATAAAAACAAAAACAAAAGCCAAATTCCAACAAACAAACAGAATATAAATACATTACAGCAACTTTAATCAAACCCATGCAATTACAACAGAGATAGCTTTAACCCATAGGCTTAGCTTAATTAGAGAGTGCTCTCATGTACGACTCTCACCAAGAGTACCCCCTGTAACTGTACAATTAGAGGCTCAAGCATGAAGACAGGAATACAAGCCCTAGTGAGCAGTTTCTAAAATGTGTCAACAGAACACATAGAGAATAATTCTTCCTAACCTGCATCTCTGTCCTTATCTCATCTTACTATTTTGAACCGCTGTAGTATCAATCCAGCAGCTCAAGGCGCTTGCTGGTTACGCTTCTGACATCGCTTACAGGATAAATATAAATTCACTAAATCTCCTGCCTTCTGTCTACATAATCCCTTAACCTCTCCCTTTCCACAGCTATGATTCACTGCCTTTTTTACATCTCTGGCATCGCCACTATTTTCATTCTGCCTTCCCTTTTCATGCTGCCTTCCCTTTACCACTTATTTTTTTTTTAATCATTGGCATTCAGCGTACCTTCACAGTGAGACTTGTGGTCACTGCTCTTTTGCTTCACAGCCTGCTTCAGCATGTTGTTTTGGTTTTTACTTTTTATTGAGGGGTGGGAATTTTAAAGAGTGTTATCTGGTTAGCAGATTTCTATTAAATTTAGCATTTGCTTATAAGACACAGTGCACGCAGATAATATTAATCAAGTAGACAACTTTTCAGTGATAGATGTGTTACAAAAAGAACTAGACAGAACAGTGCATGTCACATTTAAAAGAAAATTAGGGAAAAAAAAAATTAGTCAAGCAAATAAATTATTAGCCAAAGTACAGGCAGCAGTATTCAAACTGCACAGAAGCTGTTCCCAAAATTAG
Source organism: Haemorhous mexicanus (assembly GCF_027477595.1). NCBI lineage: Eukaryota > Metazoa > Chordata > Aves > Passeriformes > Fringillidae > Haemorhous > Haemorhous mexicanus. Next base: position 52,372,908 of record NC_082381.1, on the reverse strand, counting down.
ATTAGCAAAGCACAAGACCATTCTACACTATTGAACTATCAGCAGCAGAAGGAAGTGAGCTTTCTCAGATCTTATCACCTTCATTTTAAATTCTGCAAAAAAAGTTAAAAGGTCTAAGAACAGACCATGAGTAAATCAAAGCTTTATTATGCTATATTTTCTCCCTGATTCCTAAACCAGTTTTTAAAAATAACATCTTCTTCTTGTTCAAAATCTGGATACACATAGAAATAAAAGTTTTTTCTTTTAAGCAGCAATCAAATAACTGTTTAGATACAATTAAAAAACAGAAATCAGTATTGTAGCCAAAGGATATTTTTGGGAATATCAAAACAGATTTTTGTACAGGAAAGCTCATTCAAAGCAAAATCTGTGTCATTAAAAAGACCCCATTACAACACAATTTTACACATGTGCTGAGGCACAAGAAACCCAGTCGTGCAGTATTTCTACAAATAAACACACAGACAGCAAAGTTCATACCACTTTCAATAATAAGCTCCAAATGAGAGGAAAAGCTTCAGTCATGCCAAACTTATCCCCAGTTGTACACAGCTGGACCTGAACATCTCAAGTAGTAAAGCAAAACTTGAATTAAGGAGTGAGCAAGTGGCACGGATTAAGCCAAGGCTTGGTCTAGGCTATTGCTACTAAAAGGCTAAATTGCTGCATGAAGTTGATGCTTGAAGTCAGCAAAACTGGAAGTTTTTACCCATGATGTCACTGAGTCAGAAGAGAAGTATCTCACTGATACCTCCAAAAAGGAGGTCTTCTTGCTGCTCCAGACTCATTTCCAATAGTTTTGAAGACCTACTTCCCCCACTGCTCTTTTCAAACCTTGGTTCTGTGCTTTATCAGGCAAGCTGCACAAGCAGGTCACCTCTTTCTCTTGCAAATGGAAACAGACAGTGGCCACTGGCCCTTCAGGCTGTTTTTCATAACCTCTCCATTTCAGCTGAGCCGCGGCCGCTTCACTGTACTGCTGCTATAAGACCGCCTGACTACAGAGAGCCTTCACAAACAAAAATCATGGGAAAATAAACATCACCATAAGAATTAATTAGGTGTCCCTCGGGTCCCAGCCCATTCTTGTGTCTGTCACCAGTTCATCTATTCCGCAATCACAAAGTCTCTCAGAGGAGGAGGACGATGTATTGAGTCTTGACCTCTGAGCTGCAAACCTAGCCCTGAGCAACTTGGTGACCTACATGGCAGCTGCACAACTCGATAACTAGTTGGCTGGAGTCTAAAAATGCATGATTCACTTCTGATTCTCCCCACATTGCACCATATGCTGTCACTAGACTATTTGCTAAAAAAATGTAATTTCCAAAAGCACTTTATTAGCTTGGTGGCTTGATGAAACACTACTTTGAAAGAACTTTAATAATTAAAAAGAAACATGTATTTTCTTTTCCAACCTAAACACTGAAGTTTAGAGAAGGAAAAAAATACACACATGTGCATATGTAGCTTTTAAGTATATCTGCTTCTGCTTATTTTTCATAAAACAAGCTCCCAGTGTTTTAGATGAGTAACATACAATTCTGGTTGCATATTTTGTAGGGCCAAAGATCTACAGTGCATCTGAAAATTAGCATACACTCTTCCCAGAAGTGGTACCAGGTTCCAGTGATACTAATCTATGTGTACAAGCCAATTGCTGGAAAGATATACTTGAAAAAGTAGGGTTTGGTAAAACTTGATGTGCTAAACTGTATCAAATCATACCTACACACCTCACCATCTAGACTAGCTAGGTATCTCCCCTCTGTTTTCCCTGAATATGCACAGCAAGAATTTCAGTTGTTACATGCCTTACTGCATCCCGTGTCCCTAGGAGACTCTGATGGCATTTCTCAGTGTTGTAGAATTAGGATTTCTTATCCTCTTAATGACCAAAACACAGCTGTCCAACATATTCCAGCCAGCACAACCCTGGCATCTCTGCTGTTAACCCAGCAGCACATCATCAGGGCTATTTTGTCCCAGTGAACATACATCAATATGCACATATAGATCTAACAGGCAAGTGGCAGTTTCTTTCATTAAAAAAAAAAAATAGTATTGATAAAGCTCCTAGCAAATTTTGTCCACATTATGAAATTCAAATACAGGTCTGACAAAGAGACTAAAGACAAAAAGTTGAGTTGTTTGGGATTCATCATTTCATTCTAGTGTCTAAAAAGCTATGCACACACAGGAGGATAAAGAAACAACCTGAGCTATTCCCACAATTTAAATGCTTTTGTCAGTGTGCAGACACAGGCAAACAAGATCTAAATGAGATTATAACAGAATTCAATCTTCAGAATTATCCTTAGAACTCTAATAGTTAAAATATTTTCAACAGTGATTTTTGTCCTGCCTGCAGAATGAGCCACAACAATGCAATACCATACAACTTGTTCTGAGCTCATTGCTTCACCTTGCCTAATATAACACCTAAAGTGTTAAAGAAACTCTTTTTTTTCTACCCTGTAGGCATTGAAGGGAATACTCTCAGCGTATGTAAATCTGTTGAATACTTCAAGCCCAAAGAGCTGTCATAACACCATCTCAGAATCTGACCTCAAATTTATGATTGTTTAGAGAGACTAATTTTTAAACTTATTAAAATAAGTTATGCAAAGCTTGCATTAAACTTCAAGAAAATACTCTGAAGGCCATACTGCTTGTTACTCAATAAATCTTAGAACCATCTTACAACTTCATTAATGAGAGCACTAGAATGATACATGTACAAAATGTTTTCAGTAATTTCCTGTTACTTCCAGGTTACATGCCGTTCAAGAGTAACTAGTACACAATGGACTGGGAGAGGAGTGTGTGTAGAGCAGCCCTGCAAAAGGGATCTGGGGATGCTGGCTGGCAGCAGCTCAGGGTGAGCCAGCAGTGTGTGCCCGGGCAGCCAGGAGGGCAAACCCCATCCCGGGGTGCAGCAGACACAGCATCACCAGCTGTGATTGGGATCATCCTGCTGGATTCAGCCCTGGTGTGGCCTCACCCCGAGTCCTGTGTGCAGCGCTGGGCCCCCCACTCTGAGAAGGGTGGGAAGAAGGTCCTGGAACGGTCCAGAGGAGGACAGCAGAGCTGGTGGAAGGGCTGGAAGGCACATCCTGTGAGGAGCAGCTGAGGGCTCTGGGTTTGTCTGGTTTGGAGAGAAGGAAGCTCAGGGGTGACCTCATTGCTCTGTACAGCTCCCTGAGGAGGGGACCTGGAGAGGGAGTGCTGGTCTGTTCCTGGCATGCAGCAACATGGAATGGGAATGGCTCAAAGCTGCATCTGGAGAGGTTCAGACTGGATATCAGGAAATATTTCTTTACCAAGAAGATGGTCAAACACTAGAAAAAGCTTCCTGGAACTGATGCCTCAAACCTGCCAGTGCCTTAAAAAGAGACACTTGGGCAATGCCCTCAGTAACAGGCTTTATGTTCTGGTCAGCCCTGGAGAAGTAAGGCAGTTGGACTACATGATTGTTTTAGGTCCTTTTCAACTGGAACTATCTTACTGTATTCTGGTGTTAAATAGCTCCGTTGGAACTAACAAAAACATAGTTTGGTCCCAGCAAAAATGGAACTTGCATTTCATGGCACTTAGAGTATTTCAGCCATAATGGTCTTAGTACAAGATTACCAGCTGGATTTAAAGCTGTAGTTCTTTCTGTCAGAGAGACAGAAATACCAACTGTGAGTGACAAACAACTTCCTAAAAGGCCACCCACATCTGCTGATCTGGATGCCAAGTTCATCTCTGTTATTCTGTGAACAGTATGGGAATTTCAGAGGGTAACTTGATTTTAATGCTTGCAGTTAAAACTGTAAGAATCTGTAAGTCTTCCATAGTGTAACCAGAGTTACAGTTCCTTTTAGAACACCTGAAATACCTCTGCTTTCACACATTACAAACATTGCTGCTCCACCACAAAAGCACAGACTCCTCAGTGTTCGCATCTTTATCCTTATTACTTGGAGGAATAAAAAGAGGGACTAAGTAATTAGGAAGAAGGACTACGGCTAAGTTGGGGGTTTTGGGGTTTTTTCAGCAACCACACAGCAACTACTATCACTGAAAAGCCTGCTCCAAGTTATCTTTTGTCTCAGATGAAAAGGAAGAGGGGGCAGAGCTTCATTTTGAACTCTGCCCGCTATCTCGGTAACGGCGGTTCCCGACACCGCACGCCGAGGGCCTTCCTTCCAAGGCAGAGCTTTCCCGATGTCGGAGAGCGAGTCCTCCCGCACACGGGCTCCGCAGCCTGCGGTGCCGTCTGGGGCGCCCCGTTACCGCCTCGCAGGACGGGGAAGTCGCCGCCGGGATTTCCCTCCTCGCCCGGGCCACCCCAGCCCAGAGCGCTGCTCTCGCCCGCGGGGACGCTGTGCCGGGGGTGCCGGATCCCGACGGATCCCGCGGCTCAGGCAGCGGCCGGGCGGGCTCCACGCCGTGCAGTGCAACGCCGTGGCGCAGCACCGGGAGGCGGCGGAGCAGCCGCTGCTGCCGCGCCGCAGGTGCGCGGAGCCCCCGCCGAGAATGGGGCGTGCGGGGAGCCGTGCTCCCGCAGCGGCCGCGCCGAGCCGAGCCCGGCCGAACCGAGCCCAGCCGAGCCGCCGCCCGGGCCCTGTGAGCCGCCGCCCTCACCCGGCCCCCAGAGCCGCCGCCCCCCGAGCCGCCCCGCCGCCGCCGCCCCTTTCCGCGCCGGCACCTGGATGTGGCAGGAGATCTCGGAGTCGTCCAGCAGGCGCACGGTGCATTTCATCTCCGCGCTCAGCGACCTGATGCTGGAGCTCCGGAACCGGATCATCCCGGCAGCCGGCCCGCCGCTGCCGCCCCGCAGGCAGCCGCAGGGGGCCAGCCTGCAGAGGCGCCCGGCCGACCACGGCACGGCGCGGCACAGCGCTGCACGGCGCGACACGGCGCGGAGAGGCGCGGCGGCAGCGCCACCCCTCAGCCCCGTGGCGCTCCGCCGCCGCCCGCCATCCGCCCGCCCGCCGCGGCTCGGGCCGCCGCTGCGTCAGGATGCGCTCCGCTGGCCGGCCTCAGCATCCTCCTGCGCCCGCCCCCGGCATGGCATGGCACGGCACGGCACGGCCCTCGGGGGCACCTCTCCGCCCTCACCTGCTCCTCCCGCTTCTCCGCCCCACCGGTCCCGGCTGCACTCCCTGAGCGGCTCCGTTTCGTCGGGCTGGCAGCGCCCAGAGGGAAATGGACAGCGCGGTTGTTTGTCTTCGCCGCCACGGGCGTGCTTCGCCTGGTTTTGAGTCCACCTGGGCGACTGGTACTCGCGTGGGAATGCCCGATGCCCTGCAAACGGGGGACAACCCCTAGGCTGCCGGCGGGGAGTGGAGTCCCCACGCTGGCGGGCCGCCCATGTCTCCGGCGTATCCCAACACAGCCTGAGGCAGGAGGAGAAGCCTGTGAAATACATATATGGAGTCATATAAAAAACCTCACCAAAGATGAGTGTACCCTAATGAAACAGAAGAAAACAGAAGGCTTACTATAAGTGTGCAAGCCTTGGAAACTTGTTTCCTCGGGGAAAAAAAAGGACCCATTAGGGAGCAGCAGTCATACCCCATTTGTTGTCTAAGTGGGAAAGAAAATAAAACATCCAGTGGTTTCACTATTATGTTCTGCATCACAAAAGGGTGTACACATTTGTGTAAAACCTTGCTGGCGGAAAGCAAGCACCAAACTTAACCAGCCTTGAAACAGGGATCAGCACTGTGTTAAAAAATTAGCGCTTGCCTTTGACATATGAAACGTAAAATAGCCAGGGCAAAATGTGACATGACTGTAGGCTTCCAAATATAAAAGAAGCACTGACAATCAGACAGAAGATGCATTTCAGTTATTATTGCCTAGTTGTGATTACCTCTAAATGTCCATATTTTGAAAATAGCTCTGTGTGAGTGTGTTGTTCTTTAGAGAATCCCGTGTAAGAGCCTAAGTGCTGCTACTGCTGTAAGCTCTTCCTTTGGCTTTCTGCTGGACTGCTAAAAGCAGGAAATACAGGCAACCACAAACAAATGTGAAATATATAATGCTCACTACCATCAGCTAATAAATATGCAGAGTCCTTTAATGTGGAACATAAAAGAAAAGCTATAAATACATGCTTCTCAGAAATGATAAATGCTTTCAATTCCATAGTGAATAGTGAAGCAAACCAGTGAGTATTTAAAATAGATTATTCACCTCAGCAGCCACAGTCAGCCCACAAGTTATCTAAGATGGTCCTTATCAGCTGAGACACCAGGTGTGGACACCCACTCATTAATAATAAAATAGCACTTTTTGTCTTACAGTCCTGCAATATGGGAACTCAATAGCAGGATTTAAGCCCACATGCAGATTGACTCTCAGGTGACACAGATTTTCCTGCTTCTCAAAGAGAAGGAATCTTCTCTTTCTAAGCCAAGTATTTTATCTTTCCTTCAGTCTCTGCAGCACAGTTTTCTCCACCCAAAAAGGGGAATTACAAGAGAGAGTTGAGCCAATGATGAAGATTAAGTGAGCAGGTCATAGTCTATCATTATCTGAAGGGGGGTTTTGCTTTACCTTCAGGACTACATAGAGAGGGATGAGCTTTCCAGGAGTTCTCAAGTTACAGCAACAGTGTTGACTACTACGTGAAATCTGCACCCCCGAATAAGTGTGAGCACAGCAAGTGTGAACTAGTGTGTACCAAGAGCAGCACAGCTGCCTGAGCACACAGCTCAGCAGAATTTTACTTGCCTGTTGTAAAAACAGGTCACTCCTGTCTTTTTGTTCACTTTATTTGCCTCTTTAATATCTCATACCATGATGACCTGAGGTGCCTGAGAACTCTGTGAGACACGTAACCCATTTCTATGTTTCAGCTACCACAGCGATAGTTTTATGGCACAGAATGTGCAGCCATCTAACAGGAAGACACTAGATAAATGAAACAATCAAAATCAAATACTCCACCCAAAGAGAAAAAAATCAAAGAACAACAACAACAAAAAAAAACTAATCAAGCAATGAAAGTTATTTTTTGGTTGAAAACCAAACACTCTGCCCAGTTGCAACTTCACAAAGTAAATCATTCAGATGAATTTTGCATCACGTATTAGGACTATCACCCCTTCCTTACTCTAGGCTTTTTTCCCCCCAAATCGAAGACTCTTAAAATTCTCTTCGTATCATAAATTTTGCAGAAAACCCCACAAACTTACCTCAACACATATTACAGTGCACCCTTTTTTGCTGAATCTTGGAGGCCAAACAGTCCTTATGTAGATTGCATTTGGAAATATTACCTGAAAAGTCAGGTACTTGAGGAACTGACAAAATACTATGACAAATACAGGAAAACACAAAACAACCCATAGATAAATTTAATTCAGTTACCAGAAAATGCTGAGCTGATGGAGTATTTAAAAAAATATGCTGCTTGAACTTGCAGAATACGCTTTTGACTCAGGGGAAGCTTATCAGCTACTGCTGTTGCTGCCAAGACCATGTCATGTTATTGAGGTGTTTATTGAAGCTCTCACTTGGCTTTGTACTGCAGACCTTGGAAGTTCCAGCAGGAGGCCTCAATACCAGGTAAAGCCAGCTGCAAGAACTGGTTGGTGGTGTGCAGACACATGCTTGAAATGCATTTTAGATCCATCAGTCTCAGAACAACTCCGTGCAATAGCCACATTCCCGTTCTTTCTTCACCTAACTGGTCATTGAATGACTTTGCTTTGGGATGAGTACATGTGGATGGCCTAAAGGACAGTAGCTTGCTTACCCAGGAACTGCTGCCAGATACAAAGTGGGACAGCAGGGAGCACTAATGAGCTTGAGTAGTTCTTTGATATCTGGATGATTCTGCACTGAGTCAAATTACCAAATATAATTGTCAAGGATTTTTCCTTTGGTAGCTGAAAATAACAGCAACTTAAGGTCTTTCAATTAATGTTTATAATTTAACCAAATATATAGACATTTGATTTGGATTTGTTTGGGTTTTTTTCAAAATATTCGAAGATTAATCCATAGATACAACTGCTATGGCTGTAAACTCTGCCTGCCATGGGTCAGACCTTGAGCTCCAGCATGGGTGGGCCAAACACACAAATCACTGTCCCCAGAGGGGTCCCTCAGCAAGACCCACACCTCCTCATTGCCTGGCCATGGGTCCCTCACAGGACTCTCACAGTCATTAGCAGGCACAGCAATCAGCCGTTGCTCAGAGATCATGATGCCATAAGTAAACAGTGACTTTTTTGTGAAGTCTGTGGCAGTTTAGATTTTACCCAGTTCCCTTCTACAATAGTATTAGGAATTCCAACACTTAAATATTTCAGATGCAGAGGCTTCTCCAGAAGCCTCCCATATCCCAAAGAATGGGAGGTTGAGGGTTGAACTAGCAGTGAATCAATAGTTCAGGGAGTAGATTCCTGTAGCCAGGAAAGTTTGAGTTTTGCTGTCAAAGGCACAAAGGCACACACTGTATAAAGGTAAAATATATCCAGTAACTAAGCTGAAATTAGCAGTGAGTGAGGTAATTGAAGGCTGGGCATACCAGGCAACATGCAAAATATGAAAACAAGTAGGAGATTCCACACATGTGGGTTCTCTTTTGTTTCAGTCTTAAGTAGTTGTCTAAAAAATCACTTTGGATCAAAAAACAATTGAAAAAATAAAAACAAAATACCAGGGGGTTTGTATCTTGAAATAAAAGGTTTCTTACATGTAAATATTACACCAGTAACTTGAAAACTGTATAAAATATTAATGCATATATTGAAAAACCCTAAGAGTATTAAAATATACATAAATTACAAAGAAAAATATATTTAAATAGCAAAAGTTCTACTGTTCACTGGGGGCAGACTTGAGTCAGAAGGTGAACCTTGAATTCACATAGGGTTTCTACTTTCTTTTGCATTACAAAATCAGTTCAAAACCATCACATATTTGTTGCATGAATGAGAAAGCAAGAAGATACATAAAATGCTACATTATTTGACAGCAGTATAAAAAGACTCAGGATGTTCGTGTTGTACTCTAAAGGGAGCTGTCAATCCCTAAAGTCCACTAAAAAATGCAGGGCTATCAGTGATATATTTGCCCATAACTGCGCCATTAAAAAAGAGCCGGAGTGTTACTGAAATCTGCAGGGCTGTATCACAACCTGCATGGCATGGATGGTCCTGTTGGCCTCCACATTCCTTGGGTGTACTTGTGCACCCCAACCATGGCTTTCGGGGGCAGAATTGGTGAGTCAGAAGTAGGTATTTTCTTCCACTGTTTAAGTTTAGCAATCTCTATAAAGATTCAGAACAAAGTATGGGAAGAACATTACAGAACTCACTTTCAGTAGAGAATGACAGGTTGAATTTACTGTACAAACTTTTCAGCATATTTCCTGCAGATGTCATCTGGAAGCTCAAATTCCAATCAGCATTTGTCTGAGTTAAACTGGATTGCACAATACCACACTTGAAATTTGCTGATGGAAGCAAACTTTACATTGATTTTAATCTACACAGTACATCTACCAAAAAGGCAAATGTCAGCTTTTAGCCTTTGGTTTGAAGCGTACAAAGTCAGTGAGATGATTCTTGTGATTTACTGGGTCCTGGGACTTGCCAAGCTTTTCTTATCAGTAGGATCAAAATGTTTCTTTGGTATGCTCTTCTCTTTTCAGGGAGTATATAGCCAGTTATTCTAATCTCATTCTAATCCAGTGAGTCTAATATCCTTCTTCTGGAAAAGTGTACTCTCTGTTTCCCATGCTGCATCTCCAAGTGCTCTGAGGACCAAGTTTGTTCCCAAAAACTTTGTTCACTACAGGTTCTCTCCAGCTACTTACACACAATCCAGTACCCTTACAGGCTTGGTAACAGCCCCAGAGAAGCCCTGCAGCTACCACTGCTGAAAGATTTACAGGTTTTGCACATGACACCACCAGGGGTTTCAGAGGTCTAGAGTTAATTCAGCACCTAGGAGAACCTGATTGTCTCATGTTGAATGCAGAGTGGCTGCCACATCCATATATCTCCTTAGTCTATGATGAATTTTTAAAAAATTGCCATACCAATGATTTGGGAACCTGGAAAAAAGGCACTCTACCTCTTGATGAAGCCACAAAGCTCAGCTCCATTCTCCTGACAGTATTTCTGCATAGACAAAGAATACAGCAATCTGATCAATAAAATAGTTTGTTTTTTTAACTAGGTAGAGATATATTTGCAGGCAGTGTTGATAATTGGAGAAAAGAGATATTGCCCATCTGTAGCTTGAACAGTTCTTTCTTTTATAGAATTTATCTAATTAAATTGTTTAGTAAGACTCCAATTCAAATGCAATCTAATGTTACAACAAACAACCACATTTTTCAACATTGTTATTGCAGGTAGGATTAAATTTGATGCTTCCTGTAACAATAGAAGTCATCGTAAAATATAAAAAAAACTGCTTTAGCATCAGTTACCTGGTGGCCAGTCCAGCAAAATATTCAGAGCCAGGCTTTGAAGAGCTCTCAGCATCCCAGAAGACCTGCTTAAGGAGCACACAGAGAAATAGTCCCCACCACACACCTTTCTGTTATCCTTTTATACTGTTCTTGTTACTGAGTGGAATTTGGATGCTCATGGACAGAATTCTCTTGCAGTAACATCCTGTTTCCATGGCTGCTGCACGTGCACTTTGAAAAAGCTCCAAGTGTGTAGACCAGTTTCAGCTGGTTTTATAGCTCCTTTTCTTCTTTTGGGATTATTCTGACTTTTAATACTCCCGTCATATGATTTGAATTTTACTTCATTTATTTGCAGTGGCAGTTGTCTAACTTTAAATGTGTTTGTAGCACTTTTCCACCCAGGAATGGTCCTCAAAATTGAGGTCTGTATGAGGAATCATAATTTTACACCACATCTAATTTGCAAAAATCAATGTAAAGTCCAGCAAAATTAAACTTCTGCTTTGCAAAGATATGTCAGGTTCCTAGTGCATTTTGTGAACAAAGTAGGTATTACAGGAAAAACATGTATGATATACAACATGTATTTCAAGTTTGTTCATCTTGTCAGCATCTAATCTGTATCCAGAATCTGTTATTAAAGTAATTAGCACCACTATTTTAAAATAATAATATGCAACAATATTCAGTTTCTGACACATCTTCCTCTATAGCTTCTGGGTTTTGTCATTAATTCCTTTCCAAATTCCCTTCCAGTGTACGGACTGTTGCTTTTTACTGGTCTGGCTCTTTTAATTATGTAAAAGCTAATATGGACAGGATTTGAAGTTGAAATAAACCTTGTTGCTGAACCTCCTTGCACATGAGGGACTCTATGGTGTAAGAGCTAAGTGTGCTTGTGAGTGATTGCAAAATGGAGGTTTGGCTACCCAGGGAAGAGATGCGGACTAACTACATGGAAAAAAAAACATCAGACTCGCTAAGACAGCATACTTCAAAAGCCCTCAATAGAAAATGCTCAGAAATAGTAATCTTATTACCTACTTGAGGAAGCAGCATTTTAAGATACATATTCTCCCTGACCCTTTCCAGAGCCAGCGGGTGGCTCTATCTTACTAATGCTTTGAGTGCTTCCAAAATTAATGGTTCTACATCAGTGCACATTGTTAGCATTGTAAGTGATGTTGAAATATAGACTGCATAACTTTTCCATCCTGGGTCTTACGAGACAAGTACAAGATGAGAAGATAAAATAATTAATCTGTTGCAAAACCTGTACTTCCAGTGGAGGCCAGAATCTTTTAAAGCAACAAACTACTCCTGTAGAAGCAACTGTTACTCACACATGGACTGGAATAGAAACAGTAAAACTCTCCTGGATGCTCTTTTCAGCTCTGCCTGATTCCCTTTTGAGGAGACTAAAGAAAAGGAAATAGTCTTTCTGTAACTCTGTGGTCTTCTTTATTTCCAGTCTGTCCCCACAGTAACACTGAAATTACTCCAGACTGGACGTGACTGTGGCCTGCAAGCAGTAGCTGTGCACTACCTCTGCTAGCAGCTTTTCCAGGCAGAAAAACCCATGTATTTTCCTGACTGTGCTCTGAGCGCCACACATAACCCCTTGCCTCTCACCGCCACTTTTGGATCACACTACTGCAGCTCTAGTTGCTACTCTGGACTGAAACTATCTAAAGTTCATATTTTTTATAGTCTCAACATGGCAGATAAATAAAATGTTGTTTTATAAACGAAGTGTTTCAAACAAATTTTCTTTTTTGAGCACTTCTCTGGAGTATTTATGCTAATCCACTGATTTTGGTCACATCACCTGAAGAAATTTTTATATGGTAAAACACTGGGATTTCTTATACAAAATTACATTTGGTAGGATGTTCATGCAAACCTGAGTTGTTATTGAAAGATTTAGCTAGGATTACCCTGATAAAATCAAGTCCATAAAACTAAGAAGTTTTCAAAATCTAAGGAACAGCCATGTAAAAAATGCAAGTAATTTTCCATTTCTTATCTACATTAATTTTATTGAAAGTCAATCAGCTAGCCATTACAAGCAAATCATAGCATTTCCTTTGCTGTTGTTAGGAAAATTTAAATAATTTAACAATATCTTCTCTGTTTAGAGCTATGTGTGTTTAAACTTTGGATTAATGTTTTCATAGGCTTCCCTGTAGAGAAATTAGCAAGCTAGGACATGTTCAGGTTGTAGTATGGTAGTATGCATTATAGTATAGAAGTATTGCATTCCTCTTTTTACCTATAACTAGGCTCAGATGATTTTGTCATTCCTACAGCTTTGGAACCAAACTAGAGAATGTACTTGTGTAACAAGCAAAAAAGAAAAGTTGCTCCCATTCCCTCTTACTTATTTGTTTGTTTGTTTGTGTTTGTAGTGAAAACTGGAAAAATAAGAAGAGTTATTTACAATGCTCCTTTTTTTATTTTGTGAACATCAGCTCTGAGTTTCAGCATTTAAAAAAAGGGATGAGGTAATGTGATTTTAAAAACATTTAACAGCTTTAGTTTGATTTACTTACCCCGAATGTCTGAAAGTTTGACTCATTTATCAAATTCAGTATTTTTTTTTCTCAGTACTGGCAAAGCCTGTTGGGTGCAGAAAGCCCTTATGCACTAAATTCTCCTGAGAAAGGACTTCAGACAATGTATTGACTGACTTTGCATAGCATAAAACAAATTCTGAAAATTGTTGGCAATGTTCCAATCAACATATCTGTAATTTGATGACTCTTTACTTCACAATGAGGACTGTTACCAACAGAACATTGCAGTATAGTTTCTTTCAGCTACTCTCCTCAGAGTGAACATATTGTATTAACACTCTCTGCCTTGTATTTACTATCAATGCATATTCAGGATTTGATTTGAACCCCTAAATGACTCTCCATAAATTTGGGCCTTATCTGCTTGAAAAATAGTCTTACTCCCCTTAAGGTTCAAGAAGCTCAGATTACTAATGTATCTGAGCCCTCACTTTTACAAGAAGATGTCCATGACAATGGATGCTCCTGGCAAGCTTTAAGATGCCCGTGCACTTTTAAAGTAGTTCACCTCTTATACTGTGATAAGTTTCCATTAGGAATTACCATGGGAATGTTTTTTTCTACTTCCAATTTGGCAATATTCTGAATACAACAGACATTTCTTAGTATCCATGGGAAGGAGATAGATACAGTGAAGGCAAACAGAAATAACTCCAGAAAAATGAAATTCTCTCATTCATATTTCATGTTACCCTTCTCTAAAATTAGGCAGCTAATTTAAGTAGAAGATTAAGTTTTACTGAATTCCATAAATTCAATATTAGTCAATTAGTCAAACCAGAAAGGTGCAGAAAGGCACTGAAAATACTCCCATTAGCCATAAAATATACCACATGCCATTTAAAAAAGTATTTTAAAATACAGTACCCAGAAAATTCTTTGAGGGCTGAGAAGTACTTGATGGGTTTTCTGGTAGGTATTCTTAAGGTTTTTTGGCTTTTAATTCTAGAACGTTCATCCTTCACCATTACATTGTAATTTCACCTATTACTAAATAAAATAAATAAAACATCAGAAGACGTTTACATTCCATTATCTCCTATTTCAGCTAAGTGAATGTATTCTGGAACTCATGACACCACACAAGATTCTTTATGCAGCTACATCACAGATTCAGAATCAAGTTCTACATTCTGACAACATTAGAAATAAAAATAAATTTAAATGATAAGGAGAAGGCACCCATGCCACCTCCAGCAAAAGGTCATCAAAGAATAAGCATCAGGACAAATTTCCTAGGATGTATATATATCACTAAATGATAAAATATGAAACTCTTCCATGTTATTAAAGAAATAGTAAGTGTAAAGATATTTAACAGTTCTATGACTACAACAGAGTGAAAGGGAAATCCTCCCTCACATGAAAACGATCCACATATTTTATTGGATCTACAACTTAAGCACATCTTAAATGCTTAACTAAAGCATATTCAACCTGATGCTGTTAAGCCAACCATTTGGCTGAGTTTTATCCAGTCATCTCTCCAGCTGACTACTAACATGAATTATATCTGCACAAATCAGATCAGGCACACAAGCAGAAAGTCTGAATGTAATTGCCTTCTTCACATTGCCTATAGCCTCTTGTGTTTGCACAATTCAATCAGCTTTCTCCAGACCTTGTTGTCCTTCCTGCAGCAGCATCTGCAGAGCACACTGCTGTCTGTACAGTGCATGCAAACCCCGCCAGTGCATGCTCATGTTATGTTTTCCTGGGATTTAGTAAAAGATGGCACAACTGGAACAACTTCCTGCATGAAAAAAGACATAAAATAGCTATTAGATAACATGACACCAGTCTAACATGGCCCTTCTTGCAAAATGCGAGGATATGGAGGATAAAAAGGTATCGAATAGAGAAGCTTGTTAAAGCTGGTTACAACAAAAGCCATCGAGTGTGCACTGTAGGCAATCTAGTCAGTTGCTCTTCATGTTAGCAACATTTGGGGATTTGTTGTGACAGAGCAATTAAAAGTTCAACTTTTGGGAATGGGAATAGTAACTGTGATACTTCCAGGGTCAAAGTGACCGTTGGTATTTTTGAGCCTGTTCATTTGGATCTCCCAGGAGCTCTCATCCAAATTAAGCATTTTTCCTGCACAATTAATAAGCCAACAAATGGAAAAGACACATGCAAATTCAATTACTTTAGCACAATCATAACCTATTACAGCAAAATATGTATCCAGCCTCATGGCGCCTTAAAGAAATCGTTGTAGTCTGTTAGTAATCCAAGAACTGGCCTGATTCAATAATAGCTTAATAATGTTGAAGGTTCTGGTCTTCATTAAGAATTTCTCAATAGGTATGTGAAATAGGTATATGAAATTCCAGATCTCAATTAAACGGTAAGAGACAGGCAACAATTAAAAAAAAAGATACATGTATCATTCATAATATTATTTGGCGTGCCATTCAAAGGAACTACAATTTCATGCAGACTGGGAGACTTAAATGTATGTTCTGAGAATTTATTCCAAGGTTTTATTGATGTAAAAAATATAAAGGGGGCACACATCGTGCCCTCCTGAAGCCACCGGCACTGGGTGGAGCAGCTCTTACAGATGCAGCAGATGCTTCTCCGTTGCACAGGAAAACTTCAACCCTGGTTGGCAGCATCACTGCATTGGATCCTTGCAGAGCCTTAAAAATGTTGCTAGGTCAGATTTATGTACACAACAATAGCAAGAATACTTGCTACCTAAGAGAATTTCCACAATTTTCCACAATCTTGCCCTTCTTCTCAGCTCTGGTGAGGCCACATCTGGAGTGCCATTTCTGGTTCTAGGCTTCACAGAGAGTCATGGAGCTCTTGGAGCAGATCCAGCAAAGGGCAACAAAGATGATTGAGGGACTAGATCATTCTTATGGGGAAAGGCTGAGGGACCTGGGCCTGTTCAGCCTCGAAAAAAGACAACTGAGAGGGGACCTCATCAATATTTATCAGTATCTGTAGGGAGCGTATCAACAGGATGGATCCAGGCTCTGCTCAGTGGTGCCGAGCAATACGACAAGAGGCATTGGGCAGAGACTGACACACAGGAAGTTCCACTCGAACATCAGGAAGCATTTTGTTACTGCGAAGGTGGCACTGGAACAGGCAGCCCAGAGAGGCTGTGGAGTTTCCCTCACTGGAGATACCTGGACAGAATCCTAATGTGCTCTGTGGGGTTCTGCCTGAGCCGGCATGTTGAACTCTATGACCCTATTAGTTGTCCTTCCCAGCCTCACCCACCAAGTAACTCAGTGATTTAAAAGTATGACTGGATTAATGCTTTAACAAATACTAAAATGGAGTTAGTCACGGCATGACTGATGCCTTAGTTAAATTTTAAAGGCAGACCTTTATCACCAAAGGGTAATATAGAATTCAGTGGGCATCAATGCACACTTTATCATGCACTGCATAAATTATTGTTTCTATTAAATTCGCCCGTGTTTCTGAGGTTGCAAATGACGAATACCGTGCTAGGAACCGCTGGAAGAGAAACCGACCAGACTGAAAAGCCTGAGACAGAGAGAGTTCGGGAGAATATCAGGTAACTTCAGCACTAGGAACGGCCAGGGGAAAGAGAGAGGAGGGGACACGACACGGGTGTCTCAGGCTCCACTAGAAGGGGAGCGGACGGTCCCGAACAGCCGCGCGGGGCGGCGGCGGCGGGGCAGGAGGAGGCGCTGGGGCCGCCCCACGCCCGGAGCCCGCGGGCGGGCCCGCACCCGCCTCCAGCGGCAGAGGCCGAGGGCGGGCCGGGGCGGCGGTGCAGGAGGGCAAAGGGGCAGCGGCAGAGCGCGCTGGGCCGCCATGGTGCTGGTGGTGGTGATGGGCGTCAGCGGCTCAGGGAAGTAGGTACCAGGCGGGGGGCAGGCGCGGGGCGGAGCAGCGGCGGCGCTGCGGCTGTGCCGGGGTCTGGGCGCTGCCGGAGCCCTGCGGTGCGGGTCCGGGTGCGGGTCCGGATGCTAATCCTTTGTGCTTCCCCGCAGGACCACGGTCGGGTCGCGGCTGGCAGAGAAGGTAGGAGCGTGTGGGAGCCGCCGCCTCGGAGGCGTGCCGGGGCGGACAGGCACCTCCCTGCGCCGGGCCGACGGCCTTCCCCCGGGCTGCTGGTCCCCCGAGCCGGGTTTGGTTTGTGCAGTGCTGCCTGCAGGGACTTCAGCTCAGCACCCTGATAAAACAGCTGCTTTAGTGGTTTTTGTTGTTTGGTTTTTGGTTTTGTTTTTGTTTTTTCTAATCATCATGCTATAAACGGTGATTCATACTGTGGTGCAAGAAGCCTGTAATTTCTTAGGTGTCATCTTTGTAAATTCTGAAGTCCTTGTTGCCTCACCTGACTTAGCTGAACGATCCATAATTAATTTATTTCTTTCTTAGTTGGGATGGAAATTCTACGATGCAGACGATTATCATCCTCTAGAGAATAAGAAGAAAATGAAAGAAGGGATACCACTAAATGATGAGGTACCTTGAATAAGCTCTGAAAAAACTGTTGTCCACACATTTATCTCGGTAACTTCATGCAGATCTTGTTGAAGTAAATTGTGTTCTGATTGTAAACACAGGTCTGCATTTGCCAAGGTGAGGGAGGCTTCTTGTGTCAAAAAAGATTCTGCATAAAAAAGTAGTTTATGAAATGCTTGTCAGCACGGAAGTGGTATGCTGCTGCTTCAGGATTTGTGAGAAATCTCCCCCTCTACAGTCCACACACAGAGTTGCAGTTTGATTCATAGAATATCCTGAGTTGGAAGGGACCCACAAGAACCACAGAATCCATTGTGTGGCCCTGCCCAAAACAACTCCAAAAATTTGTTACCCTTCTCTCAAATCACTTTACATAATTTATCACCACTTGTAGTTAACTTGGGAGGTCCCAGATGACTGGAGGTTGGCCAATGTGGCCCATCTACAGGAAGGGCTGGAAGGAGGATCCAGGGAGCCCATAAGTCTGGCCTCAGTGTCAGGGAAGGTAATGGAACAGATTGAGTACATCACATGGCATGTGCAGTACAACCACTACATCAGGCCCAGCCAGCAGGGGTTTGGGAAAGGTAACTTTACCTCCTTCTATATCTAGGTGAACTAGTGGATGTGGGAAAGGCTGTGGATATAGTCTGCCTGGACTTTGGTGCCTTTTCCCAAAGCATCCTCGTAGACGAACTGGCTTCTTGTGTCTAGGATGAGTGCACTGTTGGCTAGTTAAGAAGTGGCTGGATGGTCAGGCCCAGAGATTGTTTGGATTGGATACAGGGATCAGCATCATGGCCAACTCTGGTTAACATCTATCAATGATATGGGGTGGGAGGGGTTGACTCCATTCAGTAAGTCTGCAGGTGACACCAATTTGGATGGAAGTGTTGATCTGCTGGAGGGCAGGATGGTGCTGCAGAGGCATCCAGACAGGCTGGATCAATGGGCTGAGCCCAATTATGTAAGTTTCAACAAGGTGAAGTGCCAGGTCCTGCCACTGGATCACAACAGCCCCAGGCAGGACTACAGGCTTGGGGTAGAGAGGCTGGAAAGCTGTCCAGCAGAAAAGGGCCTGGAAGTGCTGGTTGGCAGCAGGTGAACATGAGCCAGCACACACTTAGATGGCCCAGAAGGCCAATGGCATCCTAGCCTCTATTAGCAACAGTGTGGCCAGCAAAACCAGGACAGTGATTGCCCCCCTGTACCTGTACCTCACATTGGTGAGACCACACCTTGAGTGCTGTGTCCAGTTTTGGGCCCCTTAATTCAGGAAGGACATTGAGATGCTGGAGTCAGTCCAGAGAAGGGCAAAGGTGCTGGTGAAGGGTCTGGAGCACAAGTCCTGTGAGGAGCAGCTGAGGGAGGTGGGGGTGTTTTTACCTCAGAGAAAAGGAGGCTCAGAGGAGACCTTATCAGTCTCTACAATTGGAAAGGAGGTTGGAACCTCTCAGGAAAGGAGGTTGTGGTGAGATGGGAGTCAGCTTCCTCTCACAGTTAACAAGGAATGGGACAAAGGAAAATGATCTCAGGTTGTGCTAGGGGAGTTTCAAGTTGAGTGCCTGCCCCTCAGTCTCCTCTTCTTCAGGCGGAACAGATCAAGTGACCTCAGCCACTTCTCATACACCTTCCCCTCAAGGCCCCTCAGCATCCTCAAGGCCCTCCTTTGGATGCTTTCTAATATATTTATATTCTTCTTATATTGTGATGCCCAAAACTGCACACAGGACTCAAGGTGAGGCTGCCCCAGTGCAAAGCAGAGCAGGACAATCCCATCCCTTGATGGGCTGGCAATGCTTGAAGTACTAATAGCATAATGGTACAACTTGAAAAAAAGGATTTTTCCATTTCCCATCAATTAGAATAGTGGTTTTACAGTTAAAGCCACTTTTCCTGTACAGAGTCAGGAAGAATTAAAAAAGGTAATGTCCACTACTTCTGGAGAAATATACACTTATGACTGTAGATAAAGACTTTTAAACAAAGACTATAAACTAAACAATCCTGGTGAACACTGAAATCAATCTAAAAGCATACAAAGCTTAGAAACGAGCAAGATGCAGTAATAGGATATTTTGAAAAAGACTAAGAATCTAGCTGTAATAGAAAAATTTTGCAAAGCTCTTACCTTTTTTCTTCTTTTTTTGCAAGGCTTCCACTTTTTTTTTTTTTTTTAGGCCCTCAAATCTTTTGGGAGATGTCCTTAGCCAATTTAAATTGAAAAAAAATATTCTAGTTTCTGGTTAAAAACTTGGATCTTTCACTTGTGGTTGGAAGCCTATATGTCATCTGTAGCAGCATTATACACTTGAATGAATAAACCACTGGTGAATGGTGCTCAGCAAGAGGAAAGCATCTCTTCTGAAAAATGAGAGGTGCAAAATTGTGAGGGCCTTCTTGAATGCCTAGAGGAAGTTACTGTGTAATGATAGCAACAAAAAATTGTGTTTATTTGTCTGTTATCATTTGTTGTGCTCGCCCAGCAGTAACAGCATTGAAACATTAAATGGGAGCAGTTGTTTAGTGCTCATTAGGCATGACTGAAGTTTGCAGCAGCTTAAAATTTCAGATTAAGTAAGCATCTGATTGATCACTCATGTTTGCTTAAGTAATGGGCAAAAGTTTTAAGAAATTGTGATTGTGGTTACATTTATTTGTGAGTACTACTGACATAATTATTGCAGATTACTAAATTTAGATCTGT
Organism: Haemorhous mexicanus; assembly: GCF_027477595.1. Taxonomy (NCBI): domain Eukaryota; kingdom Metazoa; phylum Chordata; class Aves; order Passeriformes; family Fringillidae; genus Haemorhous; species Haemorhous mexicanus. Next base: position 52,352,732 of record NC_082381.1, on the reverse strand, counting down.
TTCTGAAAGCTTCAACTTGGATCCAAAATGAGGATGGGGTGTGTGTGTATGACACTATATCAGGGAAAAGAAATAACTCTAGCTATACATTTGAATAGTATAAGAGAAGCAAGAGGTAAGTTGACTTACCTCAGAACGTCCTTCAGATGTTTACAAGGTGCATGCTGCACTTGCATACATATTACTTCCATCATATATTTGTAATATAAAAAGTACTATTCCACTAAAAGCATCTTATTCATAATATGCCTAGCACTTCTTATTAGCCTTCAGGCAGTGGGAGCAAATCTATGTAGGAAGAAAGAGATTCAAAACTGAACTTGCTGTACAGTTTAATGCTAATATTTACCTCTAGTCAAATATCTGAGATGCTAAAAGCAAATGTTTCAAATTAATTTCTGAAAAATTTTTAACTAACTTGCTTTCTTTCTAGGACAGGATTCCCTGGCTTTGTGCACTGCATGATATACTAAGGAGGTAAGAGAATATCTAATTTTTAAATGTTTTAGCTAAAGACAGAAGTACCAGAAGTGCTTTCCCCCACTGCATTGCAAAGCAGAAATGTAAGTGGCAGTGTAAAGAAATTTTGCAGGTAGTAAAGTCATTCTATTTTTACTAATCTAAACTGTCATAGTCATTGCTGATGGTGAGCTAATCTCTGAGAATCAAAATGGGAAATTGTTGCCAATGATAGTTGTTTTCTACTATCTGTGTAAAAATAATTGCAAGGATCCAGTTTATTAATAAGCCTGACTTTAGCTACTTACAAAGAACATAACCACAAAATACACCACCACCAACAGCAGGATAAAATACTGTTATTTTGAATAAGATACAGTGTCAAGTTTGCTTGATACTGTTTGTTTGCTTGAGTGTACTCTGCTAATTTGCAGATGACACCAAAATGGGAGGAGTAATTGATGCAGAGGGACCTTGAAAGGCTGTAGAAACGGATTGGTAGGAACCTTTTAAAAAGGCAAAATCCTGCCCCTGGGAAGGAACAATTTCAAGCACTGGTATGGACACTGAGGGACACTCAGCTGGAAAGCAGCAGAAAAGGGCCTGAGGTGGACAGCCCCAGCTGGACATATGCCAGCAATGTGCTCTTCTGGCAAGGCAGGCCAGCAAAATCCTGAATTCTGGGCTATATTAGACCAAGTATTGCCAGCAGGTCGAAGGAGGTGATCCATCCCCTCTCCTTTTACACAGTGAGGCCACACCTCCTGAACTGTTGTGACAGTTCTGGGCTCCTCATTATGAGAGGCATGGACATATTGGACAGTATCCAGCAATGATGAAGGGACTGGAGTACGTCCCAAACAAGAAAAAGCTTGGGAGGGCAGGGACTGTTAAGCCAGGCTTTACACTTGCTTGTGCACATTAGGTGACCATATCTCATTGGAATTGAGATACCTCATTTCTCACTGAAATTTGTCTGGATTAATTTGCTGGATCCATTGTTTCATGCTATGTGATAGCTCAATGCCACTGCCCAGCTCTGGAAAATCAACCATAAAAAAATCAACCATTTTACAAAATCAACCATATTTTAAAAGAGCCTAATGCCAATGTTTAATTATTAGTACTTATTAGCAGCTGAGGCTGTCACTGACTTACCTAGGTGATAATGGTAGGTATTAGAAATTCTTACTTCCCTTTGAACCAAAATCTGATAACCATAGAATGATTTTTAAATATGTGTATACCTGATTTAATTTTTTTTATGAAATATATTTTCTTAGGCAGGAATTTTATTCACTCTTCATAGACACAACTAATTCTGGATTTGCTTTTTGGTGGAATAGACTCACACAAAGTTAAATGCTTTATTTGAAGAAACCTTGTCAGCAGAAAATACATATGCAGTGCATTCACTGACCTGCAATCCCTTGTTTAAGCTGAAGTGAGTATAGATGCAATGCTACCAGTGAGTTGCAGGAAACCTAAATTACAGTTAAATCTGAGACAGTGACAGCAGGTGTTGAAAATATTGTGTATTTAAGAACAGTGGTCTGTATTGCTTATCAGCCACTTACCCTTAGAGAGAATAGTATAGTAATTTTATAGATCAGAGATAGGTGTTTCTATGGATATTTATTTCCTGTTCTCAGCAATTAAGGAAATGAGCTTGACACTTCCTTGTGCTAGAATTGAATTTAATTTAGGAAAGAATGTTGCTTAGAAAAGGCTATAGAAAATGTCCCTCAGACTGAGATTTTACCAGAAGGTTGGCTAGCCTGGCCTCACTTTCAAATCACATCTTTACCTGGACTGGAAATTTGGTTTCAAAATCCTGTCAAAATTACTCAAATACCACTGTCACAAAGCCACTACTCCCATGGCTGGCCTTCTTGAGGAGCTATAGCATGTCTACTTTGTTCAGCAGAACTAAAAGTCATTTTTGTTATACCATATGTAGATATGTAAAGGTTTTTGGGGTTTGGTTTTTTTTTTTTTTTTGATAGAGAAGACGCATCTAGACAAGATACAATCCTGGCCTGTTCTGCACTGAAGAAGATGTACAGGCGTGTGTTAATTGGTGGAGCATCTGCAATTGAAAGCAACCAGCCAGAGCAACCAGGAGAAAACCCAGCACTGAAGATCCTCTTCGTTCATTTGGATGGACCTAAGGACATTATTGCTGGCCGCCTGGAGAAGCGGAGAGGTCATTTTATGCCACTTGAACTTCTCCAGTCTCAGTTTGATACTCTAGAGCCACCCAGTGCACCAGAAAACTTCATTACTGTCAGTCTAGAAAAATCTCTCCCAGAAATACTGCTACAGATTGAGAGCGCCATTCTTCAGGGTGAGGCTTTGCCAGAGTAATTTTCTGAATGACACATACAGAAATTCCCTGAAGGACAGCAAGGCAAAGAGACAGAATTTTAATTATTAAATTGATTATTAAATCAAACCAACTTATTCTTAAGAGCTGGTTTACTACTTATTTTTTTTATCATGACTCTGTAAAAGACATTTAAAATGTCTCTTACATCTTTTGCATATATAAGATACAAGAACTGTTAACTTTTTAAGCCCTTCACTGTATGAAGTTAAAATTCTCCTTTTAGTAAGAGCCTGCTTTTGAAAATCCTGGCAAGGGTGACACAGAATAGTTTATTTTCCTAATTTTAATATTTACTCTGTCGGACACTGAGATGGGCACATCTGCTATTACAAGATTAAATAATTTAGAGCTTTGTTAAAAATAACGTCATTTCCTAGAGGAGGCAGGAACATGCATGATGAATGTCATACATTATACTACCCGTCTCACTGCTGGATTTGCATTGAGTTGTAGGTTCTGTGTTTGTACTCTTGCTGACCTCACCAGAGCACTGATCACTTCATTAGAATTTTTCTGATCTCTTACTGTATGTATTGGACACCAAGCTGAAAAATGTGAGAAAAAAAAAGTTGTGGTGGTGATGCAGTATACAAAATTTAATTGAATGGAAAGCTTTAGAAATAAAGTATAAGTGACATCATACTGACTCTGAAGTTAGAGCTTTCATGTACAAAGTGTACATATTGCAGTCAAGTGTGAGTCAACCAGTGATTTAAGGTAGTGAATGCAAGGTTGATAGATATTTCCTTATTTTTGAAAACTTACTCTTTTGCAGTTGGACCTTCTCCTTCACTTCCCAGTGCTGGTGGGCACCTCAGTGTATGTCAATGCAATTGCTTTAAAGCTTTTGATCACACTATTCCTAATATGTATTTTTCTCATCTTTTTTGATGCAGATGAGAAGAAAATTCCAAATACCCAATCAGTCACCTAGCTCACAGAATTTAAGTTTAAAGTCCTTCTTTACCACCAAGGTGTTTTTCAAAAAGCATTTCATGTCCAGGCAGTTACCAGTTTTAGTCTACTACAGGGTGCTCTCACCTCAGAGCCAGGGTGCAAGGTGAAGACATAGAGGCAAAGTTAAGTGCAAAAGACAGGGATGTCTGTATGCTTAATACCCTCAAATTTCAGAGACCCCTTCAGACCAAGTGACTTGTCAGATCTGTACAAATTTTGTAGCTATGAAAATCACAGACACAGCACCCTCTTGTGGCACCTCTGCTGTTAATGAGGTCTTCATCTTTTCCAAAACACCATTTTACAGTTGACTAATGTACCCATTATAAAATACAGATTTATGCTTACTTCTTTCACACACAATAAAGCCAAACCAGGACACTATACAGCAGCTGCATCCTGTCACACAGAGATATGATCTGACCTTCAAATAATTTTTTTTTTAATTTTGAGTTTTAAGAAGGCCAGACTGATTTTCAGATCTACCTGTCCACATTTATAGAATACTATCAAAGTGGCTTCACCACTTTCACCACCAACAAAAACTTGTATTCAACAGTTAAAAATAATTCTTTTTCAGAGAGTTTTATGTAAGCAGCTTGGATTTTGGAAGACTTCTAAACAAAGTTTGTACTTACAGGCAGTTCATGCTTCTTCAAATTAGGTCAGGGTATTTCTTAGTCTTTGCTTCTATGTTGGGAATATTTCCTTCCCTTACCCTTTAAATATATTTGCATTTTGCTTTTACTTAAAAAATACTGCAAAGAAGGTTGTTGTCAACGTAATCGGTTGTCTGTTACCTGCTATTCTGAAAAGACAACAAAGCATTATTTCTGTTCAGTTATATTCTGTGCATTACAAATTAATAGAATAATATGTGAATTATTGCAATACTAACAACGTAAAACTACTTTCAGATTGTAATCAAGCTGTGCACGTGTGCATTGGAAGAAAAAGGTAGCAGAACAATCCCTACCCAAACACAATTCTACAATATTTCATTTACTTGATTTTGGTTTCATTTGTTTTTTTTTTGTTTGAGGGTGTATTTTTTGGTTTTGTTGTTGTTGTTTTTAAACTAACACCACTATTCCAGGGATGTCATATTCAGGTTAGTTGGGCAGGCTATTAATATTTAGCACAGCTTATCTGGATGCTGTGTGTGTATTTTGAAATGTATTTAGGAAATGCAACAAAAACTGAGGAGTGAACACCCGGAGTTAGAAATTGCTTTCTCTGTCTCTAAGCACAAATTATTTATGCAAGGTACATGCACTATGCATCCTCACGAATTTATGCTAAGCACAGTTAGTAACATGCTGTATAAATACCGTACCTACTACAGCACAAAGTATAAACATTTTTCAGTGCTAAAATGAGGAAATAAAAATGAAATGCAATCTATCCCAAACTGTGCAAGTTTTCTATATAGGCAAATGAACAGACTAGCTGCCTGCCACCTCAACTATAAATTGATATGTGTTTTGGGGTTTTTTATCAATAATATTTATTTTATTATGCCAGGTTATGTTGTTGGGGAATGGAGGAGGCTACAGGGGTGGCTTCTGTGAGAAGCTACTGAAAACTTCCTCCACTCCCTGTAGAACCAATCCCAGCTGGCTCCCAGACAGATGTGGATTGCTGGACAAGGCTGGGCTAATCAGAAATGGTGGTAACACTCCTGTGATAACAGATTTAAGAAGGGGGGGAAAAAAACATGGTTGCACAGATGAAACTGCAGCCAGAAAAGAACAGGGTGAGAACACGTGAGAGAAATTCAACTCTGCAATCACCAAGGTCAGTGCACAAGGAGAGGGAGGAGGTGTTTCATGCACCAGAGCTGAGATTCCCCTGCAGCCCCTGGTGTGGTCCATAGCGAGGCAGCTGTGCCCCTGTGGCCCATAAAGGTCCATGGGGATGCAAAGATCCACCTGAAGGTGGTGGAGCAGCCCCAGGCTGGAGCAGGTGTATGCCTGAGAGGAGGCTGCACCCTGTGAGAAACCTGTACTGGAGCAGGGTCCTGGCAGGGACCTGCACACCTGTGGAGAGTGGAGCCCATGCTGGAGCAGGTTTCCTGTAGGATGTGACCCTGTGAGGGACTCAGACTAGAGCAGCCTGTCCATGAAGGACTGCGACCCATGAATAGTGACTCACATTGCAGCAGTTTGTTGCCCATGAGATGTTGGAGAAGTTCATGGAGAACTGCCTACCATGGGAGGGACCCGCTGCTGGAGCAGGGGAATAACTCTCCCTAAGCAAGTTTTTTCTGCCAAGGGGAATAAATCTCCCTTGGCAGAAAAAACTTGTGATGAACTGACTGTAACCCCTATTCCCTGTCTCCCTGCACTGATGGGGATAGGAGGTGGACCTAGAAAGGAGGGAGGAGGAGGGGGAAAGGTGTTCTGTTTTTACTCCTCATTATCCTGCTCTGATTTTGTTACTAATAAATTCAATTAATATATCTAACTCCACCCTGTTTTTCCCATGATAAGATTTGATGAGCAATGTCTCCCAGTTCTTATCTCAACCCATGAGTCATTTTTTTCATTTTCTTGCACCTGTCCAGCTGCAGAGGGGAGGGATACAGTAGCTTTGGTGGATGCCTGGCATCCAGCCAGGGTCAACCTAGTATATGCAGTCACTGAACCAAGAAGAAAATTAGGCAGACCACATCCTTTACAAAACCACCCATTTTACAGTCATATTCCCAATACTGAATGCATGCCTTCTGAGTCTTTTAAATTATTTCTGTCAGTTCAGATCATCATAACTTTTAGATTTCTTTGTTTTGGCATCAGTTACGTTTTCTAGCAGGAGTTTGATGATCAGGCAAGGCAGTTTTGCAGATGATCCTCAGGTCACTTGATCCACAGCAGAGGAAAAGAAGAAAGCAGGAAAAAAAAGCCAAAGAGACAACCTTCAGGCACACATGCCCTTCTGGTCCAAAATGCAAGCTGCAGATTTCAAGTACAAGTTATCTAAGTACTCATCTAAAAGAAGAGGTAGATGACAACTCTGAAAAGAGAATTTTCAAGAGAGATGGATAAAGTGGCAATGGGGAGAAGTGGGGAGGGGTGAACAAAGAGAAACATTGTAACATAATCTTAATCCAGTAAATGTGAGTTTTCTTTCATCATTAAAGATGAAATAAAATGTCTATCCTATCTATAAAGCATGTTCTGCTTGCTATATTTTCAGACAAAACTAAAACTTCTATTAAAAAACAGCTCAGTGTTTTTACCACTAGAAAGCCAGTTTAGTTGACAGTAGTTACTGATAAATATTGATTCTATTTCAAGAAGTAAGCTTAGCTAAAGGCTCGATATAGAATTTAGGTCAAACATATCTCCTGCTGAATTGCAATGAGATTTTACTTCAAATGTATTGTCTCTTAGTTTGCAACATGCAACTGAAATGCTTAAAAAGGGTGAGCTGAATGATGTCTTGAGAAAGTATTTGTGCTAGTTAGATTCATTGATTTAGTGTCTTGGTAAAAACTGTTCTCCCTCACATCACCCTTCCATCTGACAGACTTTTTGGAAGTCATGGACTATTCTCAAAAAGATCTGCCTATTGAATGATGAGGGAGTCTGAACTTTTTTTTAAATTCAAGGTCCCAGTAAGGCACACTTAAGTAGAATTAGTTTCTTTGGAGATCCCAATAATCACTGTGAAAATAACTGTAAAAAAGTAGATATTATTCTACAGAAACTACTTGTTCTCTATCCTTCCTTATCAAAGAGTCTTGTAACCACCCTCTGCCAGAAGGCCAGAATGAAACAATAAAGAAGAAAGTACTTGCTTGGGACAACAGGTCAAGATGCCTCCTTGCCCATCTCACCCTCCCTTTAGGTGCCTCTCTGTACAAAAATAGTTACAGGTAAGGAAGGTCATGCAACAGATGATGAGGCCTCTCCAGGGAGAGGCCAGACAGGCCTACAGCTCATAACAAGATCAGTTCCATGAAAAAGAAAATAGTGGTTGTAGTGGTAGATGGTTCCCATCCAATATGCTTGGAAGGATATTCCCCTCAAGGAAGTTTGCTGCAGCCCTGGGACCAAGATTAAGGGAAGTCACCAGGAAATTTCCCAGCCTGGTACAGTGCTCAGACTACTACCCACTGCTGATCCTCCATGAGAGTGGTGATGAAGTCACAACATGTAGCCAGTCCAAAGGCCATCAAGAGACTTCAAAGCCTTGGGACAATTGGTGAGGGAATCAGGGGCACAGGTTATTTTTTCCTCCATTATTCCATGTGCAGGTAGTGATTGAAAGAAACAAATTGATCGAGTCTATTAACATATGGCTCTGAGGCTCGTGTCACTGCCCAAATTTTGGGTTGTTTGACAGTGGGATAGCTAAGATAGCACCATTCTTGCTGGTATCAGATGAGATCAGAAGCATCACCTTTCTCAAAAGGAAAAGAGGGTTTTTGGTACAGGGCTAGCAGTCATTGATACAGTTTTAGACAATTTATGACTGGGAGGAGGGAGGTATCATCCTATTTAATAGGATAAGGTGTGGGATGACTTGCCATCCTACTTAAACCAGTTAGGCGCCAGAGTCAGCAAGAGACAGCCAGAGTGTGGAGAGGAACTGCAGGTCAGCAGGAGGGCAACTGGAGGGCAGCACAAAGGGATTCTAGCCACTCCAGAGAGAAGGTAATTTTCTGGGGGACCCAACTTAAATGCATCTATCCTAACACATACAGCATAGGGAATAAAATAGAGACAACATGCATGCCCGCAGGTCTACAATCTTTCGGGCATCATGGAAACATGGTGGCAACTCTTACCAGTGGAGTGCTGGAATGGAAGGATACAGTCTCTTCAGGAAGGACAGGCAGGGGAGATGAGGAAGAGGCGTCAACCTCTCTGTCAGTGACCACCTGGAGTGGAAGGAGCTCCACTGGGAATGGATGAGGAGCTAACTTAGAGCTTTTGGGTGAGGATTAAAGGGAGGTCAAGCACAGGTAACTTAATAGTAGAGGCCTGCTACAGGCCATCTTATCAGGAAGACCAATGAAGCCGTCCACAGACAGAGAAGAAAAGCCTCACAATCACAAGGCCTGGTCCTCAAGGGTAATTCCAACCACTGCAACTCTTTTTACCCCAGCTTTTTCTCTCGTTTTACCCCAGCAATCATATTCTACCACTCACTCAACACATGAAGTACACTGTGAGATCTGGGAGCAAGTCTGAAAATTTGTTGTAGAAGTTGGAGAGCTTGCTAGCCAACTTTTTACAGCTAAATAGTAGGCTAATTTCTGGAGTTAAGGCTACTGTATAGACATGTGGACCTTGTTGAGACAGACAAGAATTTACAAGAAACCTCACACACACTTCTGGGTTGTGACAGCCTGTTGGAGGCTCAGGACAGTAGAGCACATTTATTCCAGGAGTTTCACTGATGACAACTGTCCTCTCCAACTGATAAAGGAGCCAAAGAGGAGAGGCGTTAGGCTGAATCTTCTCAAAACCAAGGAGCTGATGGGGAATGCGGAGCCCAAAGGCAGGCTGAGCTGCAGTGATAATGAAACATTGGAGAAGTGGAGATTGAGATCCTTGGGGCAACAAGGAGAGTGGGAAGCAAGATAACTACGCTGGACTTCAGGAGAGGTGAATCTGGCCTCTTGGAGAATGTCTCTGGTAGAATACCATGGGACAGAGCCCTGAGCATAGTAGGCTGGATGACATTCAAGGATTGTTTCCTCAAGGTTCAAGACTAATGTGTCCCACCAAAGAGGAAATTAGAGAAGAATGTCAGGAGGCCTGTATGGAACAAGGAGCCCCTGGACAAATTTAAAACACAAACAGGTAGATTACAGAGCATGGAAAGGTAGCTTGGGAGTAATACAGAGCAACTGTCCAAGCATCCAGGGAGATGAAATTATTGCTGTTGTTGCTGTTATTAGTATAATGAGAGAGAGAGGAGTAAAACCCAAGAGAAACAAATGATGCACAGCACAGGGGCTCAGCACCCACTGTCTGATGCCCAGCCTGTTTCCTACACTGGCAAATGCTCCAGCCACACTGCCCAAGTTCCAGAAGGTAAAAGCAGGGAGATGATTAGGAAAGCTAAAGCACTGACAGAAGTAAATCTGTCCAAGAGCATCAAGGGTAACAAAAATCTTCTTTAGGTACATTAGCAGTAAAAGATTAGGGAATGTGGCTCCTTTCAGGAGGGATTTGGAAGACCTGGTTATGTAGGACATAGAGAAGGCTGAGGTACTCGATTTTTTTACCTCATTCACCAGCAAATGCTCCAGCCACACTGCCCAAGTCACAGAAGGTGAGAACAGGGATTGGGAAAATGAAGAACTGCACTCTGCAGAAGACTGAACATTGAGGGAACCTGAGAATGTACAAGTCCATTAAACTGACAAAGAAGAGCAATAAAAAGCACATTAATTCCAACTTTTGTTCTGCAATCCCCATTTCATCTAAGCTAAAAGTCTTCAACATCATCCATCTCTTATTCTCCTCCATCCACCTCACACCGCAGGAGTGGTTAACCAGTTTTAGCGCAAAACTGGTAAGTATTGCCAGACCTTGAGTTCACTCAAATGCTCTTAAGATGGACTGTCAACTCAATTTTTAGGTAATGAATAACTGCAAACACACTGAAACAAGATGCTTAAAGATTTTTTTTAATTCATTTATTACCTGTGCACAAGAGAAGTAACTACCCAATAGAAACTCAAAAGCTATACAGTATTTTTTTACTTGGTGGTTAAAAGTAATTAGAGTATCACATGAGCATGAATAGAAGCAATTTCTCCAATTACAAATCAGAATACATGTAAAAATCTCAGTGGAACAAACCAAATAGCCATAGAAGCAATTCCAGAGCACAAGACTGTGGCTCTTTAATTTGGACAATGACAAAAGTAATTTACAGTTAATCTGTGAATATTGAAATAATGTTATAATGCAAGTTTCTGTACAGTTAAATGTAAAGAGAGAACCAGAACAGTAATTCTAGCATATTTTAACTGAAGTTGCTTAAGCACTTTTTCTCAGATAGTTACCAAAGATCCTGGGCAGTTCTACACCAAATTCAAGTCCCATGACCCTTTTTTTTTGGTGTTTTTTGGTGGGTTTTTTTTGTTTGTGTTTTTTTTTTGTTGGGTTTTTTGGTGTTTTTTTTCTTCTTTTTTTTTTTTTTTTTTTGAGGGGTTATTTGCTGTTGCTTTGGGGTGGGGGGTTTTGTTTGTTTTTTCATTGCTTACAATTTCACTCTATTGTATTGTGTACATCTCTAGAAATTAGCTGTCTCTGTGGTATATATTGTGTTTATATCTTAGACAAATTAAAGCAAAAGATGGTAGATTACTCAAGTGGTATAAATCTTCCGGCATTTTGCTTGTCAAGAAAAGAAAACATGCCAAAATCACAATAAGCAGTATTGGTACCCACAGCTTCAATTAATTTGTTTCCTTTTTAATGTGTAATCTACATAAATTACTACTGAAGGATACTGTTTAATTAGTAAATAAATTGGCCATTTGTAGGTCAGACAAAACTTGTTCATCCAACTGTGAAAGCTGATACTGTTTCCAAAAAATCACAAATGATGCTGAACAGAATAACTGATGCACTCAAAAGTGAAAATGCATTGATTCCCAGTGTCTGAAGAAAACTACTGCACTCCATCTTCAAATGCATCAGACTGGTTTTAGATATAACAAGACAATCCCAAGAGTCTGAATGAAATAAAGCAATTTGAAAGATTAAAGAGCTGTTATCAAAAATAAATTACATTTTTTCAAGTTAAAAGAAACACTGCTATGAAGGCTGAGAGCCAAGCAGCCTTTCAATAGCTGCATTGATGTCTCCTCCTGTTGCTATTAGTGCTTGTAAATTTGCTTCACGGTTCAGAAAGCCCATTGCGCTCAGCTGTTCCAGTTGTTGCTGAAATCGAACTTCTGGATTTTGTAACTGCTAAGAACAAAATTTCAAGCTATAAAACCATTATACATATTTAGCAAAATACACAATTTAAACACAGGTGGGTTCCGCACCACTCTGTCTTTTCTAATTTTTGATTATACCTTTTTGAAGTTCCAAAAAATATATTCAGATAAATTCAATTAGCAACTAAATTTTTTTTTTTAACAAGTTGGCAACATCAAATTATCAACACATATATACCATTCCTGAACTCCAGGAAAAACTGACTGATAGTGGAGGATTCAAATTAAATTTGGTACATGTATGTCCTATGAACAGTTTCTTAAAGATATACATATAGCTGGTTTTTTAAAACAAAACAGAGTTCAACCTAGCAATGTGGAACAGCAAAGATTATGTTGTTGTCAGCAATCTTGAACATCACAGGCTTTGTTTTTCCTCAACATAATGATCAGCTCATCTGTAACACTCCCAAGTATCTGCTGACTAGAATTACCAAAATTGTGATTGTTAGAAAGCTTGAGTCTAAGGCAAACTGTTAGCTGTGCTTTATAGGAAGATCCTGATTACACAAACTCATAGCAAAATTCTGCATTGTCTTAATGGTATGACCTTCAGAGGCATGTTTTTAATCAGGGCAGAGAATTTTTTTAGTATTTACTTGCACAGCTGCAATAGCACTTTTACTCCTCTACTGAACTTTGACTAGAAGCATCCAGTGGGCTCTCCCCTCAACTATCTGTCTTCTTTCCAGTGTTTTACAATTAAGAATTAAGATGTATTCTATATCTAGAATATAATGATGTACATTACCTGAGCATTTGCACCAGCAAGTGCCTGCAACATCTGGTGGACAAACTGTTGGTGACCAGGTTCAGCAGTTCCTGAAGCTGGACTTGTATTTTCAGTAGAAACAGAACTAGGTACAGTGGATGCTGTAGGAGCTCCGCTGCTTCCCCCTCCACCCAAACCAGGATTAAATCTGTATAAATTACAGAAAAAGAAATACACCACTTGTATAATAAACACTAGTTTGTCTCTTCTCATTAATTAGTGGGTACAAATTCTGTCAAAGAGAGGATAACAATTTGAGTAAAGTATTGAGAAAAAGACCAGAGTTATCACTGTTTAGAATTGCACAGCAGACAAATGTGACAGAATTTTTCTAAAAAAAATTGGTTAAACTAAAAAAGGCAAGAGGATGAATCTTTAATAAAGACTGTATAAATCTCTAAATCTAAAAAGAGTAACCAAAACAAGGGAAGACTTCCTGTCCAAATTTGTAAGATCAATTCTTACCCTGGTATAAGCCCCGGTGCTTCTGCTGCTAATGTCTGCAAGCCCTGCTGAATCTGTAGCAGAGCCTGCATTGCTCTGGGGTTTGACATAGCTGATAACGTGTCAGGATTCTGCATCTAAGAGAAGGAAAGAAACTTCATTATATGTAGATGTTCCAAGGTAATTTTTATTGCTAGATGTCTCATAGAATCTGACATAATTTCAGAACTTGGCTTTTGATTTTGTAGTTAAATATTACAGGAAATCCTTCAGTTATTTTTTTCTTCTGTGAGAAAACTTCCATAGAAGGTGATGAATGAACTCTCTAGATGTAGAAAAAGCCTCTTGAACAAGAATTATACAAGGAAAAGTATTTTCCATTACAGACCTCAATCTTTCAAAGGCCACAAGACTGTGTTAGTACATTATTTTAGAATTAGTCTCCTATATCATACTACTAGTAAGCAACAATGCTGAACATGATGAAACTTGACCCAAAAACTACCTAAGAAAAAGTACTAAGCTCCTTTTTCCTAGCTGATTTCAGATCACAGCAATTTGATTGTGACTATTTGTACATATCTTCTTATCTGTAGTGCTCTTACAGCCTGAAATGTAAACAAACATATCGGAAAATATACCAGCAAGCAAATGTATAATATTCAAGGGTTCTCAGTCTAATGTGACTTCAATTACAAACTGGCTTTCACATAATCAAATAATTTAGAAGGCAAATTCAGAAGGCAAATCCTTTTCATTTCTGAAATGAAACATCCAAAAACATCATTATTTTAGACACAAACTCAAAACAAGTGGCTTATGCTCACCTTTGCATAGAGATGCAACAGGTACACGAAAAGCAATGTTTCAGTTACAAATAACATGGTTTTGGTAATCAGACCAAAGAGCAGATAGGCTTACTAATCTTGGCAGCTTTCCCCTGGCAACTAGACCAGATTACTTTTGCTGAAAAAACACATTTGATTAATGTAGAAATCACAGATTAAGGTGAAACTTCCTTTACTGCAAAGCAGAACTGCAGAACAGGACATGAAGAACTCTGATCTGAGTGCCAAAAGAGACTTCAGAAGAGCAATTAATATTCTCCATTAATCTCTTGGACTTTTATCTTCATGATAGCTAAAAGTCAACAAATACATGTATAGTAGATAGAAAAGACTACTCAGATTTAAAGAGATAAACATTTTGGGGTCTCCAAAGAAAGCTGCTGCAACTACTTTATGAAAATATTTAAATCTTGACTTACTGTCTAATATTTGAAGCTGTCTTACATAAATGCTGGCCCAACAATTCTTAGAGCACTTAGGTGACCTGGATCTCATCTCTAGTAATGTTGTTAATTCCAGTAGCAGCCATTCTTCCCTAGTTCTGCTGGGCAATTGCCCTTAATTACAGAAGATGCCTTCCATTATGCATATTCCATGGTTTCTGTCTCCCAATCCCATAATATAAACACAGGCAGATAAGCAAGAAAAGACAAGCTGAAATATTACCAACATTCTGAGAATATCCAGCTATTTCTCCCACTTCACATCTCACCTCCTAATGCTGTTAATCATCTAACTTCAGATAGTGAATACAACAGAAAACTATTTGTGCAGATAAATTCCAAGGCAGTGATAACAGAAGGAGATAGACAAAGGAAATAGATATGATTCCTACTGTGCATTCATTAATTACCAATTACTCACAGATTTCAAAACATAAATGTACTAGGTCCTCAGCTACTACTGAGTCATTACAAAGCAGTGGCAATACAAAACACCACAGCCATTCACGTGGTTCAAACAACATAAACAGTATCTTCCGAACACTGAACGTGCTACTGTAATTCATGTATGTGCTCATTATTTTACTCATAAAACCTCCCATGCACAGTCAGATCTTACAATGCATATTTACACTGATTTGCAAGGACTGCCTAATGACAGAACTCATGCAGTGGATTAGGTTCTCAATTCCTACAAAAATCTTGCTTGCTTCTTTTTAGGAAACAAGTATTACTACACAGTGCGGCAGCTAATAACAAGCAAATACCTGGCCTGCAAACACAATGTTGGTATGAGCGGAAGACAATGGTGGAGCAATCTTTCCAGGAAAGACTTCAGAACCCACTTATTTTAAATTAGCTAATGACTTAGGTCTTTCAAGACATGCTCAAGGACCTCTTTTCCAAATATTTAATGGAGCTGGAAGAGGTATGAGAAAAGCATACTGAAACTTTAACTAGTAATGTGAAAAGCACTGTTCTTAATTTCTGAAACAAATCTTGTCACAAACAGGTGTTTTCTGGCTGGTGTTCAATAAGAGCATTTATTCCTTCTAAGAAAGAAGCACAAAGAACAATCTTAGTGGTTGTGCTAGTCACAGATAACAGTCAGGTTTAACTTTTGAAAGAGATGGAGACATTAGCAAGAATATTATGAAGGGACAATCCAACTTAGTATCTAAAGCTAATGAGAATATATTACCAAATCTAGCTATTAGCCAAATCAAAGACAGACACCAGTTTACCAAAAATATTGCTCATTGACTTGAAGACCTTTAAGAGCTAGTATCTCATCTTACTTGCTGAAGGAAAGTTGGAAGTTGTTGTCTCATTTGTTCCTGAAGTTGAGGATTTCCAACAAATAAAGGATTATTCAACATCATCTATAGAACAAAAACATTCAATTTCAAAGATCAAGCAGTAAAAACCGCTGGAGGTTTTCAAACAACTACGGATAATACAGTAATAGTCTATGAAAATTACCTCACAGAATAATAATCATCTACGCCTTTGCCCAAAACTTTCTGGGGGTGTGTCTTTTTTTTTGGTACTGTTTTTTGGGGGTTTTTTGGTTTTTTGGTTTTTTTTTTTTGGTTTCACTTTTGCTTCACTGGTTCTTTTTTTCTTGTAAATGAATGGATTTCCAGACACAAATAAGGCAGTCTTGCAGAGTATTACAAGAAAATCCTTTTCTGTTCAGCCTCCACTACAAATCTAAGTAATAGTTTTGCTGTAATATCAGCTGAAGTCAAGGACATTTCCAAGTGAGTATTAACACAGAAGAGGTAATATTTTTTCAATGTCAGTTCAGAATTTGAATTTCAATATTACCATTTTAAATAAAAATTCATAACACTTCTACAACACAATGCATAAAACAGCATCTCCACTTTTACAGTGAGGCACAGGTCAAAAATGAGAAGTTAAAACCAGAGTAATATCCAGACAGAGCACAAAGTCCCATCCCTTCACTTCTCCCAGACTAGAGGGGTATTTATTTACCGTTAGCTCTACCTTAATTCATAACCAAAACACTTGTTTTGTCTAATGCTGGATCACAAGTTTAGGGCTGTGCAAAACATACACAACCCCACAATGATTTCTGAAGCAAATCAGGTATGATATCCAGCTACAAATTGAAGAAACTCAAGGCAACAAACTGTTGAAAGTAAGCAGCTAATAATTTTAGTGACTTAGGAATTAACAATTGCCACAGGCAATTGTTGAGCTTTTGGGTTTTGTCTTTTTTTACTTTAACACACAATATATTACTATACCAAATGCAATTTACCTGTACTGCAAGATCAGGATTCTGGCTTAACGACTGCATCATGCTTCTCATGTAGGGTGCAGACAACATATTCTGCATAAGTTGTGGATTTTCTGTTATCTGCTGTAATAAGCTCTGCATTCCTGGTGTGTTGAACATACCAGCTTAAAGAAAAGGTTAAGGGCATGTTAGTAAGCATTCTGACTATCATCAGAGAAAGTAGACTATCTAAACCTAAAATATAACCACTTGGTTTTCATGAGTTTAAGACCCTGAAACTTACCTCAGGGCTGTTCTACTTACACAGACACATCTACTCTCAAAGTTAAAGACAGACATTGTAACCAACACTCCCATCAACCATCCACATTATTGGCTGTTTTCCTATTTGCCTTAGAACAGAAAAATTACTACAATTCATCTGCAGACTCACTACCTTTGTTATTTTAAGGCAGTGTACAATGTATTATTATCACTTAGATTATTTTTCATATTTTTTTATTTTTTCTATTTTTCTTCAGAGGACTTTAATAATGGTAATGTTCTACAAAAACAAACAGCAATAAGAACTGCATACAAAACTCTCTGCCTAAGGAAAGAATAATTTCAGTAAGTTTGCAAGTATGTGCGAATATATACAGTTGCAGTAACAAACACACCTCCAAGCCCAGGTCCCAAATTCGGTCCAGTTGAGCTCTGTCCTGTTGTGCCTGAAGTGCTATTTTCAGCATTACTGCTGCCACTGCTCTCACCGCTAGTGCTGGTATTTGTTGTGGAAGTCTGTGAGCTGGATTGAGGAGCCCATGGATTTGGCAGAGGATCTCTATTTTCTGTACGGGATGGCTGATTGTCTCCTCCTGCTGATGCATTGCTTACTAAAGAAGCAAATGGGTTACCTCCAAACTACAAAGGAAAGCAAACACTTATCATCTACAAATTTCCTTAATCAGACATGAAAATAAACGTCTATGGCTTCTAATCAGTTATACTCACTAGTCTACAGTAATTAAATGTAAATACTGTGAAAAGACACACTGAGAGATACTAGAACTGCCACCCCAAAAAATTAAATCACATTTCTTTTTGAAAGTAGTGTTGCTACTGCATTGTATTTTGATCAGAGTAAAATTGCGTCTTGCATACTGGTTCCTGACTGGAAAGTCTTTTATTCTTCTCACCTTCAGTTAAAAGTTATTAAACACACCCTTAAAAGGATTCTACTGGACCTCCAAATCTTAAGGCAGTGAATTAAAGGAATTAAAAATTAAGTAAAAAACAAATGTATTAACTTTAAAATAGCTTCTCAATCACACAAAGTGATTGCTGTATTTCTTTAGGTTCAGAAGAACACAGGATTTTTAAAGCTCTTTAAAGAGTAAAAGGCTACATAACTTCAAATTTCAAGAATTGTTTTGTCAAGTAAACATCTGGAAATTTGAATTACTTAAATTATTTTACATAAAAAAAATAAGTATTTCCTTTCTGCGTTGTTTGTAATGTTTTCTCACCTGTTCCTGTGCTGCATTCAGTATTGGCTCCTGAATGTCTGTGTACATACGCCGCAAGGCATTGTATCCCCCTGGTATACTTTCAAGGTTGCTCAACGCTCGGTCCTGGTTTCGCATCATTTCCTGCATCATTGCAGGGTTTCTAGCAAGCTCTAGTGTCTAGAGAAGTGGAACGTTTAATCTGCATTAATAAGAAATCCATTCTAAAGTGAAAACGTCAGCACTTGGCAATATCTCAGTTACCCCTGTCTTACCCAGTCTAAAATTATGATTACAGCTGAATCAACCAGCCAGCTCAGTGTGAATCAATGCAATTAAGTATTTAGCCAGTATTCTACCATAATTCTTACTATTTCTAACATCACTACAGCAGGCAGCCTATAGTATGAAATTTAAAACAAATAGATACGATTTCAAAAGCATCTATTAATCTCTTTGGGTTTTGGTACATTTTGCTACACAATATATCTTATTTATCTTTTAATTTAAAAAGCACTTAGAATTACCCACAGTGAGACACAATGAAAATATTGCAGTATTTTGGAGAATTACTACTTATGGTAAAATTGCTGGCTAGACAACAGGTTTCAAGGGCAGACAGCCACATCCAGTTCTAGCCTCAGAAGACAAGTATTCAATGGCTTTCAAAAACTATGCTGCAGATTTTCTGAAATATCAGTCTATTTTGGACATTAACAACAAGAAATGTAGACACTGGTTGACTATGGCAACCTTTTATGGATTTTGACTAAGACTTAATACTGTAAGAATGTTTACACACTCCACTAAGCATGTCCAATTCCTGTTCTGTTGTTTACATAACAGCAGAATCACAAGTCATCAACTGATCTTTCTACATACCTGTCTCATTATATCTGGATTATTCAGCATGTGACTGATTTCTGGATTTCTCTGTATCAGTTGCTGCATTTGAGGGTTAGCCATAATTAATTGCCTCATCAGGTCGGGATTTGAAAGCATGCTCTGAACAAATGGATTCTCCATTATCTGAACCATCATTTCTGGGTTGGACATAAGTTGTCGTTGCATCTGACTTTGCAACTCCGAGAAGTTTGAAGTATTTAAGCCCAGGCTACTCAGGCCTGCCAAACCTCCAAGGCCACCTTCAAGAGGACAAAAAAATGTGACTACACTTCCAATCACATCCAGATTTTTTCTAAATACAAAACGCTTGAACATATCTCATACTTCAAACTAACAAAAATAAATGGAAAGTCCCATCTTTTTCAAGGCTGTTCAGGAGTTACTCACTAAGGCTATGCTACTTTAAAGAACAAGACACATAACTAAAAATCCAATAAACTTTATTCTTAAATAAATTCTGTTATAATTCTAACAACTTTTCTTCTCATTTTCCAAAGCCAAGATACAAGAAATGTTTGAGTTTGGGGGCTTCAAGGCCATGTCCCACTCCCACCAGCAACATTTAAAGATTGTGTTTGTAATAATCATTTATCTGTCTCCTCTTGGTTAGACTATAACAAAGAGTGAACTCCCAATATGAGTAATATTCCCAATTCTACTTAAATGCAGAACCTGTGTTCCTCTTGGTAATAATGCATAAAAAGCAAATTACATTTTGAATTTTTGTGCTTTGCTGAATCCAGATAAAAAGTTTCAGAAGGTACGAGACAGACCAAAGAACCATTAACCTTTAAATCATCTGCTTACTCTAATTGGCTTTTCCAATTCTACCTCTTCATCACTCCCAAATGCAAAAAAAAAAAAAAGACAAAAAAGAATGAAACAAAACCCCACCACAACTATGGAAATAGGTTATAATTTTTAAGCCAACAGACTGCAGCCTCTTCATTCTTAGAAGTGAAGACTTGTAATACTATCAGACTTGAAACCTGAAAAATACTTAATTGTAAGATTAGCAGCAATTTTGTTGCTTTTATTGCAGATCTTGGCTTCATGTCACATGTACAAACTTCCATGATTCATCTATAGTCATATAACAGGAATTCAGATGCACTTTTAAGTAGAACAAGGACACTGGAAGGCATTTCATTTCCCATAGTGTCAAAATATAACATCAGTAGCACCTTACCATTGAAGGTGAAACAGTACAAGTCTTGTAGTGAAGTTTGTGGTGAAACACTGGCACAGTTTATCCAGGGAGGTGATGGGTGCCCCATCTCCAGAAACATTCGAGGTCAGGTTGGATGGGGCTCTAAGCAACTTAATCTGGTTAAAGATGTCCCAGCTAATTGCACTGAGGCTGGACTAGATCACCTTAAAAATATCCCTTCCAACCTAAACTATTTCATGATTCTATATAAAACTAATGAAACAACTCTCTTCTGGTGACTGACTGATCAAAAATCTTCTACAGCCAATTCAATATATATCTGTAATCAATTTTTTGGCTGATGTGTTTGTTTGGGTTTTGTTTTTCAAGTTTTGTCTACACTGTAATAAAGCTTTGGGGATAATTATTGGAACCCAAGAGAAGATACCCACCATTCTACCCAACAAATATTCTTACCCAAGCCAAAGGGATTACTATTTGTTGATGCTGTTGTTGAGGTGCTACTGCTTGAAGTTGATGTGGTAGCAGTACTCCCGGTGGTGTTTGCCTGTTGAGTTGGGTGTTCTTGTGATCTAAAAAGCAATTTTAAAACTTTATAGAGTGTAACAAGTTATTTTAAGTAGTGCCATTAAATGTAGCTAAAGTATTATACTTCAGAATCTTAAATTACATTTTGATTCTTGATCAAAACACAGGGATAACCCCAGTTATCCCCAGATGGCTTCCTGTAATAAATCTTTCTCAGGTGTCTGAGAAAGATTTATTACAGGAAGCCATCTGGGGATAACTGGGGTTATCATCAGTTTTGCAGAACAGTAGTTTCAAATAGTGAAAAAACAGATCAGTATCTCTGCAGCCATTACCACCTTCTCATCCTACCCCATGATGCTTGCCAATGAATTGTTTTCTCTGTCCTTTAAGGATCCATGTCTTATTTCACTATATTCACATACTACTGATAACATGCCCACACCTTCAAGAAATAAAGCGCGACAAATTTAACGCAGAATTTATTTCATGCCACATCTCCAATAGGATGCTTTACTGAATGTGAAATTCAATTAGTTCACATTTTATTAGAAGACAAACCTCAAACTCTCAAACCTTTAAGACTTCAAAATAATTATATTACCTGTGCTAAATTATGCTGGCTTTAGCTTCATGTGATAATGATAACCTCGCTCAGGTACTAAAGGCTGCCCAGGCTGTGTACCTACCACACTCTTCTACTGCAGGCAGAAAGACAAATGTTGCCATGTAGTAAAAGAGATCAAGGAACTGAGCTTGAATAAAGTTAACCTGGCCTCTCTGTTCTAAAGAAAAGAGACTACTTTGAAATCCAAATAAATTCTCCACTGTGGTTCAACAATCAACAAATGTCTATATTTGCAGTACTACAGAATAAAATACTTTTTAAAACTATGAATTCAGACATCACAAAAAGATTTGAGAATTTGGCAGTACACTAGATTCCATATTTCAGTTCACCTTGAAGGACCTTTCTCCTATAACGTAACTCTACACTTGCTCTACTCAAGCAAACATCAGAAAATAAAATGCAACCATACAAAAAAAAAATCAGAAGGATGCTTTAAAAGTAGAGATTCTCCTGAGGTTTCTAAGAGTTCTTTAACTTCATTATCAGCAACTGCAAACTTTGAACACAGGATGACTATAACTGGCCAAGCACCTGTAACTTGACTTAAAAAGATTATAGACTGTATACTCATCATGATTCTCCTGCTAGAGATATTGAGTTTTCTTTCATCTAGAAAACATACACATCATTCATCTATAAGCAAAATAAAAACAATACGAATCAAATCCTATTTGTATTTTCAACAGAGAAACTATTTTGAGAAGCAACTATGCTGCTTCATGTAGGAGACATGAAAGGTTCTCAAAAATGTGACAGAAAAGTAGATGACATTGAAAGTTGAAGTTCAATAGTGCTCCCATGCAAACTGGGGCATATTCCCTGAAGATAACGGTTCATTGTGAGTGTGAAGCCTGTGAGCCTCCAGTCTTTCAGCGATATTCCTGTCAAGTGCACATCGCCTATTATACCTATTTTGCCATTATGTTTCCTCCCAGCAGTCGTGAAGAAATGATACCTGTTGACCTAGAACTCTACTCAGAAATTCTATATATTTTCACTGCCCATTCTAATTACTCACTGCTACTCTGACAGTATAGAAGATAGGTTACAAGATTGCACTGAAAGTCTGTAGCAGTCTGGAAAATGTAGCATAGTAGAAAAAGTAATCTTTTTTTCAACAAGCTGGGATATATGAGGGCTATATTTTGAAATAACAAATCTAGTAACATAGTTTAGAAAGAAAAAGTTTACTTTCAGATCCAGTTTCGGAAAATAACTTACTTTTTCAGATACACAGCAGCAACAGGAAGAGCAAGAGTCAACAGAAAAGTAAATGGCATAGTGTAAAGTACCTGGGAAGAAATGAATCTTGATAGTCATGGCCAAAAATCACCATGGGCCAGGCCACACTGCCATGGTCTAAATCTTGTCTTTCAAGACAAGCATAAAATATAGATATTTTAGCAAGAATACAACTGAGATATTTCAGGACAATGCTGATTTTCATTCTCTCCAGCAGGTTTTACCATGGTTTTAGTTTATTCAAGCAAAGCTAGTAACTTCAATGCATCATTTGAACACAACACATTTACATGCAAAGGATCTGGAGTTCTTAGTTCATACTTCATTTTCCCAGACATGACTAAAACATTCTGCAGATCATAGAAATACAGTCTTCTAAAATGATTCAAAAAAAAGCAGGCATGAATGCAGACATGGAGTGCAATGCTGATAAGACAAATGCAGGAACACCGAAAATTCCCCAAAAGCCACACATTTGACATTTGTGTTCCCGAGGGGTCCTCTGCTCAGAGGCAAAGTGCAAGAAGGTCCAAGAGGCTGGCAGGGGTATTTGGTATGTATAGCTATAGTAGGTCCAAACCATAAACCCTCTGAAGACTGTGCAAGTCAAAAGCATCCTCCTAGTAGTACTCATAGTGCCTCTCTGTCACACTTAGGATTGTAGGCAAAAAAGCAATAAAAAAAAATAGCAACAGCAGAATACTCATTCAGATGCAAAAGGAACTGAATTGCAGTATTACTTAATACTGTATTCAAGACTAGCATGGCTTGTGTCAGCCTAAATTTCAGGCGGAGGAAGCACAGGGCAGGAAAAGGAGACCTCTGACAAACATGTACAAACATGTATTTTGACTCCACGACAGAGAACATAATCCTTCCAGGGCATGAATATAAAACTGAAGGTATCAATTTCAAAAAGTACCTACATTTAATGCTAATGATACTCATTTCAACAAGAATTTGTATTTAATGCTAATGTTACTAGCCAGCCCCTGTGTCTTGGTACGGCCTTGAAAGGGAAAGCCCACTTCTGTTCTCTCCTACACTTCATGCTCTTTCCTTCAACATATGACATTTTCACATCAGAGGGGATCCTCACCAGAAAAGACCTAAGTAGAACAGAAGCAAAACCACTTTCAATCTACAAGAATGAACATGTTATTGACTAATATCAAACTGCTTTTGAGGGATCTACTGCTCTACTTGTTGGAAAGATTTTTGGGCACTTCACAGGAAGTGCACACACCATAGCTAACTCATACAGCTTTTTTACCATCATTCTAATGCTTCTTCCCCAAAGGAAAAAACCAATCAAAACAAAACACCAAAACAAAACAGACGCCACGAAAAACAACATCCCAAAACTCCTTAAAATCAAAAGTCTATTTAGACAGATAAATTCATTATACTAAAGCAGTTCCCAAAAATTTTCTTTCCTTTTTTTACCAAAACAGAGTCTTTACTCACTGTGTTGGTAAAACAAGGAAAGAAAATTCACTGCAGAGAAAAAAAAGAAAGAAAATATTCACAGCAAGTTTTCATATGTGAAAAGTAAATCTGCATAACATATATTAATGGACAGTAAGAGAAGATACCTAACAACTGTGAAGCCAAAACATAGCTGAAACAAAACAAAACAAAAAGCTATATAACAAAAACCAACCAACCAAAATAATACCCAAAAAAAACAACCTAAAGAAAAACAAATGTATTTAAAAACATAAACCAAATTAAAATATGAGATAAATTTAAAAAACACTGTAATTTCATAATTTCACTGTTGTCCAGCAGCAGCTGTAACTACGGAGCTGATAAGGGGATTTAGTCAAATCTAGTTTTGCCCAACAGAAAGCTATTAATAATGCAGAGTACTTTAACTTCTCTAGAGGTAAACAGAAGACAACTTGTTATTAAGATTACCTGTTCTGTGTTTTGATAACCAGGTGAACAGTGAGTCCATCATGAATTCCATGCTGAGTCAAAGTATCTTGATCTTTTAAAATTTTTCCAGCAAATATCAACACAAGCTGATCAGTGTGGGACTTGAAACGCTTAGAGATTTCTTCCTTGAACTAAAGAAAACAATTAATATTATACATTTAAATAATTAAATACTGAACTGCAATTTTAAAAAATAATTTAAGAACAACTTGTTTTTTACATTTGCTATACTACCTCACTTGTACTGCATATTCTGTATTTCACAAACCAGAAATGCTTTTGTTTCCTGAACTTCTTTCTGTCCATAGGAAGATGGGAAATATTTCTCTGTCATTCAGAAAAGGAAATCTGAAGAATTTTGCATCTAGATCATTAGTTACATCAGTGGTGACAATAAAAATCTGATTTCTCTTCAAGACTACTGTGACTTCAATCAAGCATGCATCCATGATATAAATACCTACTACTATATACAGTACTTAAACACACCCATATGTATATACATGGTAGAGTACACATATAATTATATACTAGCAAGTACACACAAATGTGCATACCACTGAAGCCATCCATTGCTGAAGGATTGATGACACAATGCAATAAAGAGAATAAATCTGTCCAGACTTTTGCTTGAACTGAGCATACTCTCTCCTTAGATGTACTTTTGCTGCCTTCCTTCCATGTGTTAAAACTAGCATTCCTTTCCACACAGACAAAAGTTATATTTTAAGTGGCTCTGCTTTCTCATTCAATGCATGATACAGCTACACTAAATGACATTACAGCCCAGGTCACAGTGAATAAACACTCATTGAGAAATCATTACCATACAAGACCTTTTACAAAAGAGATGCTTCCTAAGTGTTAACTGTCAAAAACACCTAAAATAACAGATTAGCTTCATACACTTGATTTTTTTTTTTGTTTTGTTTTCCTGAGGCAGAGGAAGAAAAATCATCTACACATACGGAAGACAGAATCCTAAAAACATTGTTGAAAAGGAATGTAAAGATCATCTAGTTCCAACTCCCCTGCCAAGGGCAGGGAACACCTTTCCCTAGTCCAGGTTAATCAAAGTCCAGTCTGGCTTTGAACGCTTCCTGCAATGGGGCATCCACACCTTCTCTGGGCAACCTGTACCAGTGTCTTCACAGTAAAGAATTTCTTCTTAATATTAAAGAGGGTAAAGTGATTACCCCCATATCATCACTCCATGCCTTTGTAAAAAGTCCCTCACCATCTTTCATGTAAGACCCTTTTGGCCACTGAAAGGCTGCTCTAAGGTCCCCTTGGAGCTTCTCTTCTCCGTGATGAACAAAAGTCTCTCACAGCCTGTGCTGACAGGACATGGACTACAGCCCCTGATCATCTTGGTGGCCTCTTCCCGGCTCACTCCAACAGGTCTGTTTCCTCCACTCTCGGGGTCCTCAGAGCTGGATGCAGCACTCCAGGTGGAGTCTCACTAAAACAGAGCAGAGGGGCAGAATCCTCCTCGCTCACTCTGCTGGCCATTGCTGCTTTGGATGCAGCCCAGGGTACAATCAACTTTCTGGGCTGTGAGAACACATTGCTGGGTCATGTCCAGCCTCTCATCCACCAGCACCCCCAGGCCCTTCTCCTTAGGGCTGTTCCCAATCCACCCTGCCTGTATTTGTATTTGGGATTGCCCCAAACCAAGTGTAGGACCTTGCAATTGGCCTTGTTGAACTTCATGAGGTTCACATGAGCCCACCTCTCAAGCCTGGCAAGGATGGCATCCCTTTCCTCCAGCAACTCATTCATATCACACTGATTGGCACACATTGTTGAGGTGCACTCAATCCCAATGTCTGTGTTAGTGACAGAGATGTTAAACAGTGCTTGCCACTGTACCAATCCCTAAGGACACCACAACCCTATAAATTCGTTATTCACTGAGTAGTCCATTTGTCAAAACCATCTGTCTCCAGTTTAGAGACAAGCAATGTGGCACAGTGTCAGTTCACATATGTGCAGGTAGATGACATCACTCACTTTTCCCTCATCTGCCACCACTGCAACACCATCACAGGCAATCACCACATTTGTCCTTAGTGAAACTGTTGACTGCCACCAATCTTCTCCTTACTTTCCATGTTCCCTAGCATAATTTCAAGGAGGTTCTGTTCCATGATCCTGCCAGGCACTGAGGTAAGACTGACCAGCTTGTAGTTCCCTGAGTCTTCCCAATTTCCCTTCCTAAAAATATATGGATGTTCTGTTTCAAAGTCTGTGGGAACTTCTATGGAGAACTGCTACAACCTTGCAAATGCGATGGCTAGTTCCCTCAGGGGAACTTGACCAGTTCCCTCAGGGCCCATGGATGTATCTCATCAGATCCCATGGGTCTCGAACCTGATCTTCTACAGAGGATGGTTCTTCACTCTCCCAAACCCCGCTTTCACCAACTTGGGCAGTGTGGCTGGAGCATTTGCCAGTGAAAGGAACAGGCTGGGCATTGGACAGTGGGTACTGAGCCACTGTACTGTGCATCATTTGTTTCTCTTGGGTTTTACTCCTCTCTCTCTCATTCATTGCTATGATTGTTGTGCTATGATTATTTTTTTTACTGCTGTTGTTTTAAATATTAAACTGCTTTTATATCAATTATGGAGTTTTACTCTTTTTTTTTTTTTTTTCTCTCTTCCCCATTTCACTAGGCAGGAGGAAAGTGAGGAAGCAGTTTCATGATAATTGCTGGCTGGATTTAAACCATGACAGATTATGATGATGGAAATTCAGGCGGTTCTAAAAAAATAAATTTTGGTCTTGTTTAGGTCTTCAGTTTGCACAACATAACTAAGTAACAGTATCAGTAAATTACAGTTAAAATACTTCATCCACTGGGAAAACCAAAAGCAGAAGGAGTTCAGCATCACCGGCTCCTAATGCAGTGACTCATCCTTTTAATTATCATGTAACAATTCAACCAACAATGTCAGCTCATTTGCTTTATTGTTCTAAATGCAAGTTTTACTTCACTGCAATAATACTACGCCTTGTGGTACTACAAAGGTATTCAGTCATATCTGGGCATAGAAAAGAACTCAAAGTTGTGAAAATAATGTTTCAACACACTTGAAATCTAGTGTATTCATGGAAACTAGTTCACTGTACTCCTTTAGTAACTGAATACAGTAGAAATAATGTAAAATCATGTCAATTTTTTACATGATTATTAGAAAAATATGTGGAGAGAAACACACTGGGAATCCGACTAAAACACTGGACTAATGTCTAGACAGAGGCCTGGTTTTCCTAGGGAGAAAAGTAAAAAGCATTCTTAACCAGAGTGAGTTGATTCAAGGTTACATTCTCTTCAAAGCACGGCAACTTGTAGATTTGAAATTAATTAGAACAAATTCAAAGCTTGTGTTGTTGGAGGACTTTGCCCAAATTGCCATTATACCTCATGTTACCTTGTTTACAAAAACAATTATTTTTTGCTTTGAAATACAAAAGCAGTATAGTTTTTCATATTGAGAACACTCACTTGCTTTTTAGCAGCACACCAGCACTTTTTGTTTATACTTTCAATTCCATGCCAAATACCCTTATCTTCATAGCAACTTAAAAATAATCAGCATTAACAAAAGCTGCCTTTTTTTGTTCACTGTTAAGACACACAGAGAAAAAAGCCACAACTCTCTGAAGCAATCCACGACTTTCAATACACCTGCTCAATTTGATTGCCTCTCAAGTTTTTTTCATGGTACAGATGGACACCATAAAATGCTGATGTCTAGTGTCGAACAAATGCATACTGGTACCTGAGCTACTTAAACACTTTATCACCAAACAAAGCAAATATTTGAATACACATGAAGTAGAAGTGCTGACTAAACCAGATATTGTTTTGCACTGTCACTTTGCAGAGCAGATCCACAATTTAAACATTAACCTATTAACATCTGACAACCTGGCCTTGGAAGAACCTGGTAAAGTGTTATTCCAGGTAAAGTGAACGTATTAACATTCAAACTCTCCTTTGACATTTTACAACCATATAATGTTTCAAAAGCATCTGCTGACTCATTTTATGACATCAGAACCAGCAACTGTAATAATCTTATTATCCACTCACAAAACAAGGTGTTGTGATAAAGTAATAAAAAGAAGAAAACAAATAAATTTAAAAATACTTCCCCAAATTCTCTCAACCTCAGCTTAGTAAGTCATATTTAAAAATTAAATTACAGCAACAACCCAGAAGACGTCTTGGGCAATTAACATCCAAGTCCATTGAAAGTAACATAAAACAGGTTCCTAAAAACTTCAACTACTTTGACAATGTTAAGCTACAAATTTATCTAGATAACTGTGAAAAAAAGTAAGGTTGCTGACTCCCCCCACAGGAAACTCTTTTTTGAACACAGTAGGGGAGGCCATGGAAGCAAATGTTTGTACATAGAAGGCTGAACTGCAGTTTTCATTCTCAGCCATCTCTCAAATAGTTCTACTCCAAAAAGAGATTTTGAAAAAGCATTACCTTGTTTGGCTCTGCTGTTTCAAAACACACCCAAAATTTCTTAACAACATACACAGTTAAGCATATTGTTATGTTTTACACCCACACTGAGCAGTCTGAGAAGTAAACTCTGATGAGCTCCAGCTTTCTTTTATACAATAGAATTAATGGTTACAGGTTGTCTTGACCCAAGAAGTAAGGAACCAAACACACTCATGGCCATAGCTGATAGCTGTGGTTTCCTTTTGGGATGAATCATGACCTGGACATCTTAAAACTGACTTCAAGTGAATCAGTAAAAACAGGGTTTCATTACACAACTCTAGGACACTATACAGGAAGGAAGACAAGAATTCGTCATTTCAAGCAGGAATACAAGCACTTTTGGCCCACAACAGATAAAGCATAGCTAGAAAGAACACATAAAATAAGGTTCCTATGTAAGAGTACTGTCTTTCACGTCTTAATGGAGTTACTATCTTATGGTGGCTTTGCCAATGACCCACACTAGTTTCATAATAGAATTATTTCCTCAAATGTCTGCAATCAAATCAAACTCACCAAAAAAACCACACTTCAAAACTCAAAGTCAGATTCTTGATGAGCTTAAAAGGCTAGCAACCCATAAGAGCGAACTGCAGCAGCGCATGGTAGTGGTAAAGAGCTCACAACTCAAGTTCTAGCCATTTCTTTTCCCTTCAGGGACTCTTCAGCAAGCCATTACACTTCTCCAAGCCTTTGTTTGGAGAAGCAACGCTTCTCCCATAAAAGCACTTGGCAATCTACTCTCTTCCTGTTTTGTTATGTACCTGATCACTGGCAAAGCAATACAAACCAAAAATGAGCACTGTCCTGGCTCAGGCCAATAAAGGGTTAATGTGGGAACCCAGGGCACCAGAAATATTTTTCTGCCTGCTCTGGGATGCCCTGACCCCCAGGGGAGCACTGACTTTGAGCCTCATTCATGGAGAAAGTTTCTTAGACTTCAAGATAGACTGGAATTGGTGAGAAATTTAGGTTTTAGGATTTTTAGTATGTTGTGGATGCAAGCAAGATGGAGGGCACAGGGTGTCATCCTGGGTTTCTTCTTCTTGGTTCTTCTTCCTTCTTCAGCAGTTTGGGTGGCATTCTGTAATTGGGCAGAAAAGTCTGCACTGTGGGATCTTTGGGATCAGTCCTTGGGTTAAAAGAGAAAATAATCCAGGTGTCAGTTCTTAACTGGATAGTTTAGTCTTAAAAGACTTTGTAACAAGAGATTGTTGGCCATTCTGTGCCTTCTAATGAAAAGCTGCCAAACTCACAGTAGTGAGACTGTTTTACTGATAAGAAATAATAAAAATTTGAGTCTGAACTACCGTCTCAAGTGCCTTCAATCCAGACCCAGAGAAACCGACCACTGGTACCACCACAGGTTAGTTTCTGCAGAAGCCAGGAGGGGGTATGGATTGGACTCAGAGGAGAGGTTATTCTATACCACTTCCTGTCCTTGACAGCAGCTGGGGAAATGAAATCTCTTCCAGGGAGAAAGGGTTCTGGTCAAGAAAACATGGTGGAGGGAGATGTCCAGTATTGTCAGTAATCAAGGGAGATTTTTGTGTCAATCATTAATTTCCTTGCACCCTCTGCCATTAGTATTGTTGCTGTTAATATTTTTCTTATCTCATTGCTGTTTCCAGTAAATTGTTCTTATCTCGACCTGTGATCTTGACCTTTTGTGCTTCCAACTCTCCTCTCCAGCATGCCTTGGGTTGACTGACAACTTAAGAAGAGTGAAAAGAGAAAAAAGCTTTGTAAGTTACAGAACACTAAGATTCAACTAAGATTCATTGAGGCTTTTGCACTGTGAAAAAAAAGAAAATGCTTCAACTCTTCTCTTTCAGTGTTATTTTCATCTTGAAAACTCTCAACTGCATTATACAATTCAACTAATTTATACAACAGTCAATGTTATTTAAAAAACAAATAAAGTGCTTGGTGGGGGGGAGAGGAAAAGATGAGGTGGGGGGAGAGAGGCGGAGAGGGGAGAGGCGGAGAGGGGAGAGGGGGAGCGAGAGAGAGGGGGAGCGGGAGAGAGGGTGTGAGAGAAGCACTGTGGTTTGGAAAGTCTCAATGGGGTCACTGAGTTAGGCAGTAACATTCCCAAAAAACAACACCACAGTTTAGGAAGAGCCAAAATCGGTGTGTTACCAAGATTATTCTTGCACCTAATACAAAGCACAGCACCATATCAACTACTAAGATTAGCTCTATTCCAGTCAAAATCAGTCACCAAAGATATGTCACCATATCTTCCAAATTCTTAAGATTTTACCCTAACTTTACTCCCAGACAATGACCCTTTTTACAGAGACAAGGTTTATAGTCACTTGATTAAAATATTGATTGGTTTTTAAAATCTTTACATGACACTTTTTCCACAGCCAATTATTCTTTAAGGTTTTCTATGCTGTTGGCAATTTTGAACTGTACACATGGCAATTTTTTAAAACTGTGTGACACCCCTGACTGAGGGTGAGGGATTTTAGCAAAACAAACTCACAGGACAAATGCATCTGACATAGATAACATTTTTAAAAAATAATTTAAAATATAAATGTCTTACTATTATGCAGAGAGGTACCTACACAAAAGATACTTCAAGTACTACTTAAATAGGTTTTCTTATTTTACTCTGTTTGCCACTAATTTATCAGAAAACCTGTTGAGTACAATGTCCACTGATACCTCAGAGTTACATCTAACTAAGCCAATAAAAGTCAATATACTTTTACTTCTGAAGGTTCTTCTATCAACTAATCACCTACCCATTGCTCCAAAACAATTCTGATATCACAAAATGGGTGGTGGGGGGGAACCCCAGGTTAAGAAATAAGTATAATCAGAGTATATCACAAGGCAGACTCCATAAATAATCACACTGATGTGTTACAATGCACTGAGACACCCAATGATGGAAAACTTAACACTAAATGCTTCGTGTATGTAAGTGCCTTGAGACATCTGAGACACGACAGAAACCTGAATCACAATCCTAGAAACAAAGAGCAGACTGGATTCCATTATATAGTTTAAACCTAATTTGTTTGTAGTATTCAGTAATCCCTGGATTACAGAAAAACAGTGAAATAGAATTGGATCATGGTAAAAGAATTGCTCCTATAAAGTATAGTTTCTTGAAAGGGAAAACATTACATAAAATACTAAAAGCATATGCAAACCAGGAAAGATGCTCCACTACCAAACTACCCAAAGCTTTAACAATTTATCATTTGCACCCGTGTGATCTTTATAAAGCAGAAGACTACAAATTTGGGATTATGAGATCCAGGCACAAAAATGAAATCCTGGATTTATGGATTTAAAGTTTCAACCATAAACAGTACTGTAATTTCAATCAAAAATTTAAAAGCTCTCCACTTGACAAAAATCAGTAGTCTCAACACAGTGGATACATGTACACTTAAAAGTAAGTAATTCAGGTATTTTTATCAGTAATTTAGTCTAGCGCAGAAAGCACATTTGTGTTCACCTACTTTAAAAAACAGACTAGAAACTGTAAAATATGCTTTTACTTAAAACTGTATTTCACACTGAAGAGATATTCTATTTAAAGGTTGAAGCTAAACAAAAAGGGGCAGGGGGGGAAGGCCTAAACCGGCAAAAGGATCTAATCTGTTTTCTGTGGAGCTAAACTCAGTTTCACTAACTCTTCCTGGTGGGCATTGCCCTGAAATTTTCACATAATCAAAGGACTGGCAATCATTCTCTAAAAGAACTTTAAGTTTCTGAAATTATTAGCACAGATTTACTGTATCCACTGTTAGTTGTCCCAGCTGCTAATAACACATAGCTAGACATGTTACTCTATCTCAGAGTTGAAATGCTCACAGAATGGACAACTCAGTATCTTTCAGTGTGCTACAAACACACAGACAGTAATTCTGGACCAGTTATAATTAACTCACAAATACAGCAAATGTCAACATAGGGTACTAAAACAGCATCAAGAAGCATCAGCATGCTTTAACTCTTCTAAAACTCCCTTATTCTAAATGATGAAGGTAAAAAAACTTTTTCCATGTAACCGGTTCCAACATTTCAATACTCAAACAATTCAAGGCACCCAATAAAACATGAATCGCTCCTAAAATTAACACACTTTTTCTTTATACACACTTTTTGGCTTTACCAAACACATTAAGATAACTCTGCTAAGCAAGAAATTGCAAAGACTGTACTGCCACAAACTCAGAAAATAAACCAAAGGAAGAAAACACAAGACAAGAGACAAACAGTGAGCTGGAGTATCAGCACTGTCAGGGTCAGCTAAAGTCAACAAATTTATAGGTACTCATCTTTTACCCATCTTGTATTCATTAAGTCTCTGCTCTGAGAAAGACCAGTATCATACTCAGTCAAGAAAGCAAATATTTGGTCCTTCTCCTAATACTGAGCCAAACTGTGCTAAGCACAGTCAAATAATTTTCAAAGAAAAGACAGAGAGACTGCCGTTTAAATCAACTGATCTCCCAGAGCAGCTTTGTACTTAGTTTGTTTTCCATACCAACCTGCATACTCACTGTTCTAGCTGCACAACACAGGACCACAGTAACAAATCTGTTTTGCTAAAGTCTTCCTATACAGGAAAAAATCTTGACAGAAAAGTTGCAGACATGGTTTACACTAATGGGGCAACATAAAATTTAATTTTTTTTACCCCTAAATTTGGCTCTGATGACACAAAATATTTTCCTAGAAAATCTAGGTTCATGTTCAAGCAGTGTTCTGAAATGACCATAAAGAAATAAACAACTCAATTCTTTAAGTTCTAATGTTAGCTATAGAAATATACTGACGGAGTTTCTTTTGCTGGGTTTTTTTTGGCTTTTTTTTTCAACCTACAAGTTACTGGCCCGTCTATCTCAACTTACAAACCACTTGCTGACCACAAATGCATTTGAACAGATGTGCAACCTGCCTGGTATTTGAGATTAACCTATTTTCAAGGCTGGTTCTAGAAACATTGCATCTACTGTTGATGCTTATTATTATCAACAGCTCATTTTTGCAGTTTAAGAGAAAAAGCCAGTATTAGTCACACTACAGGGACACTGCATTTTTTAGTGCTATTACACTGCCTGGGACTTCAATCCAATGGTCTACCCAGCAGGGCAATCTTACTTCACAAGATTTAAGTTATAACTGCAGATCTAATATTTTAACGACAGCTCCAAGAGAGACAACACTCACAGTTTAAGATATCTGTAGACAACAAAGACATCTGAAGTAGTGTCCTCTGTTAATTCCCTAAACTTGCATGACTGTTTTCAGTAAGAAGTCATGCTCTTGATAGGTTGTACAACCATTTAAGTTTATGACAACAGTTAATTTGAAAACCTGGCAGCTCCACCAGTATTCAAATACGAAACAAACCTGTTAAAAGTGAAATGTATTACAAAATTCACAGCCAGAGTAAATCTGTTTATTATTTCCAAAGGACCTAACTAATGGCTGACGGCTTTACAGGACAAACACAACCCTCAGGTTAGATTCAGTTTATGAATCTCTCTTTTGAAATATCCTAACAAAACAAAAGCCCCAAAACTGCAAAGACTTTTACAAAAACTGCATTGATGCTGCTCACAAATCTGTGGAGAACAGAGAAATGAAAAGCACCCCTTTCAGACTGAGATTGCTGGGAAAGCAGTGGACAACATTAAAAAGCAAACACAGACATTTTACTTTTGGGAGAAATGCCTAGATCAAGCTTGCAGAGAGAGTAGCTCACAGCACGCAACACTGCAGCTGCCAAAAGACTAGAGAAGACAAGAAAGCAGCTTCAATGCATTGGCAGCTGGATAAAACCACAATGAAACTCAGGTCTGGGATGCTTCTAGCCCAAACACTGACGTACAAAAGAAAAAAAAACAAACCAAACCAAAACAAAAAAAAAAAAAAAAACCCAAAATCAAACAATGTAGATTAGACTCAAGGACAAAAAAATTGAAAGAAATATTAGCATTTTCTCTATTCACAGCATCTAGGTGATACAAAAGTCTGACAGTCTAGTTGAAGTGCTAGCACTACATTTAAAATTTCGGAGCCTTTACTTCATCTTTTGTCTCTCTTCTATTAAGGAGACAGTGTCCTTCAGCTCACACTTAAGGAATGACACCAAGTTCTGTATCTAGACACTAGAGGTGCTTTCTGACATGTATTTGATGAGGTTCGCAATACCAAAAAAAAACCACAAAAAAAATTGTGGACTAGCACAAAATTGCCACATTTAGAGCCATTTCGAGGAGAAAACTGGGAATTCCTATGGAAAATGAAAGAAGTTCTGAATCTAGTGATGTCTACATTCTTTATAAGCAGGACACTCTGTGTTTTTACATTTTGATAGCATCTTTTCTATGGTTTGTTGCTTTCTAATTTAAATAAATGATATTTAGTCAATACTTGCACAGCAAACCTTCTACAAAACTAGAAGACTCGCAGGAAACAGTGTCGGATGAATCAGCAGGTGTCACTAGTTCAAGACAGAGGCAGCTGGGGAACAGACTTTCACAGAAAGGCACAAAATCCCTAATACCTTGGTTATCTGACATAACCATGCCATGCTAAGTACCATATCCATAACTAGCACATCAAAGTACAGGAGACTGCAGATTATACAAACACAGTGCAAGGCTACAGCTTCCCAAAGTTTAAGGCTGACTCACTGTTTTTAAAGACAGTGTTAGATCAAAATAAACACTGGAAACAGAGAGATACAAGTGACTGTGTATGTTTTCTACAGTCATGTTAGGCAGCCAGTGAGACAACTACCACCAAAACCAGTCAACTCAACAGGACAGCTCACAGCTAGAAAATGAGAGAAGAGAAGAGAAGGCTTTCAGGTGACCTAATTGTGGCCTTCGGTACCTGAAGGGAACTTACAGGAAGGATGAGGCAAGACTGTTTGCAAGAATATGTGCTGACAGGACAAGGGGCAATAGCTTCATAGTGAAAGAGAGTGGGTTTAGATTAGCAATTACGAAAAAATTCTTTACTGTGGGGGTGGTGAGGCACTGGAACAGCCTGCCCAGAGAAGCTGTGGATGGCCCATCCCTGGAAGTGTTCCAAACCAGGTTGAACAGGGCTGTGAGAAACCTGGTCTAGCTGAAGGCGTCCCTGCCTACGGCAGGAAAACTGTAAGATTTTTAATGTCTCCTTCCAATGCAAACGATTCCACGACTCAATGACTTCACGAATGAGCTACATGCACCTTCCAACCCGGCTCTCTGCAGTGCATCAGAGAAGTCGGTGAGGAGGGTACGAGGCGGCACATTTCTCCACTACCCCCGCTAGCCTCAGATACCAGCAGTCCTCTCCTGGGCCGGGATCGGCGCTGGTGCTCGCCCAACAGCGCCCGGTGCGACCCGGGCGAGCAAAAGCTGCTTTGTCACCGGGCAGGGCCCTCGCCCCGCACTGCCGGAGGCGGGAGCCGCGGGCCGGCGCTCCCCTGCCGGGCGGCGCTCCGCTCGGCCCCGGCCCCAGCGTGGCTCCGCGACCCCCTAAGCTTGTTCCACCGCCCCTCACCTGCCGTATGCTGCTGGTCTCGGAAACGGCGAACTCCTCCTTCTCCTTGGGAGTCTTCACTGTAACTTTGATGATCCGCGGCTCGGAGACACCGGCGGAATCGCAGGTGGGGGAGCCAGAAGGGCCCCCCGCGGGCACCTCCGCTCTGTCCGACATTGCCGTGTGCGGGCGGGCCGAGGCAGAGCGGGCCGGGGCGGAGCAGAGCAGGGCAGGGCAGGGCAGGGCAGGGCGGGGTGGGGTGGAGTGGGGTGGGGTGGGGTGGGGTGGGGTGGGGTGGGGCAGGGCGGGGCGGGGCGGGGCAGGGCAGTGCCGGGCAGGGGGCCTGGCTCCCGGCTCCCGGCGGCTCCAGGCGAGCGCTCCCGCCGCGCCCGCGACACCGGAAACGGCTCGGCCCGGACGCCGCGCGCCGTGATGACGCAGAGCAACGGGGAAGGTACTGGAAAGGGGCACCGCCCGTGCGCGCGGCCGACACCGCGCGCGCCCCCCAGGGGCCGAGTGCGGCCGCGGGGACTCGGCCTGAGCCGCGTGACTGAGGCGGAGCTTTCTCGCCGCCTGTTTAGCTTTGGGCTGTCACATCCCTGCCCTTTGGCCATTTCCCGCCTCTACGGACATCACTTTGTGAGGACACGTCAGGAGTGCCGTGTCCAGGCCTGGGCTCCTCAGTACAAGAGAGACAAGGAGCTACTGGAGAGGGTCCAGCAGAGGGTCACAAAGATAATTTGGGGTCTGGAGCATCTCTTGTATGAGGAGAGACTGCAGGAACTGAGCCTGTTTAGTCTGGAGAAGCCTGAGAGGGGATTCATCAATACATGTAAATATCTCAGGATTTATCAATACATGTAAATATCTCAAAGGTGGGTGCCAAGAGGACAGTGCCAGACTCCTTTCAGTGGTGCCCAGTGAGTGGACTAGTAATGGCCATAAACTTAAACACAGGAGATTTCAGCATGGGGAAGAACTTTCCACTTAGGGTGGCAGAGCACTGGAACAGGCTGCCCAGGAAGGTCATGGATTCTTTCTGTCCTGAGGCATTCAAAACTTGTCTAGACATGTTCCTGTGTCACCTGCTCTAGCTGACCCTGCCTTGGCAGAGGGCTTGGCCTGGACGATGATCTCCAGAGGTCTGTGCAGGTCTCCAGTTCCCCAACGAGGGTCTGGGAGTGCAGGTACTGGCCAGGTTACTGTGGTTTGATGGAGCTCCAGTCCATAAGACATGAGGTATTACAGAGGCCTGTAGTGAAATGCAGGGGTTTGGTGCTGGAAGATGCAAGGAAACTAACTTGGTATTCTTTGTGAACTTACATCAATTAAATAATTCAGTACCTGTTGCTTTTAAGTTACTTGGCCCCAGCTAAAGAGTAATAAATACTAGACATTTACTACTTTAAAGGTATTGCTATGGTAGCATTCCATAGCAGGAAATCACATCTTCCTCAAACTTGGACCAAAAAAACCTCAAGCACAACTGAAAATTGCATTACCAAATTAGGCATTCTCCCAAAATATTCTTGCCTCTCAGGAAATTCAAGACGTCTTTTCCTGTTTTGGTGTAAAGTATGTATGTGGCTGAACTGTAGAATTAAATGTCCTTTTTTGCTTGGATAAGAGCAGATGTTTCCCACGGTATTCTGAATCACAAGATGTTTTGCTGGTTTGGTCTGCTCTTGGGATAACCTCTCAACACCCTTTGTGGATTAGTTCAGCTAGTACTAAAAAAAAAGTGTAATACAGCATGGTAGGCTCCAAAATGCTTAACATTTTTACTTAAGGAATTGAAGACCTGCTAATAGACCTTAAAATAGGAATACCATAGATTGGCTGAAGGGAATTCCAGGTTTTGCCTGATCTAGAGCTTTTGTTCATTGCAGATAAGAATGATATCAGGCATATGCAAGTATTAAACCTTTCTTTAGTCACACGTGTTCCTTTTCCCATTGGTTGTGATGCTACAAGGCGTCGACTTCTGCTGCAGCAGAACACTTGGTCAGGTGCCTGTGCCACATTATCTTGTTGACTGGCAGAGTGAGGGACATCACACAGTAGAATCCTGCAGTGCAATCAAGAAGGGATTTCAATCAGAAATTAGATTAAAGAGCAAGGGGATATTCCTCATCTCAGGCTCTTCACAGTTTATAGATATAGCTCATGCTGACTGTATCATTACATGAATAGATTTTGTACAACAGTAGCTCAACTTCTACCTGGTTATAGCTAGCAGAAGTTTACAAGTTAGAGGAATTTCTGTTATTTACTGAAGTATATTTGTTGTAAGTGGCAAGGATACTAAAAGTTTATAGCAAATAACTTGCAAGTTATTCAAAGTTCTTTACTAAGCAAGGAGGGAACTTTATTAAAGAATGTTTTTATCTTGTTAATTTTGGTGCAGATAACAGGAATATGGGATCTCATTTGCCAGAACTGAAAGGGTCCAGATGGAAAATACCCTAAACCAGAACAACATGCATATGTGTCGCAGTGAGGGAGGCTCAGTGACACCTCAATGTGAGAATCAGCAAGCTTCGTTTATTGATTAGAGCATCAGACATTTAAATACAACATGTAATAAGCTCATGCATATTCTGTAAGCTAAGCAGTCTATTGGTTATTCTTACTTCTTCATTCTTTACAACTTACATCTCCCTTTTCTCATGCTCTGCTCTCAGCTACATCATCTTGTTATCAGACTACAGCTATACCCAAGGCCACTGCGGCCTTGCAGGTGCAGGGCCTCAGATTAGCTGGGCCAGTACTTTTCCAATTCTCAGCTATCCAGAGCATGTCTACGTGACCTTTGTCATGTAACCAATTCCCAACACATATGGGTTCTCATCAGATAGCTGAGAGCAAAGCTTATAAACAGTGCATGGAAAATGAAAAAGATACAGCAAAGAATTTTGAGTTCTTAATCCTCTTAGCCTGACAGATTTTTAAAAACACTTCTTTCTTTCCCCTTGCTTTTCCTTTTCTTTCCCACTTTCTTCTTCCTGTGCTTTTATTTCCCCTTTCTAAAACCACCTGTGCAACTTTTCTTCATTAGTTACTGATATTAAAGAACAGAATTCAGCATGTTTATTAGACCAGCTTAATTTTTATGCCACTTCATTTTGCTCACCTACGGTTACTGGTGTTTACTGCAGAAGTTCAGCTAAATTCCCAACTTTGACTAGGCAGCATCAATTTGGTATTTTTTTCCTAGTTGATGTAACCAATGCAAAGCCATCTAAATTGGCTGCAAACAAACTGAAAATGGACATGCAGTGACCAAACAGTATTTTTAATCAAAGTGAAAGTAGTGGCTCACATCAAGTTGAATCAAATTAAGAATTTTAGCAAAAGGTTTTGAACCAGTTTGGCTGAATTCTGTTTAATGTTTTATCTGATCTTAGTGACACAACCTTGACTTTAGATGAGGCCTCAGGTGGTCTAATGACAGTAAAACTTACATACAATATCTCCAAAGTTCTGCTGTAAATGACACATAACATTCCTTGTATTTCTGAATATTCAAACCAAAACATAATACAAACACCTGTGATTTATTTTTAATGTAAAAAATATAGACTTCTACTTTCATATGGCATTAAAGAGATATTCTATATATTTTTTTCTATTCCTGATTTGCCAGAACAAAGGTTAGGGCTTTTAATTTAGACTCAGTTAAAGGAGTCAAATTAAAAAAGCTTCATGCTGAAGCGTAACTGGGTAGACAGCAATTATCTCCCCACTTAATGCCTACCCAATTACATTTTAGGGGGCTTTAGACCCAGTTATGCTTTATAGGGGCCTCACTGTGCGGATTCTCTGCCTTTAGTACAGCAAATCTCAAGCACATGCCCTTGTTAGGTCTCAACCAGAAGGCAGCATCCTTGTCAGGTCTTCAATAATTCTAATAAATGAAATTATCTGGTCTCAC
Source organism: Haemorhous mexicanus (assembly GCF_027477595.1). NCBI lineage: Eukaryota > Metazoa > Chordata > Aves > Passeriformes > Fringillidae > Haemorhous > Haemorhous mexicanus. The sequence continues at coordinate 52,312,290 of NC_082381.1, read as the reverse complement.
TTTCAGTGGGATTTGTTTTTTGGTGATTGCTTTTCTAGTTCTTACAAAGAATCACCCATTCAAAAGTCCAGGAAAAAGAATAATCCTTTTCATTATCCCAATCCATTAGCAGGTGTTTTCCCTAAATTGTGCCCTAACCTGAGTTATTTTTGTTAGTTTGATTAATAAAATAATATTTAAAGTTTTGTAGTTGTCTTTAGTCATATCCATCCCAGGATTTTTTTCTCCAGTTCCTCTCTACATGTACACTGTGCTTTGGTCTTTCCAACAAGCCTCTTTCCAACAAGCCTCCCTAGACTCTGTTATGTGGAATTTTTTGTTTCATTGGGAAAGTGATTTGTTAAAATTATGGATATTGACCTAGTACCAATATCCAAATGTGACGGACAAAGACTCTCTAACAGTTTAAAGTTAGAAAATGTATGTTTACTGTGATGCTGGGCAGCGTGTGGGATAGCTCTCAAATACACACTGCAATTTACAGGTGATTACAGAGTCCTTTTATCTATACAAGTATTGAATACCCAAAATACAAATGCATATTCATAACTTTGGTACATCCCATTCCCCGCTTCGTATGGTAATGAGTCCAAAAGCTATTAAGCATGTGCAGTTTGTTCCTCGAAATGGGTCAGTGGTCCTTTTCATGGGGAGGGGTCCCAAAATGAGGAAGTAAATGGAGTCTTCCTCGTTCTGACCCTTCTACCTTTTCAATGCAAATATGACAAATGAACCCTTGGTAGAACTCCCATTCCCTGTCTTCAATTGATCTCAGAACAGAGGAGACCTACAACTGTCTTATGTTCCTAAGAGCTATTTATCAGTTTCTGTATTCTTCATTAGAAACCCAGCTAACCAAACATTATGTTGATAAGCAATCAGTTATTAGTTAACTACTAACTCTTAACCTCATCAAGGCCTACCCATTTATTTTAATTAACTCTAATAAAGCTTATCTCTAACTAAAATCTTAGCTTCTCTAAAATCCCTGAATTCCTTAAAGTTTATGTCTCAAAATTTCCTCCCATTCCAGAACTTTAACTGAATATTTAAAGGTAGCACTGGATCTATGCAGTCTAAACTCAGTGTTCAGTAAATGAGACCCTTTTGCTCTTCATCTGTATTCTGGCTTTCTCACCTCAGCCTCAGTTATGAGAATTTGATTTTTTTTTTTAATTAACCTTTTTGAAAAAGAAAGGTTTTGTTGTGTTGCAACACAATTTACAGCTTATTTCAAAGTAACTAGAACAGATACAAAATAGTGTTTAACATTTGTACAGGAAATCAAAATAATAACAAAGCTGTCTATTGCTTGTTTACATACCAGTCACATTCTAAAGTGACTCATTGTGAGAAAATAATATTGAAACAATTGCTGAATTTTCCAAAGAAAGCATAAGAGGGGTATCCTTCCTGAAACAAACTTCAACAACTACAAAAAAGGGCTTTGTCTTTGTGAACATTCAGTTATTACAAATGTAAAATGAACTAGATATGAGAAACTATTTTTTTCCCCCAAGAGACTTAGAAAGAATTTAAGAGTAAGAACAGCATAAAAGAGAAAAAATCAGCTGATTGAAGAATTTCTGTGTAATTAAGACTAATTCTATACTGGACAGGCTAATACAGCAAGTGGTGAATGGAGAAAGGAGTTGTGTTGAATGAGAATGGTATTCAGCATTACCCAAGTGTGTGTTTCTTTAACACTTAAAAACTGGTTTTTATGGATGGTATCAATAGGCACTTCTAGAATTCAATTTTGGTTTCATTTAAATAGAACTCCCGTTAATCAGTAAGCATAATACAAACTAATTTTTAAGTATGTCAAACTTAATAGCACAAGAAACAACCCAAGTTAGTTCTGCAGTGGGGGATGACAGGGCAGGGGGTATGTGAAGCTATAAATAATGTCCTGAAAGAAAAAGAACATCAAACTAGATCTGTCAAATAGGGATAGGTGAACAAATTAAAACTTAAGGGAAGACAAATTTACAGAATAGCAGGTAATCAGTCTTTTGGATTTTGACTTTTTTTTATAATATAGAATAATCAAATGATTCTCTATAAAAAATAATTTAGCAATTTAATGGTACCTTGAAACAGACTAATTCGTTTTTGTGAAAAGATAAATATCCCAGATTTCCTAATTCAAAATTTGTTACAAACATGTTGGAAAAGAAGTCACATCTCCAAGTTAGGGGCACCACTGATTTGATCAGATAAAAGTCTTGTTCTTGTAATCCTTGGTAAGTATTTTCTGTAGTGCAGGAGATAAAGAAAACACATACCACCTCTCCAGATGAAGGGGGTTTAGTTTGAATCAGACTGTAACAAAACAGATTACTTCATTCCACCCAGTAGCATTCTATCTGTCAGGATATAATTATGCACACTTTATCCTCTGTGGTTACAGGGTGCACAGTTCTGAACAGTGGCATCAGTACCATCAAATATGAAGATACCATATTTGAACATTATTTTCAGAGAGTTGGCCAGAAAACAAACAAACAACAAACAAACAAAGGTAGGACAAACAAATTGGTGAGTCTACAATAAGACTTTCAGCATTATTATGAAATCTGAAAAAATATGGACTGTTAGTTACACTGTCTCATTTCTTTGAAAAGTCTTTTTTCACTGTTAGCATCTTCATGAAGCTAGTTTTCAGAAGTCAGTAATAAGTTGTAACAGCATTACAAATTCATTATACCTTTATTAATGAAGAATTTTGTCCTACTTTCCTCTCCTGCTGCCCACCAAAGTGAAGTGCTCTCTTCACACATACTTTGCTTTGGAAATGGCTTAGTGCTACAGTGTGTGGGAAAAAAAGTCTTCTTTAGACTTAAAGGTATTTTGCTTTGTCTACTCTTTGGTCTTTCTCTGGTTCTTTCCCTCTAACTTCTGTGTTCCCTGCTTTTTTTCCAGGTAACTGACAGAGGTTTTGTAATCTGCCAGCTCTGTAATCTCAGCCAGCTCCTACTCATAGTTTAACATTCTGTAATGTTCAACTTCAGCAACTATCACTAAGTAAGATCCCAGGATTTAGTACCACATTCAGTGCTGCACAAACAAGTCTGTGTTTTTCTAGCCATATTGCATTCAGTGACAGTTAACATAATAAATGGACAAAATAAATGTTTGAGCTTTGCGTTTGTAGTACCAGAGGAATTGTTTATTACTAGGCTGGCTCTGGAGAATGGTACTTTCAATAACAGGCAGGGAAGAGCTTCTTATGTGGTAGTTGCACATGTTGGCATCTGCAGTGTCCAGCTGAAAGTCATGTAGCTATAAACAAGACACAGACCATAAAATTTAGAATCACAGAATGCTTTGGGTCAGAAGGGACCTTTCAACATCTAAGTCTGTTATGTACTTCTGTTATGTACTGTCTTGGCAGTCCAACTGCCAAGGGCAGGGACATCTTTCACTAGGTCAAGGTGCTCAAAGTCCTGTTCAACCTGACCTTGAACACTTCCCTGAATGGGGCATCCAAAATGTATTGTTATCCAAAACCTATTTCCTACCTATTTGTTTTCTTAAATTCTATTCAGGTTTTCTTGCATTTAAGAGCTACATATTGTTGGGAATATTTCTGTACATTAAGTCTAACACCGAAGTAGTTAAAAAAAATCAGTATTTTCTCAGGTTTAAGAGAAGTTCCTTTAAAGCTGCAGTATAACAAGAATACAGACCTGTATTTTGCTGTATTTTCTCCTATGACATATAACTGAAATTGGAAATCTGATTCACACCAGGAAGAAAAGATTTGTTTGTTAATAATTACACAGTACTGCTATTCACCACAGTGGCTAAGGAAAATTGCCTTCTCTCCCTGTTTTCAGTCCGTGTTACCATTTTCTATTTTTTGCTTTAGATACAATTTTAGATAGTATCTAAAGCAAAACCCAGAAAATTTCCACGACGAATTGGCACTGTAACAAAATCCAGTAAAGCAGTATAGAATTACTTTAAATTATTTTATTACTATTTATATTTATTGCTTAAAGTACACTGAGCAGACTGACAGAGTGGGAATTTTCTGATACTTCAAAAAGTACTTGTAGTTAGTAAAGACATGAACTTTGTTAACAGCTCTTTTCACTTGAATTCATCAGAAGTAACCTCTGCTTCCTCTTGACTGGACAACAACACCAACACTGTTATCTAAAATTAAATAATCAGCAGATAAACAACTAAAAGTTACAACTTCTCTGAGTGCCTGACATAGGTAGGCAACATGGTTTTACAGCATCATCAACTTGCAGTGTGAACATGGTAAAAAGTTATCAGCACCTTACCTTTTGCCCTTTTTATTAAAAAAGTTCACCATCCATAAAAACATAGGAGGTACTTGCCATTACTCTCATCTGAGAAGGTGCTGTTAATACAAGGCTCACCATTCTAACTTGTCATGTATCCTAGTAAGCAGTTTAAAAACAACTGAACCATGACAAATATGAAATTATTAATATATTGAAAAATAGCAACTATACTAGTACAACACAAAAAAACATTCAACAAATTTGACTGGAATATACAAACAGGGATTTTATCATCTCTAAAGCCCAGTAACAAATAATGGTTTTATTGCATTATATAACAACATGTTTCATAATGTACTAAAAAGAAAAATAACTAAATGCAGAGTATGTCTTATAAAACTTGCCAATATATGCATTGGAAAAAGCTGGAAATTTACAGGGGTCTTCTCCCTTCTTCCCACCACTACAATTTGCCAAGGATAAGTGTTTTGCCCACATAGATACATATCCTAAACTACATGCTTCTGTGTATACTAGACACAGAATAGTCTTTCCCATGCTCATTTATTATCCAGTCTCTAGAATCTTCAGGTTCACAGTTTGATAGTGTGCTTTATAGTAATGAATATGCAGTCTCATTATCTTGCCTAGAAGGAAAGGGCTGAGCCCTAATTCACTCTGGGAGCAGAGGTGTGTGATCAGCATCTCTCTGTAGGAAGGCATGGCACTGAGTGGAAAGAAACAGAAGCATCCATTGGGAGGAAGAACCAGTCTTGCTGAGCCTTAAAAAGAATCACCAACAGGCCAAGAATGCTATATTGAGTGTGTGAGGTATTGTGCTGGCATTGAGAGGTATGAGACAACAGAAACAGTGATGAAACTGAACCCTCTTTTCTCCTCCACAGGAATAGCTCTGTTGTACATCTGGATTCTGGCAAGAAGGACATGAAACAATAAAAAACTTACACTAACAGTTGGTTGTTGTGTTTGGTTTATTCAGTTGGTTGGGGTTTTTTATGTCAAAGCACAGAGTCACAATAGAGACCACTTCTTTTTGCCCTTCAAGTGTGTAATGCTCTTTCAGCTTTAGTAAGTAGCTAAAATAAGTTAGCAACTGGAAGTGTGGCACATTTCATTCACAATCTCCCAGAAACTTTCAAGAAATCAAATGCATGGCATATAACAAAGCTGTTAGCAACAATAGATTTCAGATGCTTTCAGAGAGCAAAATTCCTTTGCCTTAACCTTAACAGTGTGAGACTGTAGATGCTGAAATTGTTAAAATCCAGAGAAAACAGAACAAGAATTTAAACCATTGGCACACCTCTGCTACAGCTACAGCTATAAACAAATGTCTCTCACTTGAAATGCGAGTAGAGGTAGAATATATACCTGAAGAACAGTTAATACAGTAAAAATATGATGTTTTACAGCTATCTGACATAGTTCTGTGTGTTCACCATTCTTCAAATGGTCTACTGACAATTGCAAAAACATTATCAGATAATATGCTTACATTTACTGGATGACAATAATTATTCAGATGACTCTCCAAGAAGGCCCTTCAATTTCTTCTTCAGCTCTCTGCTGGTTTTCTTATAGAAAAATAAATCTTTTTCCAGTTGCTGAATTTTTACTTCATACTCTTTCAGGGTTTCTGCAATACCTTCACGATTTTGTTCTAGGAGAAATAAAATCAGTTTAAGAACCAAGTATCTGTGTCAAAAATAAAGATGCCCAACTAGGCAGAGTATCTTGATGGCATTTTGCTGGCAATGTGCATGTTTTAACTAACGTAAGACCAAAAAGGTTGTGCCAATCCCACCTTTTAGTTGTAATAGTGTTTAGAAGATCAAGATCAACAGAACTGGTATCTTACGACTTTTCAATATCTTTAAATTCAATATGAAAATACAACAACTCTGATACCATTTTAAAAAAATATTCTGTTTTGCATTCATACGGACACCGTATGTCTGTTCCTTGAGATCTTACACAGTGATAGAATTTGTGACAGCCAAAATATATCTCTAAACCTTATTCGTTTTTTCTGTATTTCTCTGTTAATGACCAAAGAAAATACTTGGTGTATAATCCCCGCCCAAGAAAAAAATACCTTTGAAATTATTCAATATGAACTGTATTTTTTTCTCATGTTCTTGGCGCTGGTGAGTCAGCTGCCTGTCACACTGCAACTTGATGTGTTCAAGTGCAGATTCTAATTCACGCATCATGTTGTTCTGGTGTATGGACTTCATTTCCTGTTCTTCAATCTGCACTTGTAATTTTCGTTCAGACTCACGCAGGCCAACAATCTTAGAAAGAAACACACTTATTTTGATTTATGAAGCAGTTTTAAGAAAATGTTTTCCCCTTCAGCCTAATAGATTAAAACATACAAAAGCACTGGATCTCTACAAGTAATTAAGCTTATAGATTTGCCACTGCTACAGGTTGACTCTTCAGAACTAAAATGCATACATTTTGATCACATGGACTAGTGGATTTTTTAATACCCTATGCAAAATTTAAACTGAAAGAACATTGCTTTCCAGACTTCCAACTTGCATGCCACAGACAATTTTTTTACAAAATTACCAAAGGTTCATCCAAGGTCACAAAGGTACCATGTCATAATGCATTTATTTTTGTTTCCAGATGTCAGTATGATTCCTAAGCACATAGCTGCACACACTGCAAAGTATCAACTTATACTGGTGTTGTGGTTTGATACTGGCTAAAAGCCGGGCACTCACGAAAGACTGTTCACTTATTTTCCCCTGCTATAGTTTTGCAGTGGAGAGGGAAAGAAAAACTAAAAGGCTCATGAGTTGAGATAAGATCCAGGAAGAAACACTCTAAGGGCAAAATAGGCTCAAATTTAAATGGTTTAATGAAAAATTTATTAACAGAATTAAGAGAGGATAATGAGAACTAAAATAAAAGTTTTAAAACACTCTTTTTCTCTCCCTCCAAGCCCCCTTCCTTCCCACTGACAGCACAGGGAGACAGGGTGTGAGAGTTTTGCTCCATTTTTTCACTTGAAGTCTTTCTTCAGTTCACTTAGGGAGACGATTTTCTTTTACTATGCTGTGGGGTCCTTCCCACAGGAGACAATTCTCTGTGAACTTTTCTAGTGTGGTTCTAATTTTCACGAGTAGCAGTCCCACCTGACCTGCTGTAACATGAATCCTTCCCACGGTTAATGCAGTCTTCCCAAAACTGCATAGTGTGGGTCACTTTAGTTCACAGGGTGTTGTCGTTTAAGGATAAGCTGTTCTAGTTTGAAAGCAAGGGCTCTCTTTCTCTATCTTCTCTCTCTGTTCAAGTTTCCAACTAAATTACAGCTTTTCAGCATCTACTTACTCCAGCAGGAGCACCTTTTCTCATGGGCTGTGAGTGGATCTCTGCATCCCCCTATGCACTTCATGGAATTACAGGGAAAGTTTGTTGTATAATAGTCTTCACTGCAGCTTGTAGAAGAATCTCAGCTCTGATGTTTGGAGCACCTCCTCTTCCTGGAAGAGGTTTTTCACTGACCTTAGTGTCACCATGTTGTTCTCCTCATGTGTCTTCACTGTTTTTCTGACCCAGAAGAAAATTGTTGTCTGCAGGTTTGTTTGTTCTCAAGTTCTATCCATTGAAAAGTTCTTACAGGGTTTTGCAGTGCTAAAAATCTGATCTCGTCTGGGCTCTGTATTGGGGAAATGCTCGCCGTGCCCCTCACTGTTGGCCACATGGGCAATACCAGTCACCACACACCATTCAGCGCCTCTCTTGATGCAGGGCGCCTGCAAAGGAGATGCCACTACCGCTGTCCCTTCCCTTCTGCCCACAGCACGGCTGGCTAAAAGTGGCCAAGCAGGCACAGTTCCCTGTGGACTGTGCCAAGATGGCTGTGGCTGCACCGGGAAAGAGAAGCTGCTGCCACCGCCCCTGCATTTCTGTCGATGGCACGGCCAGCCAGAAGTGGCCAGGCAGGCACAGATCACTGCTGGCCGTGCTGAGGTGGCAGCGGCCACACGGCCATGGCAGCCACATGCCACCCCGGCACCCCCCCAGCCCTCTGAAAAGAACTGCACGCATTTTTTTTCCCCTTCCTAAATATGTCATCACAGAGGCATTACCAGCTTCTCTAACTGGGCCAGCAACATGTCCATGGTCAGAGCCTTCAGAGATTGGCTCTGCTGAACACAGTAAAAGCTTTGAGCAGCTTCCTCTCTCAGAAGCTGCTTCTGTGGCTTCCTCTGCCCTCTCTAAAAGCCAGGCTGTGTTAAACCAACACAACCAGATTTAGGAAAAACACAATAGGAATAGCAGCCTGAGCTTTGTGAAGCTTTCTGAAATTCTGAAGCCAGGAAGAATTTGAACACAACGCCACTACTTAATCACATTGTTTCTCCTTAAGTTAGCAATACAGAGCACTGGAAAAGGGCAAGGTAATTTCCAGATTTGTAGCACGTTTCTATCAAAACAAGATACACAAAGTTAACTCACAAGTATCCTATTTAACATAAAAATTAAAAACAATTTAATAGCAGATCTATGTAGCCTGAAGATATATTAACCAAAAGCTTAAGCTTCTTAAATTTATTTTTATTCCCTGCCATCATCTCAATATCTAGAATAGTAATACAAAGTGGAATAAAATAGTATTCATTAGATAAAACAAACCTTGTTGAAATAACTGATGATGATAGCTCTGAGATCAGCAGCAGACAGGGAAACTAGTTTCCCTATTACATTATGCTTGCTCTGTGAAAGATTCTGAGAAGATGACCAAAGTAAGTGCTGGCGATTATGAATACTTTCATTCTTGTAATCAATTGCAGCTACAAGGGCTTCAATTCCTTCTTCTAGCTGGAAAAGAATATGTTCTTCCTACAGAAAAACACATGAGTGAGATCTTTATAAACAAAAAGCTCAGAATTAATCTTTCAAGACGTCTTCAACTTCATTCTCAAGAGTGAACCTAAACTTTATGGTAAGATGAACTAGTTGTAGCACAGACAGTGGAGGGGAAAACAAGAGGTAGAGTACAAATCTAGAACATTTGTCTATTCCTGCCACAATACAGAGGTTGATCAAATGGCTTATCACAAAACTGTAAGTCATGTTTCTCTTTTTATCCTTCCCTCATCCTCACCACAGTTTGACCTCTGCTATTTTTTTTAATGTACTAGTTTTCTGTTGGATTAATGAATTAATCATTCAGTCAGTAAGGAGTTTGATGACCATGATGTGTGTATGGCAGAAGGTGGCAGAAATGACTGGCCTGAAGCACTGCAGACTTTGATGAGTGAGGCAAGTAGGGGTCTTTCTGGAACAGTTATCACCCCAGCCACAATCTCATATTGCTTCTCAAGACCTAAAAGTAATCTCTGCATTTTATATGAATTTATTTTATCTTCAAACTAACAATACTGATCAACTCCCAGTAATGGGCCATCCAGATAATATGACTTATTTTCACTGTAGGACTATGTAGTCCTTCAGGTAAATTTTGCTTTTTTCACAAGATTCTATGAAAAAAATCAAGGGGCGTCACTACGTAAATACCTTGCTTGTTCTGTATCCTGACATTAAAACGCCTCCCTGTGATAAACTAACTTCTGGTTCCCTTACTTCTCATTATATAACTCTTAGACCAATAGAGTTTGGCAAGGCACAATCTGACTTACATTCCTCTGATCTTAAACTTCATACACCAGTACATAATTGGTGCTATCACAGCAGTACTCTAAAATTGCCATTTACAAAAGTATCCAACTTCTCTTCCTTATTCCTAGCTTACCTGGTATTTGGAGACATTTTAGGTTCTGACTGGAATTCTTTATTATCAAACAATACCTAAAACCTGTATTTATCTCAGAGGTTCTTACTTACTTCAGTTGACAACATTTTACCATCTTTCAGTCTCTCATCCATACTATTTCTCCTTCTGAGCAGCTGATCCCTTTCCATTTGGAGAGCCTGAATTTTTTCCAAAATGTCTGACTTGTCAGCAGGGCTGCCCTGAAGCTGCATACTTTTATCACACAGCTCCTGATCCAGCATACTTAACCGGGTAGATAATTTCATACTATCTTTGTTCAAAGCCTAAAAAAAAACACAGCACCCACAGATATAAAAATGAGAAATTTCTTCCCGGTAAGAAAAAGTAAGTGACACTGTCACATTCTGAAGTGAAAAAATTGCTTGTTTCTTGTAATGGGACCTCATTTACTTTGAGTGGACAGATAGCATTTAAAATAAAATGTTAATCGTGCAGTTTTCTACATAATAAAAATTAAAGGCATTAGTCATTATAGGCAACAATGATACTTTGTATTCACTCTTTTTACTGGAAAGTAAATATTGCAAGACATTTCCCTGCTATGTTCTCTAGATAGTGGAAAGACTTAGTCATATTCATAAATAATATATCATAAATATAATATCATTTAATATTCTGCAATAACAATTCCACAGTTCAGAATTCTTTGGTTTTGGTTTTTGTTTCATTGTTGCAATTTTGGGGAGAAAAGTGAATTAAAATGATTGTCTGTGTTAATTACAATTTAAATGACAACTGGTCAAGTTACATAATATCTGCATCACAGTGGTATAGACACAGGAGGTCCCTTGAGCCTCCTCTGCTACCTTATCTGCCCTCCCCCCCCCACCAGTCTTTCAGTTAGCCTTATTACTGTGGCGAGTTTTGTGGCTTTTTCTTGAATCACCTGACTAGATCTCAGTTTCTTGATTTCCAGGTAGCTTTTCTCTTGCAATAATGCTTCTTTTTTTGCTACAATGGCTTCTCTTTTCTTTAAATCTTCTTCTAGTTCTGCTAACTGTTGGTGCTGTTGAAGAATTCTTTCCATTTCTTCATCCAGCCATTTCTTCTGCTCTTCTAATTTCTAAAGTTTCCAGAGAGATCCAAAGAGCATTAACCAGGACATTTTGACTCAGAATGTTATGATTATGTTTTACCTTTCTTCAGAATCACTGATAAAACTGTAGAAGACATTAACATTTCTAATGTCAGGGTTAATTCTGCCACAGAATCCTTACTCAGAATAATACAGACACTGGACTGACTTAAAAGGGGCCTCAGAAATATTATATTGCTACATCTCATATAAACAAAATTGTATCAGATGCAGTATCTTTTCTAAAAAGTATCTTTTTTAAAACTACTAACATAAATAGATGTCATCTACCCAAGCACAACAACTAGGTTTAGATGGTACCATGAAAATTCAGCTAGCTTATCTTCACTGCATTTTAGTGGCCCAAAATCAGCTCTTTGCTGGACCTGCAAGCATGGTCCATAATAAATTTATTCTGAAGCCACAGTTTATCAGAGGATATATTCCTGTTAAGGCTAAAAAGTTTCCTTTATTTAACTTTTTAAATTTCTTTTCACCTTTAAAGACTGAGGGTAATTCATATTTCAGTGTCCATGTCTGAAATAATGTAGGTGGCACTGCTCCACAGGATACTTTTCTAACCCTGTTATCAACAACCAAAACCTGAAACCACTGTAATTTATGTCAGAGTAGAAGCCAAAACAAAATAAAACACCTGAACAACCCACAGAACAATTAAGGTCACCCAAGGTGACCCTCAAGGCACATCAAGGTCACCCTCAAACCTGCTGTATAACTAAATCTGCTGAATTCACAGGTTTCTGAATCAGTATTTTTGACAAATTATAGGAGGAAAAAAAAGACACTAAGGCCTGCCTTTCTTTCATTCAGAAAGAGTACAGTACAAGAGCTGCTAGGCTCTACTTCCAATTTTTGCTATGGCAAAAAAAAAAAGACAAAATTATGATGATATACTCCTCATGCAAATAGTTTACAAAAATAGATGACTAGAGATGAAGAAAGATCTTTTTTTTTTTTTATTTCGGGGGTCACACATATTTGGAATAGATTAACTACCTGTAGTTTCTGTGGAGCTCCCACTGAGTTATTTTTCTTCCTTTTAAAAGCAGCAATTTCTTTATCCTTAATTTTAAGGATCTTCTGTTGTTGCTCCATCTTAAGTTGAAGTTCCTTTGAAAAAGCAAAAAATACCATTCTTTCTACATCAGTCAGTCAAATACATTTCATGTGAGAGTCCCCCCAAGATATAATCTGACATACTGACTCTAAATTTAAAAAATTGCTATTCAGATCTAGACACCAGGTAATAAAATTAAAAAAAAAAAAAAGCTGAAAAAGAAAGGCAAAATGGAGATTAATGTAAAATGTTTGTAGACAATTTCTTTGGTGCATTTATCAAGAAATTCGTTAAGGCATTATTGAAAATAAGGGAAAGCCTGGTGGTGTAGTTTTTTGGGGAAGCAGGGGCAAAAATTATTCATCCTAATCTTTGTCACAGGGAAATAGGAAGAATCCTACTTTCATTCGTTGCTGGTCCTGCTGAAGCTCTGCTTCCAGTTGCTTCTTCTTTTCACTCTCCTCACATAGTCTCTTCTGTATCTGGGATTGCTGATGCTTCATCTGAGCTACTTTCTGCTCAAGTTCTCTTGCTTCTCTCTCACTTTGGTTAGATAATGAAGCCAAATTCTTGGTGTCTTGCTGCTTCTTCTGTAAGGTCTGAATGTTCAGGTTAAATTTCAGCTTAAGAGCAGGAAAACTTGTAACTAAAATAGGACTCAGCTTCATTCACTGAATTCTTAGGGTCACCAAGATTTACTAACTTCTGCCCAAACAATCACTTGTTATTGCTGTAGTTTTGAGCTATCTGGTGAAGTTGGCACAGGCAGAATTAAACATGAAAAGGTACGGTTCATGCTTGGCAATACAGTAAAAGTACTAAAATCTAGCAGACACCACAGTTCTGGAAAATTTGCGGAGACACAATGGTGTCAGAATGCTGGTCCTGAGTTCAAGTCAATAAGCAAACGCCCGCTTTCTGTATGGAACTTTTCTGACCTGTCATTCTAGGGTTGAGATGCACAGAGCACCTAAGCTGTTCCTATACAGAATACTAACTTAGATATAGCAGAATTTAAAAATAGAAGGTCAGTGTCAAAAAAATATGCCAGTGTGGGCCTGATCTTGCAAGGCATGACAGGGATTTGCTTAGACCTACAATTTATATAGTATTTCCATAAAACATCAATTTTATTTACAGCAAGTAATAAATTTGTAATACCCTCTCTTGGATAAATTCCTCTATTGGACTATACACAATGATGTATGGAAATCTCATATCTCCCAATACCTTCTTAGCCTCTTACATACCAAGCAGGTATTTTATGTATCCAACCAAGTAGATGTTAACCAGATATTTGAGTATAATAGTATTAAGCTTCCCACTAGCTACTGCAATCCGACCAGCTTCCAGTGTGTAAAACAGGTAAGAATTTTACAAACAGAGTGTTAAGGTTCAGACAGTGAGACATAGATTTGCAAATCATAATAATCAGATCAGAAATACCTGCACTTTCAACTTAGCTGCCTCCATCTTCTTCTGGCATTCTTTCTGTAACATGACTTTGTCAGGAATATCTCTCAGCTCTTTACTGTCCAGCTCCTGAAGCTGCTTTTGTGTTTCAGCCAGTTCTCTTTTGGCCTGGTCAATTTCTTGCTCCAGTTTACTTATCTTCAAAGAATACTGCCTGCTTACAGACTGAGCATCCTTACCTTAAAGACAGCATATACAAATAGTTTAAAACCAACATGATAAACAGTTGAAATGTGATACTCACTTCTGGAGTTGAAATATTACTTACTTTGTTCTGGCTAAGTCAGTAATTTCTGATACATTTCCCAACACTAAAGGAACCTGCAGTTCCCTTCTAACTCTGAAATGGACATAAAGAGAGTCCCAAATCTGAACATTTCATGAGTCACCTCATGCCACCAAATAAAGTGCCGTCTGAGTGCCAGAGTTAAATTCTTCTGCCTACTGTAGATTTTGGCAAAATGGATATCCTGTATTTCATGTTTTCGTTTGTCTTCTTTTCCCAGAAGAATATGCCATTTATTTATTACTCAGCTTTCAGCTTAATAATTAGTATATGATCTTGGATTGTGTTTCTACTCTGTGACTTGTCCCATTCAGGCAATCTGGGATGGCACAGAATCTTCCTCAGACCACCTCAAGAGAAGATGAACAACAGAGAAGAGTGTGATTGAAGGGGCTGAGGAAAGAGATCCTTACTGTCATCAGAAGGCTCATTTCTCTATCAGGACAGATGTGAAAGGGATGTATGCTACCAGAGTGTCCTGGTTTGAGAGGAAGTGAGTTTTTGGGATGCTGTGGTCAAACCAATAGGTGCTCAGATTTGAATATTGGCACCTGGCATGGCCACTGAGGACGTGGATACACCTCTGAGAACACAGGGGGGTTAAAAGCTGAGAACTCCCAGGGGGAAGCTCTCTCAGGTTCTGTCCGTGGAAGAGAACAGAGCTCTGGGAGGGGAAGCCACGAGGGCTGAGTGAGGTAGGCGGGCCTGGGACAGAGAAGGGAGGTGAAGGCCCCTGCAGGATGGAAGGGTGGAGGAGCCCTGTGAGACATCGGGCAGCCCCCTGGGGGGGGGGGGAGAGAGAGAGAGAGAGAGAGAGAGAGAGAGAGAGAGAGAGAGAGAGAGAGAGAGAGAGAGAGAGAGAGAGAGAGAGAGAGAGAGAGAGAGAGAGAGAGAGAGAGAGAGAGAGAGAGAGAGAGAGAGAGAGAGAGAGAGAGAGAGAGAGAGAGAGAGAGAGAGAGAGAGAGAGAGAGAGAGAGAGAGAGAGAGAGAGAGAGAGGGAGAGAGCGAGAGAGCTTGTGCCACCTGGAAATTCGGCATCATGTGCTGGCAGCATGGCCGGCCGGGAAGGAGAAGGGGGGTGGCAAGAAGGTGCCCGGCTGCTGGCAGGGCAGCGGCAGGACAGCATGAGAATTCTGGACGGGCAGAGCCTGATATTTTAACCCTTTTCTTGTATGGAAACCTTACAAATGCGGATCCTCATGGAGCTGAATAAGGAGAGAGATAGAGGTGGAATAGCAGGAACTGGGCAAGTGTGATGCAAGTTTGTGCAAGTGAAAGATGTCCGAGAGAAGCTGAGAAGAATCCTAGGTGGGAGGAGGTGATGGAGTGGCCTTTGGCTGGACTTTTCTTGTATGGCCATGGACAGAACCATTTTTCCTGTGACACAGAGACTGCATTTAGGGGAAGGCAATGGCTCGGAGCCAAGAGAGCGCAGTGATGTGATGTGAAGGAGAGCGTGAACAGAGACGACGGGTGAGGAGGGTGGTGGTGCCCTCGATCTTTGGTGAAGGAGAAGAAGATGATCTCTGTTCTCGAGGCCCCTCGGCCCCAGGGGGTGAATTTGGGGGGGACAGATGTCCTGAAAGTGAGAGACTGTGCCCTTTATGGAACTGGGCAAAGCACCCTTAAAAGGAAAACCCTCGAAGCAGCTCTGGTCCATGCGCAGTGGTGAGAGCACTGGGAAGATGTCACGATGGCAAATGTTCTCCGGGCGGTGCCACGTGTGGCGTGGAAACACAAGAGGTTTCAACTGTGTTTCCTGGGGAAGCCCATGGTGCAAGAGGGACTCCTGTCTTGATGAACTGAAAATTGATTATCTGAAGGGTAGAGATGGACTGAGAGTTAGTGATCTGAGGGCTGGTAACTGAATTGAGAATCCAAGGCTTTGTCCTACTGTGATGTATTGGGAATTTGGTGGGAGGAGGAGGAATGTTTGAAGGTTTTCATTCTGAGTTCTGTGTGTGTTTCTTTTTTTAGATATAGTTGTAGGTTAATAAAGTTTTTTTTCCCTTTATTCCTAAGCTGGAGCCTGCTTTGCTCTATTTCTGGTCACATCTCACAGTAGACACCAGAGAGAATGTATTTTCATGGGGGTGCTGGCATTGCACCAGCCTCAAACCATGACACAAGGACAGTGATTTTTTCCTTCATCCACTTCTGACTCCCATTTCTCTACTGTTATAGAATATAGAAGATACAATGATGTATCTTTTCTCCAATCCCAGACATTATGTCACAAATACACATCAACAAAGAGATAGCACTGACCAGACATTAAAAATTACACTACTGTTGGATAAAAGCAAAAACACAAAACACAAAAAATATTTAAAAAACAATCTTCACAGTAGAGTAGGCTGTAATCCAAAATTTCAGTGTGATCACGGCAAGTAATTAGCAAAATCTGTTGATTTCTAGGTTGTTAAAAGTATTCTTGTCTAAGATAATTATGTAAAAACTAAGACATACAGGACTTTAGGTTTTCAGTGACTTTTCCTTTGTTTCAGAACATCTTAATTCCCTACAGTATCCAATATTCCTACAGTAGCCACTTACCTGTTCTTACTAACTCTTTAATAAGTTCCTCTTTCCTTTTGATATTAAGTGCAAGTTCTCTTATTTTTTGCTCAGCCTTAGCAAGTCTCAACTCTGAATTCTTTAACTTCTGCATGTTAAAAACATGGATTTTCTGGAGGCTGTCAATCTCTTCACCTTGAAAAAAACAAAGCAGAACAGTTATAAAATCTGGAATAGATGCTGTATTCAAAAGGTAGTGCTCTGAAATATTGACTGTGTGCAGTTTTTCCATATGAAGTACAAGAATCAAAAGGAGAGAAGAAAGCAGGTTATTCTTCCCTGCCATATGTCTAAACAGGAAAAAAAAGGATGGTATGCGCAAGACCCTAAGTATGAAAAATATTCCAGAAACCACTTCAGTATTTCTGGTAAGATAATAGCATCGATATTCTTTCATTGAAGCAGTACTAAAGATTTATATGTGACTAGCTTTTGATAAGTGAACTGCTTTCTGGCTAGTAGGTATTACTTAGCGGTTACTAACATCAGTTTCAGAATGGGAAAGAAAAACAGAAATTGTATGTAGGAAAACCTACATTGAATTATAACCAAAATAATATTTGTAACAAGTGCACATATTTTGCTGGGAACACTATTTATATGTGCTAAAGACATTATTGCATTGAGGCATAAACTTTAAGGAATTCAGGGATTTTAGAGAAGCTAAGATTTTAGTTAGAGATAAGCTTTATTAGAGTTAATTAAAATAAATGGGTAGGCCTTGATGAGGTTAAGAGTTAGTAGTTAACTAATAACTGATTGCTTATCAACATAATGTTTGGTTAGCTGGGTTTCTAATGAAGAATACAGAAACTGATAAATAGCTCTTAGGAACATACGACAATTGTAGGCCTCCTCTGTTCTGAGACCAATTGAAGACAGGGAATGGGAGTTCTCCCAAGGGTTCATTTGTCATATTTGCATTGAAAAGGTAGAAGGGTCAGAACGAGGAAGACTCCATTTACTTCCTCATTTTGGGACCCCTCCCCATGAAAAGGACCACTGACCCATTTCGAGGAACAAACTGCACATGCTTAATAGCTTTTGGCCTCATTACCATACGAAGCGGGGAATGGGATGTACCAAAGTTATGAATATGCATTTGTATTTTGGGTATTCAATACTTGTATAGATAAAAGGACTCTGTAATCACCTGTAAATTGCAGTGTGTATTTGAGAGCTATCCCACACGCTGCCCAGCATCACAGTAAACATACACTTTCTAACTCTAAACTGTTAGAGAGTCTTTGTCCGTCACATTTGGATATTGGTACTAGATCAATATCCATAATTTTAATAAATCAGCATATTCTGATACTGTAGTAAGATTTGCTCTGATGACTCCCATTATACCTGTAGTTGCGTCAGTTTGTAGCGCAGATTTATTGGACAATCCAGACTTGTCTACTCGACATTTCATGTCGCTTACATCAGGAAGTAAGCACAGAGAAGTATGATTTTTTGTCCATGTTCGCTTTATGGAACATCTGTGAAAGAACAATAAACATGCTACTCTGCAAATACACAGGAATTTTTTATTTTCTTTAAGCATCATGCAAAGTAGATGATCTTAACAGAGAAGAAGCTCAAAATTCTTCTCTGTTAAAAAGGCATTTTGCCTTCTTCTTCATCCACACCACTCCCACACTCACCATCACCCAATCTTCCAGTCTTCAAGGTAGACTCTGACCCACAAGCAAGGATTATGCAATCTTTGCTAAACCTACATATATTAAATTTATTTTGCAGAATGCCCAGTTGGTCCCACAGGTTTACTGTAAGTATTATTATAGATGGTCTCATATCATGGAAGGATTAGGCACTAATACTACCTTTCCTATACATTTTAATGTAACAAAAGTTAATGAACAACAAAAAATTACTTATATGAGGTTTCCTCTTCTCTGCCTGTATTGTCTTCCTCTTCATCACTCTGATCAGAGAGGTGGCAGTGAAGGACTTTATCTTGATCTTCTAACTTGCTCAGTATAATCTGCCTGCGAATGTGGAATTCTGCCATTATCTGGGCCAGAGACAAGATGGGGGGGCTGGTATACCCCTGTCAAAAAGCACACAAAAATAGTGATGGGTAAAAATACTTGCAATAATTTAGCAATTCATTACTCATATTTTAAAAAATATTTCACCACTTGAGCTGGTAAGCAAAATTACACAGGTTTTCTATAATAACTCTGAATACCTTTGTAAAAAAATGTTTTGCAAGAGCCTAGAGGAGTTGTTCTAAACGTGAAAGAGGGCACTGGTAGCAATTCATTATCCCATGTACTCAACATATTGGTAAGAATAATAATTCATTTTTTATAATGCTTCATACTCAAGCCCTCAAAACCTCTAGAAAACCAGCTGGGGGGTGAAAACATGACAGCCATAGCACTTGTAGGTGGGAACTTTAGGCCTAAATATTTTGGATAATTGTGGCATAAACAAAGGTTACAAAACTAGTTTTTCAGTGGGAAAAACAGTAGTATTTGAGAAAGCAGCAGTATCTGAGAAAGACATCATATGTTATCATGTCATGTCTAATGACTGGCCTATAAGAATTACAAAGTAGAAGGGCGAAAATCTGGGTAGACCTTACCTTTTGGATCTCTGTCTCTGAAGGCAGGTGAACAGGGTGCAGCAGGTTTTTTGTGACTGGGACACCATAGCGCCTCCTAGCAAATGCCATGACAGCTGGCCCATCTTCATAAGCACTTGGGAAATCTAAAGCTTTCACATCTGTAAACTTCTCTAATTTCAATTTTAGCTGATCAATGACTATATGCTGTTCCACCATTTTCTCAATCTCATGGGAAAAAAAATAAAGCAAAAGCAAAACTGAGCTCTGTATCATATTCTCAACTTCTAGCTCCTCAAAAAGGTCATGAATCTTGTAAATCGCTCAATAACCCTAAATTATTGTGCAGGGAACAGGCAAATTCTGCAACAAACTGAGAATTCTATGACATATCATCAGTCTCAGAATCCCCTCCCCGCATCCCACTCCCCAGTCCAATAAAGTATAGACACATTTTTGTTCAGAAAGACCTACCTGGGTGTCCTGGGTTACAGAGAGAGTGCCAATGTGGGGTGTAACCAAACTGAGTATTCTATACCATTTCTGACAAACTGTTAGTGATGGGTCATTTGCAGTAGATGTCCAGTAGATGCCCAGCTGACACCTCAGGTTACAAGATGGGTATTAAATGAGGTAAGGGGGAAGAGCTAAACTCTGTGAGAAGGGGAGTGTTTCTTTTTCTTCACATATGACTCTGCAGTGCTAACTCCTTCTGGGGAAATACCAGCACTGTCCCACTGATCCTGAAGGGGTCATCTCTGCCAATGGCCCATAGTGGCTCAACAGCACCACCATAATGGACAGCTATAACAACTTAGACCACCAAGGATTCCCAAAAATATCCTATGACTTTCATGACTACATCATTCCCATTGTGCAACTGTCCACCCTGGGAGAGGTGCTGAATACTCTCCCTTGAACCTGACCATACATAACTGGAGACTTGGAACCCCCATCATGCCTGGACAGATGCAGACGAGGCCCAGAACTTCCACAGGACCACCACTTTTGACTGCAACCATCACTTCAACAGGACTGCAATCACCACTTGATAGGACTGCAACCACCACCTCAACCAACAGGATGGCAGGTTGTAATCTGACTTTGTGGGTCTAAGCCAGTTTTAATGCGTATCATTACATTTATTTTAACCTTTCTATTAAATTGTGACTCTGACCAGAAAAGTCTTTCTCAGCACACCCGGTTTAGTTATGTTAGCCTATCCAGGCATCTAGTGAGAAGTGGATGACATAATTACGAGCTCATGCTTGCTTTATATGTGTGTTTACAGAGAAATAAAATGAGAATTAAATATTTTAACAAATATTTAATTAAACAAATATTTTCAAATTAAACTTACAGTCTGGGTCTTATTAATTAAACATGTATATGGGCTTCCTCTTCCACTTGGTACAATTACACTTTAAAGATTACTTGTATTAATAAACAAAACATGTACATGATCCCAGGTTCACTTGTTGCTTTTTCTTCCACCCAGCCTCAGGTTTGTTGATAATGCTAAATTGGAGACCTTATCCGCTTCTCTTAGAGCACTCTCCATACATTGTTCAAAAGTACTTATCTAAACTGATTCATCCATAAGGCCAAGATTATATCCATTATTCAACTCGCTCTATCATTTTTGATTCTTTTTGAATATGGTTAAAATCTGGCCTAGCAACAACAGAGAAGAAATATAGCGCATGATACATTCTACATTCTTCTACTTCGAGTAACACATTTTTATTCATTCTTTATGTTGTTGTCTTAGATTGAAAGTTCCTTCCTAATACAAACAATGCTTTACAAGTTGTCATTCTTTTGGAATACAATACATATTATTCCTATGTTACAGAAAATAGAATATATGTATGAATATTATTTTTGTTATAGTTTTGAAAGAAGTAACAGCCAACTGATCCACCTTGAAGGTATTTGTCCCTGATACAATTGCACATACAACTCCACAGTGTAATACCCATTGCATAAATACATATGTGTATAAACATTTATTACCTCCTACCTCATACCTGCTACTCTAGAAGTCCTTATTCTATCATGTACCATTAAATTACATATGCCTGTGAATACAATGTAAAATATTTGACAGAAGCACTTGCTTTACATTGTATGTTTTTAAATAAAAGTGGCAGTTTAGTCAACTAAATGCCAAAGTGGTGCCTGAAAGCTCTCAAGCTTCCCTCCTGTCCCTGATACTGAAAGAACCTTCTATCTACACTGTGGCAGCTACCTTGTATCCTCCAAAATTCATTTAAGCGTTATCACAGTACAAATTGACACTGTGGTGTTCAGGCTGAAAAACATCCATCCAGAAGTGACAGAAAAGAAAGAAAGTGACAGAAGGAAGAAAAAGATCATAACTAGTTTACTTACCTTTAATGCACTGACTCTCCCCAAGACACCAGAAAGGAAAAGGAAAAAGAAGAAAAAGTATAATAAGGAGAAGAGCACTAGCTATCCACATTTATGCTTTTCTCTTTCAAAAATTGACATAATAAATTATCTGTAATCCACACGTCTGGCAACACCAGCAGATTATTAACTATTCTAGGTGCAGTCTTCTCAACCTTGAAATGTTATGCACATATTAGCCACTGTAATTTCATTAGCAAATTCAAGATCTACAGAAGGAAAGAGACTCTTTGTCACTACCTCACTTTCCACTGTGTCACTCAGTTTTCTTTAATGATAAATTATCAGAAAGTCAGGATGGAATTCTGTCTTATAAAGTCAAAAGGTATAACAAATTAAGTTTCTATACAACTTTTCAATTAAATTATTCTATAGGATCCATACAGTCTTTTTTCAATTCTAAAGCATCTTTCCAAGTCTTTCAAATCCTAATCTATTAATTGTCCTGAAACTCCTTAACAATGATACAAATCTGGGGAGAGGGTTGTGTGTTATGCTTCAGGAAGCACAGAGAGCATGAATGGCTCACTTCTAGTTATGCAGGAGCCTTTGGCACGGCTAGGCTCACATATAGTCTCCAGGAATCATATTACAGTGATACACCCACTAGAAGAACCCAACTCATTCTGTGAAACTGTTCTAATTCAAACAAAATGTCCCCAGCATTGACTGGTAATAAGTAAAAAAAATTTTGAAGGACCTGTTGAATGTATTCACATGGTAGAAGGATGGTTCAATGCAGATAAATGTGTAACAGTGGAAAAATACCTGTAATCTTTGTGTTTCTTGAGCCTCCTTTAAAAATTCCTGTTGTTCTCTCTTTTCTTGTAGTAATGTCTTTATCTGATTCTGCAGTACCTGTATTTCATGATTCTTCTGGCTAAATAGTTCTTCATCCATAACTAGTACCTGCTAGATAATAAAAGAAAAGTTCAGCTGGGCAAGAGGGACATTATTATTCCTACAACAAAATAAAACCTCCTCTGTTGTTAAAAGATATGACCAGAACTGCAAAGTCTTGAAGTATGTATAGCAAATTGTCTAAGTGGTTATCTGCAGTTTCTAGCAGATATTTCTTCACTTCTGTTCCATCTATTGATTCTGTCAAGTTTCATTCTTCCCAAGGAGATAATGTACTCACTACCAAACCTAATTTATTGAAGTATATATGAAATTCAATTATTCTCTTTAGCATGCTGTTA
Source organism: Haemorhous mexicanus (assembly GCF_027477595.1). NCBI lineage: Eukaryota > Metazoa > Chordata > Aves > Passeriformes > Fringillidae > Haemorhous > Haemorhous mexicanus. The sequence continues at coordinate 52,289,490 of NC_082381.1, read as the reverse complement.
CATATAGCTATAAGATCACAGCATCTTTTGATTGATAATGCTAATAATTGTTCTCTAATGAAAACAATAAGAACAGCTGTCCTCAATCTGCAACTTGGGTAACAGTTTAAAGATTAAAGAAAACACAAGAATGCTTGTTCATATGTTCTTGTAAATGAAATTATACCGATTGATGGAAACTTCCAAATGTTGTCAAATATTGTTAGTCTTCTAGAAAGCCTGCAGAAGCCAAAGATAAAGTATTGAAACATTACATCAACCCACAAACCTTCGTATTCCTGCTCTTCCTATTTTTTTCTCCAAGAGTCCTGGTGGTAGACATATGAATGAGTTTGGGTGTTAGCTACAGTCAGTCCGGTATTTTAATATCATGTAAGACAGCATTATTCAAGCAACAATAGCTGCTAGCAAAGAAATCTGTATGTGCAGACAAGAAGAGGTCCTCTAGTAGTTATTAAACCTGTCCTATGCTCTGGAGTCCATAGTGTCTCATTTATTTTAGCCTTTCTCTAACCATCTCTTCCTGGCTGTAGATGGCATACTCCCTGGGGAAGGGAGTTTAAGCTAAGTTTAAGCTCAGCTTTTACACTGTTTTGAACCAGGGAAACAGAGGTTTAAAACAAGCCACAGAAGAAAATCAAGAAGGAAGAAAAAAAGCTGTGATTAAGGTTGCTTGAGAACAAAGAAAAGACAAAATTTGTTTATGCAATTGCCTGATAACAATCTATAGCTTTATCAGTTTGGTTGCAAACCTAAAAATGGGTTGATGCTACAAAATTCTAACTTATTGGAGCACTGCCTCCTTCCACACATGACAAAACTCAAATTAGTTTCTCTGAGGTGTTCATCTGGCATTAGAACTTCACTCAGAATCCAACTGGTGTACAGCTGTTTTAAGTAATAAAATAATTTTGATTTGAGATTATTTTCACTGTACAATAACCTGCATTTCTTTTCTTTTGATGTTCACAACATTTTAACTCAGCACATCCAATAGAAGTACTTCCTAAATGTCAATGGGGATGTTTCTAAAAAGAATTATTTATTTGATCATGTGTCATTTCTATTAGGAGACATGCTCTCAGAAGGCTGAGAGCTCTTCTCCCCACAGGTCATCTCTGGGACTATGATCTGTTGTGAGAGAAACAGCTAATCAGCACTAGCGATATGACAGGATCCTCATGGGATATCTACAAGCTAAGACGCCCAGATGTTTTGAAATTTTCACCTTACTTGGAAAACCATAAAGAAGTATGATGTCATCAAAAAGCAAAAGTTGATGTTTAACACAAAAGCAAATGTTAGAAAGTGATTAGACAAAGAAATCTACAAATAGCTTAGAAACTCTGTTAGCTAAAGGCATGGTAATGGAAAAGGAAATACAGGAGGTTTTGGGAGACCATAGCTGAAGAAATACAGTTTAGGAAATTGCTAAGAGATAAGAGATGAGACTGTAACTTTGTAATATTACACAGACTAGAATATTACATACATAGTATTAGATAATATTAGACAAAAGTTGCAAAACTTAGTCCCTGGGTTATCTGTAAATTCACTGATATCTTTGAAAATATCTGTGTGGTAATTATATCTGTAATGCTTCTGACAGAGTAATATCTTCCCAGGATTCAACAAAATTTCTGGGTTCACAAGACAACTGCTGAGGGAATGCAACTAAGTACATACACACTTCCAAGAGAAAGGAAAGTTCTCTTTCTTTCTCTTTCTCTTTCTCTTTCTCTTTCTCTTTCTCTTTCTCTTTCTCTTTCTCTTTCTCTTTCTCTTTCTCTTTCTCTCTTTCTCTTCTTTTTCCCCCTAACTAAGAAGAAAACTAACTTTCCTAGCTCACTTCCAAGCCCCCAGTCCCAAGGCAGAGTAAAAAAAAGGAAACTTGTGGGTCAAGACAGAAATTGTACAGTAAGTGAAGGTGAAGTGAAAGAACAGAGAAAATAACACAAGTAATGCAAAGGTAGTAAATTAATGCAAAACCAATCACACTCTGCCTCCCCCAGAGGGTAGACTGATGCCTACTAGCTCCTGCTCAAAAAGACAGCTAACATAGCTAAATCCCCCTCCTCCCCATTTCAGTTTCTGAGCACGTCATTTGATGTGAAATATCTCTTTGGCTGACTTGGTCTTCTGCCTGGTTGTGCTCCTCCTGTCCCTGGGCACACTGGCCTATCCACTGGTCACAGACAGAGGGAGTCACTCCTTTGATGCTATGCAAACACTCTGCAGCAAGACCTAAAACACTGGTGTTTTATCAGAATTGCACTAGTCAGAAATGTAAAATATGGCACCCTGCAAGCATTTATGAAGAAAATTAATTCCATCCTGGTCAGACTTAGTACAACCCCCACATCATATTCCACACCATTTATGTCATACTCAAGCCCCACACTATCCAATGCCATCTTTTTAACCATCCTTTCTTCTCTTCTCGTCCTTTGACTTATGCACAGATATCATTCCTCTAGTCTACAGACCACTCCCATAAAATACCCATAAAATATCCACCAAGTTTATTTAGAACCCATGATGTGGGTTCTGTCTGTTTACAGTGATCACTGAGGACAGGGGCCCAGGCTATGCTACAAGAATGGTTGTATGACCCTACAACAGACCAGCACAGTCCTTCCATTGTGTCAGAGACTGAAATGTTATCACTCATGGCTTAAACATTGTCATAACAATTTTTTGCCTGTTATGGGAAAACTGTACAATGAAGCAGCACCACCAAAACCCAGAGTGAATGTGCTTCCTGACTGAAACTCTGTGAGTTAAACTGACTAAGGCTATAGAGAGTAGAAAAGTGAAAAAAGAAAAGAAATTGGTTAAAGCACCTCAGGCCGGGGAAGTAATGGATAAAGCTGGGAGAGCATTCACAGAAGAGCCAAGCCCAGCGGGCTCAGGGTGGAGGCCATGGCCCCAGGCTTATCTGTTGCCAGGTTTGCAGAAAATCCCCCCCCACCACCAAAGGGTGGGGGAGGAGGGTTTCGGGTGCATATGAAAACCTCTGGTCAGAGGCAGTGAACACCCATCCTCCACTGTGCAAACTAGCTCAGCTGTGGGGCCTCCCAGCCCAGGAAAGTCAAATCTATGGGACATTCACATGAGTGGGAGCTAAGGGGGCATCAAAGGCCTCCTGAAGGGTTCCCAAGACCCTGTCCCAGAGGACTGCTCATGATACAAAATGATGCAACTGACCCAAAGTCTTTCAAGGGACAGTGTCAAACATGCCCCCCCCCCCCCCCCCCCCCCCCCCAGGGAGGCACCTGGGCATTCCCACCTGGCCCAAATGTATACTAATCCATTGGATACTATGCTTTTGGCAGGGGACCCTCACCACCAAAAAGACCAGATGGAGAGGATCTATGAGACATCATTAAGACCCATGGAGAGGTGGTATGTTTCTACTTAATCTGTCTATCATTCTTCCTGTCCCTCCTTTCCTTTCCTTTCCTTTCCTTTCCTTTCCTTCCTTCCTTCCTTCCTTCCTTCCTTCCTTCCTTCCTTCCTTCCTTCCTTCCTTCCTTCCTTCCTTCCTTCCTTCCTTCCTTCCTTCCTTCCTTCCTTCCTTCCTTCCTTCCTTCCTCCCTTTCTTTCTTTCTTTCTTTCTTTCTTTCTTTCTTCCTTCCTTCCTTCCTTCCTTCCTTCCTTCCTTCCTTCCTTCCTCCCTTCTTTCTTTCTTTCTTTCTTTCTTTCTTTCTTTCTTTCTTTCTTTCTTTCTTTCTTTCTGTCTTTCTTTCTTTCTGTCTTCCTTCCTTCCTTCCTTCCTTCCTTCCTTCCTTCCTTCCTTCCTTCCTTCCTTCCTTCCTTCCTTCCTTCCTTTCTCTCTCTCTCTCTCTCTCTTTCTCTCTCTTTGCCTCTTTGATCGTTAAATAAAATATATCAATTTTTTTGTATCAACATAAAACCTCGTTTGGTTTTAATCTCATTTCAGGGACTAATCAAACCTCTGTTTGGTTAAAGAGTTCTTTCTGTTTTATTCACAGAGAGTTCCATTTGCTCCTTTGTGATCAGAGCAGATTGTAACACATGGTAGGAGCATGGGGTTCAAACCCACAGAGCTGTAAGTCCACTGAATCAGTATCAGAAAGAGGAAAGGGTCTCCTGCATCTCAGGAATTATCTGACAGCAACCAAAACAGTAATCTTCCTGGAAGACCCTTTTAAACCACTGCCTCTTCCCCCTTTATGTATGGATTGTTTTATGTGCAAAGTTCCAGGACCAAAATAGGTGCACTGCCCCACTTCTCATATCCTTTTCAGTCATGGAGATAGAACAGTAGGGTGGGATTTATCATGGGCCCATGGTTCCCCTTCCCTTAAGCAGAATTCCTGGTCATGGTAGCCAATATGCTGGCCCACACAAGCAAGGTAAAGAGATAATGCACATTATCTTTTCAGCTGTAGACTTTGTGTAACAATCTTTCCACAGCTAAGATGCAGGCCCATATCAAGGAGAGAGAATAGAGATATTCAGTAAATCTCTAGGGCTGGCAAACTGTTCTATCCAAGTTGGTGCCACAGAGTCAGCTTAATTCAGCCTTACTAGGCTGCTGTCATATGATGTCTGTGTGTTCTGTATAGACTTCAGCCACTCAGATGGTGTGTACTGTACATTGTTTGGATCTTTCAAGGCCCGATTATTGTCCATGTCACTGAAGATCATCTCCACCGCCTCTAAGTCCCTCAAACATTAAATAGATTCCTCTGTGGTAGTCCACATGCCTCACTGGATGACAGTATCTTCCTTAAGAGAGCACTTTGTCTTCATGCTCAATAGAAGTTACCTCTGGAACCTGGAGGTGGCTGACCCTCTTCCAATCCCTCTGTCAGTCCCACAATCCCTAGCAAGGAATCCCAGCAACTGTGTTCTCCTACCTTTTAGTTCCAGACTGTTAGCCCTACTATTCCAGCTCTGGAGCAACCAGATAGCAATTAGCTCATCTTGTCAAGCAAAATCTTTACACATTATCTTGAAGCTAGGCCATGGATAGCTTACGCCTCTCATGATTTCTGTCTCTGTCCTTTCCTATCCTGCCGTGGAACAGGCTGCCTGTTCTGATTCTTCCTCTCTCCTCCTCTGAGCATGACCTGCCTCTTCTCTTATTACCTTGATCTCTGCTTCCACTGTTTCTTTACTACAAGATCAGCTATTACAGTTGAGGGTTCAGTCTCTGGTTTAGTGTCTCTGTGGCCTCAGACCAAGACACCTTCTCAGTCTCAGACCACCACAAGCCTATTAGTGGGCTTTTAGACCAGATCCTCTTGCATTTCAAAGGGCACTGGACACTGACTTTATAGGCATGGGGCACATCCAACACAGCTATAGAACTCACTGTGTTTACCTTCGCTCCTTCAAATAATGTATTAGTTAGATGGGTTAATGAGCTGTTCAGATATGAAATCACAAGCTGTCAGAGGCAGCAATGGCCCTGTGCTCCTCCCCAACTCCACCCACACCTATCGACACTCCAGGGACCAATTACCTTAGAGCATGTTCCTGGCATGCTCAAACCATGTGGCAACCCCGAACAGCTGTTTAACCTTATGAACAATAATGAAAGTTGGGATCACGACACATCAGTATGAACAGTCTGATTACATAAGGTTACTGAAGGAACTCAGAAGCCACTACATCAAGGCTATAAAAAACTGTCCTGGAGGAGAGGAAGGGATAGGAACCACTTTTTCCCCTCTCTCCACAAATGTCTCTCAGAGAAGAAGAGGGAAAAAGTGATTTTATCCATGAGGATTAAAATACTCTGTGATTTTATCCATGAGGATTAAAACCCTCTTGGAGTACTGTACATTGTGGATGTACAGTACTCCAAAACCACCTCATGGATAAAATCCATGAGGTGGTTCTTGGAGTACTGTACATCCACAATGTAAGACCCAAGTACCAGATTAGACTGATGGCCAGTGGCTTGTCATAGCTCTCCCAAGCAAAGGAAAACAAAGTGATAAAGAGCAAACAAAACAGCAAAATCTGAAAATAGTCATTAATGATTCTTGGAGGCTGTTGTGCAGCTAGAAAGGAATCAAGCATCTAAATATTCAAGGACACATACAAATCAGCACCTAAAGGAAATATGTTGCTTCATGACCTGCAACAGTCATAAACAGGTATTAACAAGTTTACTCTAGCACACTATAATTGAATCTGTTATTATCTTGAAAGCCTTGAGCCACAGGTTGGGTTCCAAAATAGACTGTTGTGGGTTACCCCAGGAGGTAGCTAAGCACACAGAGCTATCTCTTCACTTGCCCCTATCCCCATCTCCTAGGAGGACAGAGGAAGAGCAAAGGGAAAGTGAAAGCAAGAAAATTTGTGAGTCAAGATGGAAACTGATCCGTAAGTGATGACGAAGTGCAAGAGAGAAAGAAAATAAAACAAAAGAGATGATGCAAAAGCTATTGCCCACCACCTCCCAAGGCTGACTAATGCTCAGCCAGTTCTGGGCAAAATACAGCCAAGTCTCCCTAAACCTCCTCCTCTCCCTTTTTATTGCTGAGCATCATGTTATATGGTATAAAATCTCTCTGATTAGTTCAGGTCATCTGCTTTGCTTCATGTTTATGTCTCCAACTATTCATGCATCCTCCAATCTATTTACTGGGGGGTGCAGGCAGAAAAACAGAAGGCCTGTCACAGTACAAAACACTGTTCAGCAAGACCAAAAATATTAGTGCCTTATTACCGTTGTATTGGTCACAAATTTAAAACACAGCACTCTCAGGGATGCTATACAGAAAACTAACTTCATCTCAGCCAGACCTAGCATACTAGCATAGCTAAAACCAAATATCTAACAGATAAAACAGCTTAGCCTCAAGAATCATCTTGAAACTGACTAGAGAAAATATAACATCACTTCACTTATCTCTGTTCTCACTGATTGTGTATTCAAATATCCCTTACGAAACACCTATGTCCTAGAGAATAGCCAAATGAAATTCTACAAAGCTGTAAATTAAATTTAATTGTCAAATTAAGTACAGGTGACAATTTTATCCATCTTTCAAAACACAGTTCAAATTTTGGCAGATTGCGTTTTTACTTAGTCATTTAAATACACAGCTTATAATTAAATACCTGGCATTTCTTCAGTTCCCTCTTCAGCTGAAGAATTGTAATGTGATGTGGTACTGGGCTGGTCTCAGTCCCTGTGTCAGTCTCCTGGATGGTGAGAGCCTCCTTCCTTACTTTCTGTACCATAGTGATCCAGCTCTGCAACCTCTCCCGCTGACTTCTTCTTAAGCTAACATCATCATTCAAATCAATCAGAAAAGGTAAGGCTTCATCTACACAATTTCTGTAACTGAAATATTGAACCTGAAGGCGAGTGAGCTGCTCCTCAAGTGAACTGATACGGGCTTTTTCTTCATTTATATCATGTAAATGCTGATTACTGGCCTGCTGGCTCTGCAAAGCTTCCCGAAGCAATCTGATTTCAAGTTCCATTTCATCAATTCGGTCTTTTTCTGGGTTGTAATTTACTACTGGCTTATTTCTAATGTTTTTTGCTCTGTTGGCATATTTGAGGGAATTTAAAGATTCATCAAAGTCCAGTGAGGATGGACTTATACATGTTATCATAACAGTCTTGGCATTTCCTCCAAGGGAGTCTTTCAGAATACGAGTGATTTTAGCATCCCTGTATGGAATATGTACACTTTTCCTTTTTGGGTCTCCAAGGGCACTGATGACATTTCCCAAGGCCAAGAGACCGCTGTTGATCTGAACTGATTCTTTGAAGCGTTCACCAGTATTTCCAGTCTTTGCCACCCTCTCTGATCCTGCCAAATCCACAAAATGAAACTTTGAAGCGATCGAATCCTGTGCAGCATTCTGATACTCTGCAGACTGCTTCTGATGAATACTGATGGTAAAAATGGCATGAGATCGACTAGAGTGCTCATTCATCTGTGTTGTGCCTGTGTGACGAGCTGCATTGCCACTTTCCAGCAGGCTTATCACTTCATCTGCACATTCTACTTGGAATTCCTTAGCACCGACAATCACTTCAAACATCAAAGTAAGAATAATTTAATAAATTCTAAATAGTAATAGTTTGCAATGATAATTCTTCAGCAATAGTTTACAGCAATGACTATAATACTGTATTAGAGAAACATACAGGACTGCTATGTCTATGACTTACCTATAAGATCATAGTGTAGAGCTATAGAAATAGAAGATAATATGTGAAAAGTATGAGGTACAACACATCTGAAACCTGCAGATATTTAATGTAGGGGTCTATTGTGCCATAACATTTGAAACAGTATCTTAGACAAAAGACACTACTCATTTACACATTGCACAATGCACATTACCTTTACAATTTACAGTGTGGTGGTACCTAGAAAAAATATGAGCAAAATCAGCTCAAAGGATGTTCTGTCAGTTAAAAAAAAAGACAAAGAACTATAAAGTAAAAATTAGTATTAGTAAAAAAGTATTTATTAATAGTAATTTTACTATTAATTTTACTAATAGTAAAAAGAACTATTAGTAAAAATTATTCCAAGCCTGTACTAAGGAAAGAATTTCTATTCTGAATAGTGCAGACTGTTGGGCCTTTTGGACAGGTATCAGTTAGTAATGTAATAAAGTGTAAGTGTACTTCTACCAAGTACTCCTACTAATCATCTTTTTTATCATATTTTTCTTTTAATGAGAAATGGAAAATGTCCTAGCACAAAAAGCTGACTCTAACTGTACTGAAGAAAATAAATAATTTAAAATATGTTGTGGGCTCCTTTTGAAGCAAAGATATTGTCTGCAAGATTTGTGCTGAACTAGTGCTTTCTCCCAGCTACAGATAGAAAACCCATGACAGCTTAATATAACAGTTTAATAATACTAGAGTAAACACAACAATTAGAATATAAATTTAAAAAAAAATCCAAAGCTAAAACAGATTAGGTACTTTCAGAATAAAATACCTCTGATGTGGATTCTTCTAGCATTTTCATGGGGTGAACAGGATACCTACACTGCAAGTATTAATCTCAAAGCCTCTAAAAATATCTACTTCCTCTCCTCTTAATGAAGTGGTCTCTTCCACTCATTTCATTGTAAAAGGGGAGCAGATATTTACTGTGTAAATGACTTAACAATTGTAATTTTGAAGGAAGACGCAATGGTTTAATCTTAAAATATTTATTCAAGTGAATAATCACACACTATTTTGTTTCTAGACAGAACTTGCAGAAACAATAATTGTGCTATTTACTTTACTATTTGTTGCCACTTCCACCCAAACAACAGAACATCTATATTGCTGACAGGCATCTAAACCCTAAACAGCTAAACTGAGCTTATATTCTTAAACTTTAATTTTTTTTTTAATTTTATTTATAAGTAGTGAATAAGCACTTTCAAGAGAAAGCAAGAGTAATTTGGATACAAACTGAAGTGCAAATTTGAGAGCTGGAATCCTACCTGTATTTCCCTTCTCATCTTCTCGAATATGTAGATCTTTCACAGAGGTCTCCAAATCCAACAAATCTCGAAGTTCTTCCTTGTAAACCTCTATATAGGATACCTTCACACGGAAGTTAATATTACGATGTTCAGAAATATGATTAAATAATTCCTGAATAGCCCGTGGGATTATGCCCCTTTCATCCACTGCAACTGATGCTAAAATATAAGCACAAATGTCACAGTGAAGTGCAGTCATTCTGTCACATAAATTACAAAGACTGAAATTTGAGAGAATCCTGCAATATTCAGTATACAACACATTAGGAATCTGAATAGCTCATTGTTTACAAGGATTTTTGTAATTTTTTTTGTGTGTGCGTCAGATGTTTTGTTTGCATCCAGTACTAGGATTCAAATTTAAGTTCTAAATGACATAATTCTATAGTTATGGAAGTTACAAAAAATATGGATTCTGCTTTAAAAGTATACTTCTCAGAGTACAGATTTCTTCTTTATCCCTACTTAATATGGTTAGCAATGATATCTCAAGGGTTTGAGAAACTATAAATTCTACTTATATAAAGCAAAATCATTAGTAACATAGTGAGACAAGATTTATGACCAACATTAATAGTAATTTCCTATTTTTTCATAGACGTGGAACACTGGTGCCAAACTCTACTTTTTTTTTAAATATTCAGCATAGGACAATGTTTCCATTAATAATCTGTATTCTTTATCTAAGACTATGGAAGCAGTTTGCCTATGAGACAATACCAAGAATCTCTTTTATCAACAAACTAACAGGTCACATCTAATTATTAATTTAGTAAATATATTCATTAAACTAAAAGGGTGTATTTGCAGAGCTATGATCAGCCTTGGACTGTGGCATCCACTACCAAAACAATTTAGCTAGCAATGGTACTTATAGGAACATTAAATAACTACAAGTGAAGGGAATAGAAGTGAAGTTACAATAAGCAGAAGAGGCCAGTGGTTCAACAAAGCTAAGTGTGGAGTCCTGCCCTTGAGTCACAACAATTCCTTAAGCACTACAGGCTGGGTGGGGGCTGAGTGCCTGGAAAGATGCTCAGCCAGAAGGGACCTGTGGGTGCTGGTTGGCAGCAGCTGATCACGGGCCAGCAGTGTGCCCAGGTGGCCAAGAAGGTCAATGGCACCCTGACCAGTACCAGCAGTTGTGTGGCCAGCAGGACCAGGGCAGCGATTGTCCCCCTGTGCTGGGCACTGGTGAGGTCACACCTCCAGTGCTGTCTTCAGTTCTGGGCCCACCACTGTAAGAAGGACATTGAGGGGCTGGAGTGTGTCCACAGAAGGGCAACAGAGCTGAGGCAGGCTCTGGAGGAGCAGCTGAGGGAGCTGGGGTTGTTTAAACTGGAGAAAAGCAGACTCAGGATAGACTGTATTGCTCTCTGCTACCACCTGACAGGAACCCTCCTGTAAGCGGGAGGAGGGGGGTCAGTCTCCTCTACCAGGTAAAAAGTGACAGGACAAGAAGAAATGACCTCAGCCTGCACCTGGGGAGGTTTATTGGATTTTAGGAAAAATTTCTTCACTGGTGGTCAAGCAATGGAATGGGCCTAGCTGTAGAGCTGGAAATGCAGGGTTAATGGTTGAACTTTAAGATCCTAGGGGTCTTTTCCAACCTACATGGCTCTGTGATCCTATGATTCTAAATAAAAGGAAGACTCTACCAAGATATTTACAATATTCTATTTATATCCATTTGAAATAATTAAATAATAAATTTCTCTGATGTCACAGAAATTTCTCTTAAAAGCCCCAAAAATGCAAACAAATCCGACATAGAATGAGCAAGTAAACAATTAAGTGCCTAATGAAGGCATTTTCAAGGTAAGATAAATGTAGTAAAAATTTTAAAAACCACTATATTTCAGAAAAAAAAGTTCTAATATAAGTTGCATGTTAAAATGTGGAATGTGAAAGAATACTTAACAAATTGGGTTTTTCTTAGATATTTTTAGTATGGTCTAATTTATGGAGAAGTTTTTAGAACTTTCAGAAGTTTTGGGATTTTTTACTACAGCTTTTTGCCTTCGTCCTTAAAATTATGCAGCATTATCTGCTATGTAATAAATATTTAACTTGCAAAAATGCACCCTCTACTGATTAAAAAAACTCCAAAACCGAAAAACCTTTCTATAACCTACCAACGTGGTCACCACCGATGGTGTAAGTCTTCCCAGAACCAGTCTGTCCATACGCAAACACTGTAGCATTGTATCCTTCAGTCAGAGACACTAGAAGGGGCTTAATACAAACAGCATAAACTTCTTCTTGGGTTGAGTTTTTGCCAAATACAAAATCAAAAGTGAAGACATGGTCCTTTCCGATGATAACTTGTTTAGCATTTGGGACTAATCTGACACACACTTGGTGGTTATGAAGTATTTCTTTGGAAAGCAGAGGTCTGACTCGGACTGCAACTTTAACTGGGATCTCCTCCATGCCAGACTCCACCACTGGGCTTCCCACTCAGTATTCACACAGCCAAGAAGAAATCTGTTACCACAGCTCTGTTCAGCTCATTCACATTGTCTGCAACTAAGAAAAATAGTTTTCCATGTTATATAATACAAAAGAATGTATTTCCTGAAATGAAAAGTTGAGATTTCTTAAGGAACACGTAAGTAGCATTACATTCTTGAAAAGTACCTGATATAAATGAAGCTCTATTAATAACTATATAATCAATAATAAATTATTTTTGCATCTATTAATTCCCAGGTTAGTAGACTTAAGTCTGAAAGTTGCCTGATTTCCTATTTTAATAAAACAGAGTCAAACAAAGCAACAATATTGCAAGTTTTAATAAACACTGTTGATAAAGAGAAGGCTTACAATGGATCCTCTCATTTTCCTGTTCCTGCATTCATATTGCATAGGCAACACAAATCAGTCAAACAAAAACTTCTTCTCCAGAAGTTGTATACACATACATGTTTCAATGCCCTCTTCCACTTACCAAGCACCAAATATTTCTAACTCAACAAGCACAAAGAAGTGTGGTTTTAAATGTATCTATTTACTACATGTAGAACATTCCTCTGATTTTGATCTGAAACTTTAGGCACATATGTAATTATTTTTTAGTAAATATAATTTTTGCATACATGGTTCCTTATACTGCCTGGTGCATATTCATTCTTACAGCATAGGCATTGCACAGTAGCACACTTGTAAATATTAAGGAATTGCCTTTCTTTATAGCTGTTTCGCACTAGAATTCAAAAATCTGCATGGGATCCCACACACACATTTTCCATTGTTGTTGCTAACTCTGAGAATTTCTGTCATGCAAGGTAAAGTCTGCTGAACTTCCTGCTCTCACACACACTGTCTTCAAGAAAGCTGTATTACTAGACTGGCAGAAATCAGCTAAGCTCCCAAAATTCAAGTCTGTTGAAAACTAATAGCTTAAAACATTGTTATCTCGCAGCAGTAAAGAAAAGAGTTTTTGTATTTAATTTTACTCCTTTTAGAGGACTTGGATGAATTTTGTAAAAAGCAAAGCCCCATTTCATTGACGGAGCACAAGAACAAATAAGAAAAGAATGAGAATGACTTGTATCATTAGGGACACGGCCAAGCAGAAACAGATATATAAACATACTAACTACAGATTAAAAACACGTTTTGATTGATAATTGAGTTTAGTTACCTGGGTGCATTATTTTTCTGCCCCCTAGCAAGTGCTGCTCTTAAGTGTCAACATTTCCTACTCTCTTTTTAAAGTTACATTTATAAACAAACAAATTAACAAACAATGTCCCGGCTGTGGCAGTGAAACCGTATTTCCTCACAGTCTACTTTGTAAAAGAACGTGGGAATATGAAACATTCCCAATACATCAAGGCAAGAGAGATACTCGGGTGTCGACGCCCGCGGCTGCCATAAGGCAGATGCAAACATACAGGCAACCTTTCCGCTTGCAGGGATGCTCTGAGCGCGGCCCAGCGGATTTTCCGTGTTTGCAACGTCTCCAAACCTGAGGAGCAGCCGGGATCGTATCACGCGTGAGTGTCGGGAGCCGCTACAACCGCGGAGGCCGCCGTGCCGTGCCGTGCCGTGCCGTGCCGTGCCGTGCCGTGCCGTGCCGTGCCGTGGGCCCGGGCCGCAGCGAGGGCGGCGGGCGGCCCGCGCTGTTTGCGGCCCCTCGCTAGGCAACGGCCGCCATGCCGGCGGCGCGCCGAGCGCACAGCGCCCCCTGCGGCCGGACGAGCGCGGGCGGGGCGCGGCCGGCGGCTCCCGGCCCTTCCTGCCGCCCTGCCCGGGCGTCGGTGAGGTGCGTGTGGGGAGTCGGCCCCTCCGTCCGGGAAGGACGGCCAGCTGTGTCTCGGGTGTGTCCAGAGAAGCGCGACGGAGCTGGGGAAGGGTCTGTAGCAAAAGTGCTGCTAGGAGCACTGAGGGAGCTGGGTCTGTTTAGCCCGGAGGACGTCCAGGGGGACCTTACTGCTCTCTACAACTGCCTGAAAGGAAGGAATAGTAAGATGGCATTCCGCCTCTTCTCACAGGCAACAGTACAAAAGGAAATAGCTTCAAGCTGTGATAGGGAGAGTTCAGCATGGACATCAGGAAAAAATTCTTCACAAAAAGGGTGATTAAATATTGGAACAGGCTGTCTAGGCAGGTGATGGAATCACAGTTCCTGGAGGTGTTTAAGGAAAGACTGGACGTGGCACTCTACTAGACATGGTGTGCCGTGGTCTAGTAGACAAAGTCGTGTTTGGTCACAGGTTGGACTTGATGATGCCAGAGATTTTTCCCAACGTAAGTGATTCTATGATTCCTCCCCTCCCCTCCTACCTCCCTCACTGCATGGACTGAGCCCCCCCCCCATCTCAACCCTAGCAGTAAAAACACAGATACACCCCCATGGCACGTCTGTCACTGCACTGTTTATTGGACGATTGGACGGGTTACACTTCCATCTCTGAGCAGTAAATCATCTGCCAAGCACCTGTCACCTCTGTGCAGGTATGACAGGGAACAGCCAGGAACAGGAGGGGCTGAGGAGCAAGGTACACCACAGGATCTTCACACACACACATCTGGCTGTGCTCACAGGTAGCCACATAGACCAATACAAAGGTCAAAGCAGGAGTAATAAACCCTACCTTAACATGGGCTGCCTGCAAAATTTACACTGTTAATTCCAGTAGGGCAAGCAGAAGATTAAAAGAAAGGTAACAAAAAGGTAATAAAACAATCAGGGGAAAAAAGGCAAATTGTTACTTCATCACTAGAAAACAAGCATTCGATTTAACAGTTCCAAATTAGTGCATGACAAATCACCACATGAAAAGCAAAACTGCAGTTCAAAAGATAAGGCAGCAATACAAGAGCTATCAGACTGGACTTAGTAATATATACACCGTACTCGGTGGAACGGGATATCTTTCATCTCTGCCCTGTGATCCCTGGCATAATCCCAAAGATAATAATCAAGTAAAACTGCATTGATTTTTTCATGCATGTCCTGACCCTTCTTCTGATAGAGCTCCTGAAGGTGTTTACAGATCAATGCACAACACCAAATAGAACAGCCACGGATCTCTACCTCTTCTTTGTCTCCAGACTGGAAAAGCGTTCCTGCAGACACAAGAGAGCAATCCATTTACATGGAACAGACAGAGGGCCAGGGACTGACTAAATCTGTGAAATTTTTCCCCCTTCACATTTATTCTGTTCTAGGATTCTAGTTCTCATGACTTACCCAGCAACTGGTAACAGGGTTGCTATACATTTTCTAACCGTTACTTTAATTGTACCATACTGCACTTAGAAACTTCTCTCCCATTCAATTCAAGCAACAGCCTGTATTCTAAGGAACTGTTTTAGGAGCAGGGTGTACTGCAAATCATACAATCATTTCTTTGCTTACAGAGACAAAAAAGATAGTCTTTAATTATAATATACTTTTTAGTATATAATTATTATACTTCATAGTATATTTTCTACCAGGGTGACTGAAGTCTAAGATTTTAAAATTAAAAACAAACAACCCCTCCAAAAGAACTGAATGTAAAGAGATATAGTGGAATTATTTAAATGGGAATGTTCTCATTAAGATTCATGGAAGGATAAAATGTCTATGAGTTCTATTTAGTTATTTAGATATAGATAGTTGTATAGATAAAGACATAAATACATGTACAGCCATTCTTTTAAAGATCATGGGAGACTGCATTAATCTGTTTATCTACCTGAGTATTTCTGAAATTCCATAATAGCAGTTCTACATATAAATACAGTCATTTTACAGTGCAAAAGAGATTGGCTTATTTTTATTCACTGAAATTCACAGTTAGTAAATATTGGTAAGATGAAACCATGCTTAAAAAATTAAATCCTAGTCATGTGCAATTAACTTCATTTAAAGCAATATTTTTAATGGATGCTTATATTACTTTGCTTATTAACTAGCAGTTCAGAGGAATTCCCATGCTTTTACAAATTTGAATTCATGACAAAAATCATTGCTTCTTTTATGTATACTTCAAAAATTGCAACTATTCTCATTCTGAAAAGTGGTTTTCCAACAGCAGCTTTTCAGAAATTCATTCAGAAACTAAAATTATCTCTGAGTCTTTAATCCTTCCCTTATCAATGTTTAATCCGCAAAACAGTTAGGTCTTTATAAAAAAGTAACCCTGAGATCTCACTCAAGATCATGGTTAGAGAAAAAGTTCCTTCCTGTTACCTCACCAGTGCCTAAGAAATCCCTGTAGGAAAAAAACTGACACGTAACCCTTACATGGACAACATATTAGATTTTAGAACTAGCCTTAGTTCTTAGTATACAGTATCAGGCAGAAAGATTAATTGATATTAGAAAGGACAGAACAAACCTTCATGTAGTTTCTTCATTAATTTTTCAGAATACTTCATTGCTTTTAAGTGAACAAGAACTTGTGGAATTCTGTAGTCAGCAAATATTGTCAGACTGGAAATATCATCAAAAGAGCCATCTCCTTTGCCTTCTAAAACACTCCACGTGTCAGCCACAAGTATTTGTGCCCGTTTGTAGAATGACACCTTCTTTTTCTAAAGAAAGAAATTTATGGATTGTTTAAGTGCCTGATCAATAAATATAGCAAATAACACATTAAGCATGACATATTGTTAAGCAAACATCAGTTAACTAAAACAGAATAAAACTGCAACATTCTTAAATATCTTGAAATCTAAACAATATCAAACTACAAACATGGATTATGTGGAATGCTCAAAAATAAACTGAAATAAAAAAGTAACATAATAAAAGTTACTGCAGCAAATAAAAATTGTTTAGAATATGCCTGGATTT
The DNA here is from genome assembly GCF_027477595.1 of Haemorhous mexicanus. Lineage (NCBI taxonomy): Eukaryota > Metazoa > Chordata > Aves > Passeriformes > Fringillidae > Haemorhous > Haemorhous mexicanus. Next base: position 52,272,695 of record NC_082381.1, on the reverse strand, counting down.
CAGAACACATTCACAGTTGTTTACTGCCACTTGGTAAACACTGCTGTTGAATGTCCAGCAACATTAATTTTCAGAACGTCTACAGTACATCCAACCTTTTATTTTGACAAGAGAAGCATAATAGGCATGTATGGTACTAGGCAATTAAAACATTTTGTAAATCCATTTATCTGTACTGTTAAAGAAATAGAATTCTGGTGAAAACTTTAATGAATGCTCCTCTTTGTTTACTGCCAAGATGCTGTAACTATTCCTGACAGCAAATCACATTTTTTGCCCTTGAATGATATTCTCCAAAAACACCGGGAAGTTCAACTACATTTCAAAGAACAACTCCCAAAACATCCTCAAAACTCCTGCCTTCCCTATGCCTCATTCTATACTTGACATAGATGCACAAACTCACTTCTAGAGAACATATGTGATTTTGTACCTTAGATAACAAAACACCACCTTAGACATCAAATGAGAAGTGGTAACAAGAAGCAAATAATTAATAGATCAAATTTTATCATAGCTCCTACTGTCCCAAAGTAAGGGTGTCATTCTTTAATAGCATTAGGAATTTTCCAGTAGTAAAGTACTGATTGTCTCTAGCACCACACCATTTCACAAGAGTAGAGGAAGGCAGAATTAGAATGGAACTTTTCATTTCATGCTGTAGCTTAATTAGGAAAAAAATATTGTCTAGGACTCATCACTGAGCAGGTAAATTTATAAATTAATTGTTTCATTGTTAAATTGTTTGTTGTACAGAACACATTAAGTTTATACAAAAATCTCGATATGAAAAAGACTATGAAGCATTTCGAGTAAATTTTCCCACTATTTATCAGAAAGCAGGAAAAACACTAGGTGGATGATACTGCATGTCAGATTGGAAGAACTTAAGAACTTCTTTACTGTGTAAGTGACTGCACTGGCACAGATTGTTTACAGAGATTGTGGAGTCTCTCTCATGGGATATGCACAAGAACTGTCTGGACACAATCCTGTGCCATGTGCTCTGGGATAACCCTGCTTGAGCAGGGAGGTTGGACCCACTTACGGTATGGTCCCTTAAGTCTCTGATTCTGTCTGTGAAAGACAGTAAAGACAGCACAAATTATCAAAAACTGAACTTTTTCAACATGGCAATAAAACTATATCTCTTTTATCTTTTTTTCTGCAACACTTTGCCTTTCCAGGAAATAGTACCACATATAGGAACATTTGCACCTTCTCTGCAGTACAATGTGCTAATATTAAGGACTATATCTAATTATGACCTACTGACATTAAAAGAAAGGAGGAGTATTGTGCTGGCAAAGAGCAAAATGGGACAGCACAGACATTAAAAAAAAAGCAAAGAATAGGATCATAAGAATTTTACAACCTCAGTCCCAGGTGATGGATGGTAAGTAAAAGATGAATACATGCAATATAGATCAAAAAGGACTCCACTAAGTCTCTGTGAGAATACAAAATCCCTGATATATGAGTACAACATAGTCTAAAACTTTAACTGCTGTTGGAATCAAATGCAGCACAGCAACTAAATATGAATTATCCATCAAGGAGAAAAAAATTTTTTTGGAGTTTTTGGTCTTGGTTTGCATTTTCTTTTTCAGAAAAACTAACACTGGCAATTTCTGGGATTACATGTGTAATTATTAAAAGTATTTTGTATATGTATTTGGAAAAACATACAGTCAAATAATTGGGCTAATTTTAGAAGCTTCCCTAGAAGGTCAACTGTAGCAATCTGTGATAGTATGATTCTAATGTAGGACTTAACTTCTATATATTTCTCCTTTGGGGAGTTACTGAAAAGCACTGGTTTGCTGTTAGATATTTCATCATCTTTCCAGTTCCCACCTAACCCTTTAGAAGTCTTACTTGTGAGAGCTCAACCTGCTGCTGTAAAAATAATGTGATCCATGTCACCACCTTCAAAATACACATTTTACTTAGTGAAAGCAGAAAAAAGGCTTCCATATTCATGCAACAGGCTTTATTACTAAGTCAGTGCTTACGGTCTGGGATCATTTTTGGAACAGCTTTTCATTCTGTAGTCTGCTGCTGCTTTTAAGGAGGCTTGCTTTATAAAGCACTCATCATCATCTCATGAAAGATATAACATCAATGAATACAGTCACTATAAAGATAAGAAAATATCACTTTACTTAGAAAATACTTCCTTTTTGATCATAAAAATTGTCAAAAAATTACTTTTTATGTTAAAAAAACCCAAATAAACCCAATTAATGAAACCAGTAGCTTCAAAGATTAATACAAAAGAACCTCTGATTTTATATGTAAATATATTTTGCTTCACAGCAGGAGATAAAGGAAAATAAAATGACACCTCCTACTGAAGGGCAATAAATGCAATAGGTTCAAAGCTTCAGTGACTGGTATTCCAAGAAGCTGAAAAGACTGCACAGACCAGTAGTATAGGCTGTATTGTCATTAACAAAGTCTTCTAGATTTAATGATGTAACAGCTGAGTACTACTTCACATACAACTGAGCACACAGGCTGCTATTTAAGTCACAGGTGCTAAATGAAAACCATGCCTGTATAGGTGAAAACTGGGAGACAAAAAAATCAGATGATCCCTGCTTAATTCCCATCAGATTCTTTCAGTAAACACTTCAGTATACTGTCAACATTTGTAAAAATGTGGGTTACTTCTAATCAGTAGTGATTTGAGTAAAGCCTGTTGAATCAACAGCCGTTAGAGGGTGGAGTCCCAGTAGCTGTGCATTAATTCTACCAGTTTCACTTCCTTCATTAGCTGCAGAGAGCCTTAAGGTAAAAGAAAAAAGAAGATGGTGGGAAGAAGGCTGTCAGCCATTCAAAAGAAGTGAAAAAAAAAAAAAAAGAAAAAGGATTCCCATTTTTCAGGCAGGAATTATCTCAAGTACTATGCATTTTTAAGGAGTACAAAGGAGATGTGATCTAACTGGGAACTCAGAGTATACCAAAATAAATTACAGTAAATTGATAAAGAGACAGCATATGAGAAAAAAGGCACTCCTCTGGTGGGAAAAAGAAAGTGACTCTTGTCCTGACTAGTTGTGGACTATCAAGTGTCTTTCACTGTTACTAAATAGTAGGATTTTTTCCCAGAGCTTTAGAATTAGCTTACCTCAAATACAGCTTCATCTCTGTAAGAAGGAAAATTTTCCAGTACAAGATGTAGCAGTTTCTGAGCACTCTTCTCACTCATTTTAACACAGGTGAGGAAAGACCCTCCAAACTTCTCTAACAGAACTATTCCACTTTCATTCAGCACCCGGTGTCTTTCTTCAATCAAGGGCAAAGGCACTTCTGTGTCAGAGCGAAATACGTGCCTAACTTGGTCAAGCGTCATGGTGGCAAAATAGGATGCACTGGTGATAGGTATTCCTTCAGAAAAGTGAAAATAAGATATTTAGGCTATCACATAACATAACATATAGACCTAGTGCAGTGGTCTGCTAAAGGAAAGCACTTCTATAGGAAGATCTAAGAAGTCCATCAACTCTTAAACCCACCTTTGTTTTCAGCAAGAACCGCATCCATAGAGCTGCTCACAACTAAATTTATGAGTGCATACCATGTTTTCCTCTACAGCAAACTTCCAACATACAACCACAGAACTGTTGTTACTTTTGGTATGTAATTTTCCCCAACTGCTTAGTTTTCGTATTTTAAGTGTGATGTTTACATAGCACACTAGCAAATATAGTCAGGCCATAACTAGCTTAGTCAGAATAGGCCTGTTTTCCCATGGGTCCTAATCATGTTGTGCATTTACAAAAAGTGTCTTAATGCTAATACCCCTTAATTTACTAAATAAATATGCAGAAAATTAATTAAAACCTTCATCTATACCTACTAACAGTTGGGGGTTTTTTTCTGAGAATAGCAAAAGGAGTGCTAAAGTACTGGGTTAAAATATGAAACTTTAAAATACTGGTTTTAAAATACAGGTTTGAGGGGCATATGGGTTTTCAGATTTACTTTAGACACTGGTATTTGATTAGTCTAGAGGATTCTCGCTTTATGCCTCATTTCTTTATTTGCTATGGAAATATGCAACTTAAGAACACATGTGAAATAACCCAAGTCACGCACAGCTGACTACTGGCAATCCTTAAAGTCTTTGGAATGGAAGAGATAACCCAGAAAATAGCCAAGAGTTAGGTAGTTTCAGTACAAGGGTATTTTGAAAGCGCTTCCAGGTCCCTTCCCCAAGCTCAGCGGGACGCTGCACATACAGAGCTACCGACACAAGGAGCAGCAGTTCCCAAGAGCGTGTCCCAGTTCCGAGACGCCGCCTTCATTTAATACACGACGCTCGTCATCCGACGCCCCTCGCCCGCAGCCCCGGCCCGGCCCCGCTTCCCCGGCGCTCACTGACCATCGTCCAGGGCCCTGTTGACGGCGGCGCACAGCGACCAGTAGCCGCTGTAGGTTTTATCCTTGTACTTCACAAGGCACTTGCGCTCCTCCTGCTCGGACCAGAAGGAGAAGTTGAGGGTGTCCACCAGGAACACCCAGTCTACAGCCTCCTTGTCGGCGGCCCGGGGGTTCAGCTCGTGTAGGCTTTTCCACCCCGCTAGCCCGAACTCCGCCGCCGAGGCTTTGTCGAACAGGCTCTCCGCCACCCGCCGCGCTCCCTCCTCGTCCACGGAGACATCTTTGCTGTGCTCGGCTATGAACTTGGCGGACTCCAGGGGGGACGGGAACACCTCCATGCTTGGCAGGAAACACGCACACTGCCGAGGCCAGCCTCTCCGCCGCGCTTCCCGCGGGGCGCGCACAGGGAGCGGCTCCGGCCGCCGGGCCCCACTCCGCTCCCCGCCCCGCCGTGCTGCCGCTGCGCGCAGGCGCGGGCGGAGGCGGGGCCCGGGAGGCGCTCGGGGGCGAGCACAGACCCCAGGCCCGGGAGCGCTTGGGCCAGCACGTTCATGTTGGGAGTCGCCCCCCCAATTCCTGCCAGGCTAGAGCAGAAAATTCCCATCATTGAAAAAGAGATGGATAAAAAGAAAAAAAAAAAAAAAAAAAAAAAAAAAACCGAGGAACGAACAAAAAGGTGCGTGTTGAGTTGTTTAGCTCTTTTTCCCAATCAAAACAGAAAAGAACCAAACAAAATACGGTCCAAAACCCCTTTTGCATACATACACAAGTTGGAAGCACACAGAGAAATTCAGCCTGTTTTAGTTAACTTCAATTTTGCCCAAAACCTTGGCGTTGATTGCAGACTTCACTAGAATTTAGGTACCAAGCTGTGTACCAAGCCAGCTGACTTCCCACTGACTAAAGAGAATGATGGCATTTCTTCAGATCTCAGCATCGCTCTGCCAAGGGAGCCAGCCTTATGCATAAGGCTCCTCACCTTTACCATGCCATTTTAAAGAGCAGCTGCGTGAAAAAGGCCAAGTTCACGCACCACAAATCGGGGGGGGAAGGGGCCACAACAAACCAACCAACCAACCAAAGACAATAAAAGAATCTTCCTTAGTCTGCACCCATCATATCTCTATGTGCCACACACCTTTAAACTTTTTTATCTGTTTTTATTCAGGAAGTGAAATTAAAACTTTAAACTATAAATACAAATGCCAATATTTCATGAGATATCCAGAGGCGTTATATTTTTTTTTTAATTTCACACAAATAATTCTTACAGAACTCAACATACATCTGGGAAACAAGTTGAAGTTTTGCATACAATGGAAAACAAGTTACATAGTTATATCTCATCTTGCCAAATCGCAACAAAAGCTCAGGAAACAGGTATAATTTTTTCAGTAATGGTAGAGCAACTCTGCATTAAGCAAGCTGTCTAAAACCAGGTGTACTTTATGACTGTTTACTCAGTGACATCACAAAGTTTTAAAGTATTTTATTTATATACTGTCACCAATATAGGTATGTATTGCAAAGAGGGCCAAACACTTGCAAAAATGTCAAGTTTTACACATTTGCATGAGTATTTTCATCTTTCCCCCCCAAAAACAGCAAAGCAAGTCATTGTTTTCACACAATCTCTTTAATTTGTCAAAAAAATCCCACGTAACTCCATCTATATATCAAGGAAACTGAAGAGCAAGCTTAACAGCAACTTTAATTTATGAGGGGAAAATAAAAACAAAACTAGGTGTATCCATTTTTTAGTTATGACCTTATGCAGACCTGAAGAAAAATGACCACCAAGAATAGGTTCACTAAATTTATTTAAAAATCCTAAAATGTTTCTTACAAAAATGCATTACATTCTGCACACTGCTCTCAACAAATGCCAGGGACATTGTGGCCTACCCATACTCTCCCCCTTCAAAGTAAGATACAGTGTACATAAAGCAGGGTGCTCACAACAATTACAGAAAAACAGTACAATTTACCACCAACAATGAACAAAAATAGAATTCATTCTCTCTGCCACTTCAAAATTTCAATGTTAGTCTTGTGCGCCCTTCCCCCACCATGTATCTGTAAGGAACTAAAACATTACATCTGGTGTACAGCAAGGATTCCACTACACCTCAAATGCAGAACACCTATGAAGCAGAGGAATGTTGGCTTTTTAAACAGAAGCAGATTAAAAAAAAAAAGGGTGCAGGACTCCTTCAGTTCTTCACTAGTCTTAGAAAAACTTTCCAGAATACTGCTTCACACTATAAAAAAGAAAAAATAATCTTGCATTAGAATCCTTCAACATCTGCATACTGCTTCACACTATAAAAGAAAAAGAAAAAAGCATGTATTAGAATGATGGACCATACATCTTGCATCAACATTCATAGAGCATATTAAATTACAAATTACTAACACATTTAAAAATACATAATTTTAAAATGTCAATGGCTAACAATTATATTAGTGTATTTCAGGCATAGTTAAATATTAGTAATCTAATGCCAAACATTCCAGTTAAGATCTTAAAACTGCTATAGCAGCCAGAATGTTAATACAGCAAATGCTATCTGTAGCTGTTAAATATTTGGCAGAAAAGGCAAAGTAATGTTAGCAAGGTGTGAAATGCTGCATAACAGCCCCAAATCGATTTCAACTTGTCCTGTAGAGGCATGGTCTGTGCCATATGGCAGACTGTGATTTGTTGTCAATTTAGTTATCTAAAAACAACAAAATCACTAGTCTTCCACACAGAACTAGGCCAACATTCACTGAAATCTTCTATATTTTCTACAGGCTCTATGTAATTTATTACAAGTAGTTTTTTTGCAGCAGTTTTCACCAGAGAAATGAGAGGACTGCTTGGTTAAGATGTCTTCCAGCAAGATTAGTTTTGAGGGTGTCTTCATTTTAATTAGAATGGAGAGCAGAAGAGAATCAAGGCAAAACTACTACTAGAGAAGTTAGGTTCAAATAGTTACTTAAAACCTGCCTTATTAAAAAAATGATTTACAGAGGAGAGCAGTTTTACAATATACACCGTTAATTTGACGGTAGGGACAACATTAAACTTTAACTTGCCTGTTCTGCAGCAAATACTGTGCATTTTGTATCTGGTCCTGTGTCCCTGTGATAGTTATTATCCGATCTTCTGAGCCTTCTAGTGGTTCATCAATTTTGATCGAAGCTCCTGACTCATGACGTATTTGTTTGATTCTCTGGCCTCCCTTTCCAATAATAGATCCTGCCAACTAGGGAAGAAAAAAACCACATTCATTTCCTGATACAACTGCCTTTCCAAAAAGTTAGAAAATTACAACAGCATTTGAGTAAGTTTTAAGTGTTGCAATGGGAGCTTATTTCTTTATAACCTAAAAATATCCCTTGCAGTATTAATTGTAAAAACACAGGTGAGATAAAACTGGGAGAACCAGCTCCCATTCGCAAAACATGGGTTACAAGGACCATATCTATATCTATTACTGAGTATTAACCACAAGTAGAATTCTTTAATGTGTCTCTGAAGACAGAAATCAAACAGTCAAGCAATACACTGTTGCAAATAAGAAATACTTGCTTTCTATCCAAAGTACTTAATCAAGCATTTTAAGTATTTCAGATTTACTTAAACAGTCTGAGAAATGGCTGACTTTTTTTTTTTTAAGAGAAAGCATGAGTTGAAAGCAAATCAACTTTACTTACATCTTTGGGAATCGTTACTTGTGTTGTGATGATGGGTCCACCAAGATCTCCATATGAACCACGCCCCCCTGCATAAGAATAATCTGATTTAAGTGTATGCATCAAGCCCTTTAGTAACTACATAATGAACTACATGCAAAGGTTCTATATGAACACTTACCATAACCAGAGCCACCCTCAAACTGTAAGAGAAAATAGAAAAAAACATTAATGTGAACAGACATGTTTCATTAACACATTTTTATCTTAAGCATTATATTGTCAACTTTGAGACCATTTAATCAAACATCACAGCCCTCAATCTGATTTAACTACAACAGTAGTTGGCATCCAGAGGCAAAGATGGAAGACCAGAAACAAAAGGGGTGGGTGGGAGACATCCCATTAACCTCTGGTCTATTTGGACCAGAGGCCATCTTCTGCAGGACCACAAGTTGGATGCAATGATTCTTGTAGGTCCTGTCCAACTCCTGATAGCCTGTGATTCTTACCCTGCCCTATCGAAACCTTTTAGAATAACACATGAAATGACAAAGAATTCAGCCATGCCAGTTTACCAAGGCACCCTCACCATCTCAGCTTCTTGTAGACAGCTGTTGATGCTGATCTACTCATGACCTCTGTACTAAACATTACAATTACAAAATCAGAGTAGAGCCTTATTAATACTACCAATACATCTCAAAAGACACTCCAGTCTCCCGTTCTGGGGCAAGAAGTCTGCCCAGAAAATCGTCCTACTATACCTATATCTTTGATTTTGACTATGCTACAAAACCTTTACATCTTAGAATAAACAATCATGACATTAACTATTTCTGTTACATTTGAACCACCACATACCCAATGTAAATGAATGCAACAAGCACTCCTAGCCCTGTTATATTTAGGATTTGTCAACTTGCATTTGACATCAAGTTTCTTTTCATCCAATGTGTTCTAAGTGTGCAAAACCATGTATTTATACTTTGCTACAGAAGCAGAGAATAAGTATATGTGGTTCTCTCAAATTCACTTCTGAAGAGATGCCTGGGGTCTGTGAGAGGAGGCTGCCTAGAGCTGAAACTGTCAGCCAAGATGATGACATCTCAGTGATAATATTTAAGAAAAGAGTAAAAAATTACCAATGTGCACTGACTGCATGAGTGAGCAAAGATGAAAAAAGTGCTTCAGGAACTGGAATGGAGACTGCCCTGCAGCCCATGGAGAGAACCACACTGGAGCACATCACTACACTGTAGCACATTGAGGGATGCTATGCTGAGAGCAGGTAGAAATGCCCAGAAGGAAGCTGTACAGGCAGATACCTGTGCCCTGTGAGAGGACCGTGATACAAGTTAGTCTGTTCCTGAAGGACTGTACCACATGAAGGGGACCCAGGCTGGGACAGTTCACTACGAACTGCAGTCCACTGGAAATAGATAATCTGAGCAGCTCCAGCTGTATCATTCCACGGAAGGGACCCCACACTGGAGCAGGGGAACAGTGCAGAGAGGAAGGAGCCGCAACAGGTGTGATGAACTGACTGGGAACCTGCCATTCCCTATCATCCCTGAACCATTCACGGCAGAGAAATAGAAGCGTAAGGAATGAAGGAGTGAAAGCTGAGTCTGTGAAGAAGTGCAGGATGGGTAGAGGTGTTTTTAGGTTTCTCACCATGCTACTCAAAGTGGCAGTAAACCTACTCAAGTTAACTCTGTTTTGCCTATGATGTTAATCAGTAAGTGATCTGCCTGTGTCCATCATGAGCCAGACTTTTCTGTGCTACTTTCTCCCCTCACTCTACTAAGGAAGGGGCATGAGAGCCCCTGGCAGTCAGTCCTAAGTTCACCCATTCACAAGTAGGGGCCCAGAGAAGTTATAAAGTAACAACTTTCCCAAAAAATATTCCTTGCCACCTTTCTTTTTACATCAAAATGGAAGCTATTCAGATCAAAGTATTGAGCTTATCCTCTGTCTCTAAGCAACCTGTATTGCCTAATCATGTTACTAAGCAATACATATTATAAGACAACACAATAGAGCTCACAGTGGAGTCCAAAATACAAGACAATGAAGGACTCTAGTTAAGGTTAAATTGAGAGCATACTGCATACAACACATATTGCTGCTGGTATTTGCCATAGGATACCTTTTTGGACTAACTTCTCTTAAAAAAAACACCCTTCCTTGATCACATCCGCCTCTCCACACTACAAAACAATAGAATTTGATAGCAGTTGCTGTGTATATAAGCTAAGAACTGACTTTTCACATGAATTAATCAAAAGTATTAATTTGGCGGCATTTTGCCACCTTCAAGACATTGCCAACACCTGATGTGCTCTGTAATTTCTATAATGGAGTGACTACATCAGCGAACAAGAGAAGGGCTACAGGTACCATGTACCCAGACATCTGTAAAGGCTTTGACATAGTCCCCATGTCCTTCCCTCCAAATTGGAGAGGGATGGATTAAACAGGTAGACTGTTTATTGAATAGGGATAGTTACATCCAGGGAGCAGTATCAATGGCTCAAAGTTTCAACAGATGTTAAATGGTGTTCCCTCAGAGACTAGCCTCCACTGGGACCAGTGCTATTCAATGCCTTCGTCAATGACACAAACAGATTAGGTACACCTGCAGCAAGTATGCAAACTGAGTGGTGCTGCTGACAGACTTGAAGAACTGGATGGCATCCAGAGGAACCTGGACAATCTCCAAAAGTGAGCCCATAGGAAATCTCATTCAACTAGTCTCAACAAAACAAAGAGCAAGGTGCTTCACCTGACTTGATGCAACCTCCAGTACCAGCACAGGGTGGGGGATGAACAGCCCTGCCCAGAACAACTTAGGGAAGCTGCTGGGTGAAAGGTGGGACATGACCCAGCAATGAGCACTTGCAGCCCAGAGCAGCAACCTCTGGGCCTGGGCTGCATAAAAAGGACAAGCATTGAGATCCCAAAACGAATACTGCATCCAGCTCTGGGGCCCCTGACATTAAGGGCATGGATTTACTGGATTAAGTCCAGAGGAGGACCACAAAGATTATTAGAGGGATGCAGCACCTCTCCTTTAAGAAAACCTGAGAGCTGGAATTGTTCACCTTGGAGAGGAGAAGGCTCCAGGGTGACCTTATCGTTGCCTTCCAGCTCCAAAAGGCAGCCTACAAGAAGACTGGAGAGGAGTTTTCACACAGGCATGTAAAGGAAGGACAAGGGGAAACAACTTTAAATTGAAAGAGCTTTGGTTTAGTTTAAGTATTGGAAAGAAATTCTTCACTGTGTGGGGGGTGAGGCACCCTGGAACAGGTTGCCCAGAAAAGCTGCGGACTCCCAATTACTGCAAGTGTTCAAAGCCAGGTTCAATGGAACCCTGAGCATCTCAGTCTAGTTCAATGTTCTCTACCCATGGCAGGTTGGAATTAGATGACCCTTAAGGTTACTTCCAACCAAAATAATTCAATAATTCTGTGATAACATCCCAACACCTATCCGATCAAGTAATACATTTTCAAATAGATTGATAGGTAAACATAGTTTATTCACAAATAAAAGTGAGAAGCTACTTTAAATATTTGCTGCTTGAAATAAAATCCCACAACATTACGGAAGTAAAACAAAACATAATTCATAAATTGATGCATCTATAGTGCATCAGTTACGGAGAAAGTTACCATTCACCAAAATGAAAATACTGTGTAAAGGAGGCAGAAGAGGTACAGAAAAGCTCCTCTATTTTTACCAGGCTGCTGCATAATTCCACATTTCTGTTAACATTACCTGACTTCAAAGGACACACCATTAACTCTGCCCCTAAATTTAAAGTTAAAAGAATGGCTTTATGAATTTTAATAGGTGCAAGTTGCCAGGGACTACACTCAAGATCTCTTAAATGTGCTTTATCACTTAACTCATTCAATAAAGCAGTTTTCAAAAAATAGGCCGGAAACACTCACCAACTCTGGTGGCTGCATGTCATCACAGGCATCCACATGACACTGCATCATCTTCCAGAAGCAACATAAGAGGAAGAAAGGAAATCCAGGTCATACAGACTTTTAGAGAATGTTGCAACTAAACAGAATGCAAAGTGGTACGAAGAAACCCTTATACTATTAACAAAGACTTGAAATTATGTGATTTAGACCACTTTTAAGACTCACTGGCTTTAAATTTTACTTTGGGGCAACTCTAAATGGGCAACTACCGTTTTCCTTCTCTTTCTATGGTATTAGCAGATTTCTCCTCTCACTAAGAAGCTCAGAACTAATGGCAAGGCAAAACTTATGCCTTCTTTTTTCTTTTAGAAAACCATTTTACATGTAAAAATACTTTACCAATTTTTTAATTCTGCCATCTATTAGAAAAAGATTTAACAAGATTGAAACAAGTAACTGCAAGTGATTATGCCAACTGTGGGTTAAGCAGGAAGGACAGAGCTTATGTTCTACTATCCACGTACATCATCCGGCAGTAAGTAGACTAACAATCTACTGCTGCCTAACTGTATTAGAAACTTAACTATGTTTCTAAAACATATGATATATGGCACTTCTTTCAGAATTTTACAGCTTCAGTAAGTGATGTTGATTTGCGTAAAATTAGTTTTTGAAACTAATTTTGGGTGCCTTAGCATACTTAACATTTTACATTGCAGACTAATTTATGCCAGTCCCTGGGACAGAAACCAGATGACAGATGGGCTGGATAAGGCAAAGAGCTTAACTTTTACATAGAATAAAAAACCCTGCATGCAGTCCTAATTGATGTCAAATTCTTTTGTAGTAAGTTTTTCTGGTTTTTAAGAGTGACCTAGGAAAGTGAAATTTTGTTACTTCCTTCCAGCATCTGCACAAATAAATAGAAGAGTTGTCATACATTCCTCCTTTACTGATTGTTGCATGCCCCTGATAATGAGGGTGTTAAAAAATACAGAAAACTCAGGATTTTTCAGATCACCATATCCTTATGGTACAAAGGATTTGATCTGGAGTAGTTACACACTGTAGTAGTTACACTTCTATATGCTGACAAACAAGTCTGTACTTTGGAGAAAAAGCTTCAGAACAGATTGTAAGTCAAATGAGCATCTAAACAGCAGTACATATTTATACTACAACTTTAAGCCAGGCTAAGAGACAAATATCATCTTAAGTGATTAACTATTTGGCAAAGAGGAATTTACCCATCTTTTAAAATCAAAATAGGTTTTTCTCATCTCAGAATTTACGAAGTTATCAATACTCTGTTGTATGTCTGGAACAGGAAAAACCACAGTTCAGCATCCAGTCTTAAAGACTGTCAACTGTTCAATCTTTCTGCCTTTAGTGAAAAAGAGAACTGGCAAAAAAATTTGGTTTTGTACATTAAATTTTTCCAGTATTTTTGAGATGCTCGTCAATTGTTGCCTTTTATTACACCTACGTAGGATAGAATTCATGTGAAAGGAGCATTTCTACCCTCTAAGAGCAGCTTTTTTCATCACAAACTGCAGTAATATTGGTTTTGTTTAAACTTTTATCTACACAACAGTTTCTACTTGATGCTTGTAGCACAGGAGGACTTTACCTTTTGGCATAATACTTGAAGCTGTGATGTCATTCTCAGTGTGAAAATTTCCTTTCTGCTTACACAATTTAGGATACTAGGATCATGATTAACTAAAACTAGAAATTAAATACTATCTTTGTTGGGAAGTAGTCCTCACTTTAACTGGCTATAACACTTGGTCACAAAGGAGCCAAAGATATGAGCTGCTTCACTACGAAAAAGAAATTAAACTGGTTTGTTTTTTTTTCCATGAAAGAAACCAAACTAGCAGAAATTACTCCACTTGTGTGTAGAAACTCATGACAAAGTGAAGGTCAAACTGACAGGCTAAGCCTAAATTAAAATGGATTTTCTATTCTAGCTGAAGTGGAATAGAAATAGAACAAAAACCGAACACACTACTGCCCAAGAGTCAAGGTAAGTATGACTGCGCTCAACCAAATACCCAAACAAGGGCAGGCTGTTAAGTTTATTATTCTAGCACAGGCTTTATAAGCTGCAAACAGAACACAAAACCTAAGCTCTGAAAACATGTAAATACAGATAAGGAATCTTGGAAGGGTACTTCTCCATTCTTCCAGTTTCTTACCATGTACAGTAGCATGGGAAACACATATTTGCATGTGTGACTGCAAATATTTATAACTGCAAATCTTCCTTTTATTATTTCTAATAAGCACATGACATTCTTGCAATCTGGAGTTCCAGTAATTCTTACTCTCAAGGAGTTCATGTGAAGCCCATTTAGGTAGCCCATTTCATAGCTCTTTTTCATTTCTATCTTCTAGATTTATTTAGAAGAAAAAAAATGTGTCACCTGTCATCTTAAAGAAAGTGCCAAACAAAGCCAGAGGAAAAAAGAATATTGCTACTATAGAGATCCAATTCTGTTGTGGTTTAAGAGCAGCTAGCAACTAAGCACTACAGAGCTGCTTGCTCACACACCCCCACCCAACCCCCAGTGGAACTAGTACAAGAACGAAAAGTAAAACTTACAGCTTGAGATAAGAACAGTTAAGTAACTGAGAAAAAGTTAAAAATAAAGCAAGGAAAACTAACAAAAAAATTAATCAACCACCACCACACCCCAAAACAATAAAAAAACAATAAAATCAAGGATACATGATACAACTGCTCACCACTGCCAGACCCCATCCCCAAACCCCTACGGACTCCCTGTCTGGGTAACTGCCCCAGTTTAAATACTGGACATGATGTTCTATGGTGTGGAATATCTCTTTGGCTAGTTTGGGTAACCTGTACTGATTACAATACTTCTTTGGTGTACCTACTCATTGTCAGGGCATGAGACACTGATTAAGTGCTTGACTTGGTATAAATACTACATAGGAAAAACAAAAACATCAGCATGCCATCAACATTATTCTCGTATCGAATTCAAAACACAGCACTGGACCAGCTACTGAGAAAGTAATTATTTCAGCTGAAACCAGGAGAACCTTCTGGATTTCCTACTGAGGAAAGAGGAATGTTGTCTCAGAAAAGCAGGCGGCTACTGCGGCATGACAGTTCAGAATGCAACATAGAAACTATCTGTATCCTTTGTTTTAAGCTTCCACACACAGGATGAGATTTTTCTCCCCCCAGAAAGAATTGATGCAGGATTCAACTAAGCAGTGGTTCTACCTGCAAAACACTTGGAATTTAGAGTGGATTTTCTGTAGAGAAACTAGTAAATATAGAAAAATTGATTCAAAAGAGCCATTGCCTTCCATCAATTAGAGCTCTTCTCAGATATTCTTCCATAATGTGTATTACTGCATCAATGCTCATGCTAGCCAACCTTTAGTGCTAAGAATGCTTGTGTAACTCACCAGAGAACATTGTTCAGACATGCTTTCTCTATCTGAAAAATCTCCCAATTGCTAATCTCCCATTTTTGTCATGCTGATTAAAAAAAAACTGAAAGACAGCCAGTGCACGAAAACCTACAGATCTGAGCACAATCAAAATCACTGAATCTTTTTGATGAGAGGGAGAAAGGAAGAAAACAGAAGAGTACCATTTACACGTCAAATATTCATCTACAGGAGGACCATTGGTATGGACAAAACATTTTGGTTTTACTATCAGAACCATGTATGTCCTCCATGAAAGTGAATGTAGTTCAGCAACAGGAGGTCAGCATGCTAACTGTGCTTAGGGACACAAAAGAGCAAATTTTATGCTCATACCATGCCATCGTAACGGTCTCCCGGTCTGCCCCTTCGGTCATAGGACATCAGATCTCTAAAACAAAAAAGACAGCAGCATGTTAATTGTGTTACATGTGTTGTAAGCTAGCTTGTTTATTCTTATCTGAATTTTCCCATTCAGGGCTCACATATAACTTAGTTTCAAACTATTCTACCCAAGTACTGAATAATGAGAAGTTCCAGAACTACTGACTATAGTCCTGGCAACTTATATCACAGCAGGTAAATAAATTTCAGTAAATTTCAAAATACTCTGATCCAATACAGGCTCAATCCTGCATAATCACTACCAACATGGAAGCATGGAAAAATCACTGAAAATATAAATATGACTCAGATACACAACATGAGTTTTTGTATAATGCAATCATCCAACAACTCACCCGCCACGAGGAGGTGGTGGAGGAGGAAGAGGAAGATTACGAGCTCTGCTGCCACCTCTAACACCACGACCTGGTGGAGGTGGTGGAGGTCCTCTGCGAGGGCTCATATCATCATAATCTCTTCTTGAGGGAGGCATAGGTCGTCCACCACGACCAGGAGGCATTCGATCAAAACCTCCTCTTCCACGCATTGGAAAGCCCACTGGCCGTCCCCTTCTATCATCAAACATCATTGTGAAGCCACCATAGTCATACGTTTCATCATAGAAATTGGGATCATAAGGCTGGGCCCGTCCTTTAATTGGAGACTAATACAAACAAACAAAACAATTCCCCAAATCAGATAGTTCTATTACAACTGGCATATTTAATTAAACTAACACATTTATGCCTTTGGAACATGTTCTTGATTTCACAGTGCTGCCAAGAAAGGCAATGTTGATGTGCTTCCTGTGAACCTAACTATGACAGTAGAACTACTTAGATGCAGCAGATACATTTTGTTTTCCTTCCTCTTCGAATTTTTCATTCTGATGACATGCAAAGCATAAATGGCCCAGTACTACCAAAAATTGCTCATAAGGTGTGTACTCCAATTCTAAACAATAGAAACAGTTCCCAAGGTTCGTAACTGTCCATCATTTGCTGCTGGGAAAGTAGGAGGTACTAAATTTAAACTAGAAACTGAAAGACACCATTTTTCATCCTGCTAATGTCTAAAACATTCATGAATTACAATGAAAGAATAAAATTAATAAGCATTACCTCAGAGATAAGATCCAAGATAATCTTGATGCACTCAACAACTCTATCAGGTTTTCCACCAATAAGCACCACTCTGTCAGTCGAATGAGGACAACACTCTTGAAAGAGCTTAATGGTGGTCTGAGTGTTCTGCAGAAGAAAAAAAAAAAAATCCAAGATTACCAAATATATTTTTAAAAACTTTACAAAATCATTACAATACTTTAAAAATAGATTCAAAAGACAATTAAGTTCTCACCCACTTAAATCTGCATGCTTGCTTTTGAGTTACCGCACAAAATTTGAAAATTGCATATTTTAAAGGTCTTGCTGCTCTAAGTTTTGTACTAAAATGAAAAAAAATTAATCTTCTTCTATTTTAATTGTGACAAAGCTACGATGCATCATTTAATTATGTATTAGAAAAAGGACTACGTAACCATTGTGAGCTTACAGGCTGTATTAGCTTTCAAATTAAACATGCTCTGTATGCTAAGACAGCAATGTTGCTAGGATTATGTCTAGTTATCTTGCCTTTCTTAATCCATACAAACAAGTATTGGCTTATACCTGAACTGACGTGAAACTGCCTGGCACAATGCCAAGAAACTCAACCATGTGTTTTCAGTTCATAGAGACCATTAAGTTTCTAGAATCTTACTCTTTCATTTAAAAAATAAGAAAAAAAAAAAAAAAAAGAGGAAAAAAAAGAGAAAAAAAAAAAAGGCCTTCCAAGAGTTAAAGAGTTAGAATTAAAAAATACGAAAGTAAACAAAGCAAACATGAAGTCTTTCCACAGTACATCTACTGTGCAGATGGTTTCATTCTCAACTGTTTTATGAGTTCAACCACAAGAAAAATTCAACCACAAGAAAAATTCTACACTATGCAGCAGTTTGGTCTAAAAGGAGAAATGAATACAATTTTAATAAAATGATGTAAAAATACTTTCTTTAAAAACAGTACTCTACCAAAAATATGTTTAACCAAGTCCTGGCTCTGCCACTGACATTCAGACTTCTGAGGGTCTGCGAGGAAGTTGCATCTTCCAGCTCTGTCCCACAACACCAAAAGCATGTATGCAACATGTTGAGAAGGAATTACCACCCAGCAGATATGCCCCTTATGAACAGAAAACATTGCTTATAGAACAAAATGAAATCTCAGAAGAACAAAAAGCAAGTACCTCTCTGAGTTCTTTAATTTTAGCACCCTTGACACCAATAATGCCTCCCGCCAAACTCTGGTGAATAAGAAGCCGAAGTTCGCAGTCGAAGTCACTGCCTTTGTAGTGTTGATACTGTAAATACGATGCATATAGGGAGAAGCAATAAAGATTAATCACAAAAATTCAATGTTAGGGTTTGTTTTTTTTTTTATAAACAGAATGGGGCGATTTAATTTACTGCTGAATTGTAGTCATGTATTTCTTTCGATACAACCACAAAAATTTAAACTCCTCACCTCAATGTGAAGTATCAGCTTTCCCTATTTTTTACATTATTTATTAAATTACACTGCACCACTTGCTACAAAAATTAAGGCATCAAATAGTGCAACACTTATTTTTTGGAAAACAGGAAAGCTGTTCAAAATGTTAGTTTAATAAACAATTATAGACTTTGCCCTATACCCTAAAAATACCAACATGACAGACATAATCCTTCTTTAAAAGGCTTTCGGCATTTTTCACTTTTCTAATTTACTGTGTTTAAAAAGTAGCAAATACTCTAGAACAGTCTCCTTCAAAAGCTAATATTTTCATTCTAAACAGAAGAAAATTTCAAGATAAATACCTCTTCTAAAGTAGGGATAATCTTCTTCAAGATTTCTCCAATTGTCTCTATATCTGCACTTATACTCAAGATGCTGTTGGAAGCCACAACGACAGACAATATGGAGAAGGCAGAAAAGAAAAAGCAGAAGTAAATTCTTTTCATCATCACACAGAAAATTTTAACAAGATTTACTACAAAGAAGAGTTTACAAGTATTCCCCAATTAAAGTAAACCTGTTTGCTCAATTTACAACACATGCATCTTTGTTTATGCCCAGTATATATGTATGAGAAATTTAAGATTAGGTAGGTCTTGCAGAGAGAGAAAGACAGAATGGGCTTTTGGAAGGGCTCAAATTAAGTGGGCAAGAAACTGACGCAGAACTGAAATGTAGAAGTGAATACTCATGTTCCCCGCCACCACTAATTAGGACACCCTCGCTATTACATTCGTAGAACTGGCACACCTTCTCATATTTAATGTGAGGATATACAAGTGGTGAACGTTGGATCTGGAATAAGGTTATGGAAGTCAGATTACTAATGGGCCCTCCAAGAAAACAAATACAAATGCAAGACAAAAAAAAGACAAAACAAATGAGAAGTGAAGGAAAGCGAACCGGAATTAGCACTTCATCAGAAATAATTATGAACAGGCAATGTTGAGGGGAGCAAGGTGGGCCACAAAGACAGAGCGAGAGACTATTTTGAACCAATCTGATTTACAATGCAGCAAATATGCAACACTTGAAGCTGTGCTCCTTCCATTGAAATAAAATTAGTGGATTGTTTGGGTGGGCAACTCACGTAAAAGTTCAGTGACAAAAAGACTTAATGGGGAAAATAAGACAGAAAACTTGAAAAAAAACAATACACCGTCTATAAGGGGATACTATTTAATTATATCAAAGGCAGGTAATAAAATACATTTCTCTCTTTCTATTCAGGCAGTGAGGCATAAACTGTTGGGACATACCGCTCGGGGCCACTGCTGTCTGGGACTGAAACACTGGCATTGTACTGCATTGGTCATTGGCGTTCGTGGATGTTGGCATTGGGCATGGGTATTCAATCGGAAGTTGTCAAGTATGGTACCCGTTTGGCAACGAGCACATTTTTGGGCATAGCCAACCAGGGTTTTCACATGGGCGTTCAGGGGCGGATGGGCCAACGTCATGGTGGGCAACGCAGGGGCAAGTCGATCCAGTACATGGGCAACGGAGATATATGGCCAAAAAAACAAGGAGAGGGAAAAGGGGGAAAAGCAATAAATTTTAATTTAATACAAACTATACTCATTACTCTCAATTAACGAAACAAGCTTAAGTTGTTCTGAAGGCTAACACAATAACGGATTGCTACATCGACTGTGGCCTAACAGTATGGACTTTAAAAATGAGTCACTTGTTCTGACTAAACTACTATTTACTTTTAATAAATGATGTTTCAGTAGCAGGCTGGCTCATGAGGGTAGATGAAAAAACTGTCAAGACTGATAGTACTAGAACCTTGGGCAAATCGGGAGTTTGTGATCCAGACCAATCTAAATTATCTGGACATAGGTGACATACTGATTTACTCAAAAAACCAAACAAAAAAAAAATCAAAACAACAAAAAAAAACCAGATTAAAAAAAACCCTAAAAAAAGAGGAACAACTAGCTGCCAAAGTTAGTGAGCATATGTATGATTCCTGACCATTTCAACTAAAATCTCAACTCTAGTTGCGGTAGTTTATGAACTTAGTTGGAACTGATTTGTAATGATATACTGCCAAATCTTGTGCTGAACAGAGTCTTGATTGGAAAAACCGTTGAAATTGTAGCTGATGTTAAGTACAGGAGTGTAAACAAATGGAATTCAAGAAGTGTTGCCAAGTTTTATAAATACACAACATTAATGCTGAGCATGTGTCTAAATCACCAAAGTCAACGCCCTGTAAAATGTGAACAGGCATTAAGTCATGACCACTTAAAAATACTTCCAAGTAATTGAATACAATGTTCCTTTAGTGTTTTATACTCATATTTAAAGCAAGAAACCTTAATATTAATGCTTTTGTGCTTCATGTGCAAGCTGCTAAGGAACAGATGGATGATTTCATTTTGCTTTTTTGAAGGAAGTTAAAGAATTCCTCTATCACTGGGTTAAGCCAGCCACCTGCAAGGGTTTCAGCAGTACTGTAACTGAGGCACAGATATGGGGAACCGTACTATTAAGGGGTATAAGTTTTGTCAATATTTTTAATTAGGATGGTAACTCACTTCAAGTGGGTAATTTAGCAGAATCCTATTAAAAAGTGAAGAGATTTAACATAAACCTCTCCTTCCATGCATCAAGCTGGGTTTTAATTGAAACAGAAATTGAAGAACTGTTATCTACTCTGACAATCAATACAAATGGATTGTAACTTGGATGTCTATAGAGTTGAATTGCTCCCATTTCTAGAAATGCACGCAACCAAGTTTTCGATGTAGTGCTCTGAAAGAAGCAGTGTTAAATTAGTTCAAACTCATATATACTCACGTCTGTACGAAGTGCTTTAATATTTTTGCCACCTTTTCCAATCACTGCTCCAGCATTCTGGAAAATAGTTTTCACAAGTTACATTATGACAACTCAGCACAGACTAAGTTTCTGAACTCAAGAATAAAAACAGCAGATCTATTTTTGCTGGCCCAAGAGGTGGGGGGACGCATCACTTTGGCATTAAAAAAAATTACCAAAAACTCATACAACCATGGAAAACAGCACACAGAGACAGATAACTCAGCTTTGTCATTAATATTTCAATTCTACAGAGAAGTTTTAGGCAATTCTGCCCATGTTGAACTTCTCATAGACTAGATCTATTAAAAAAACCAAACTAAATTAGTGTAATACAGATCAATTATTTCCTCCATTATCTGATCAGTTTGGTTTTTTTTTCCCCCGTATGGAATATGTTTCCAAATTCCATTTTTAAACTCCAAAAATTTGATAATTTCAAGGGCTAATATTGTTTTGCACATCAGTAAAATAACTAATTTCTCAGAGCAATATAAACTGAAAAAGGCTGAAATGAACATTAACAGCCACCAACTTCATTAAAGCTACCAATAGGAATAAACTGACTAATAGTAAAAAAACAGGAACTGGAAATACATTTTTACCAGGCTCTTTCAAGGATTCTACGACAAATATTGCTTTTATTACACACATACCTTATGCTAAAGGCATGCAAAATATTTAATGGTACTCCCTGTAACTCAGGTATTGGTGAGAAATACCACACATAGTTCAGGCAACGTTCTTTCACACCAACACAAAAGACAGATACTTCAGAAAGTATAAATCATCTGTAGCAACTGGAAACACCAGAGCAAATTCATACACACCAACTTTAACTATTTACACTTGTCAAAAAAATCACTGCAATCCCTGAAGAACTACTCCCATACTTCTTCCTTTTGATATAGTTGAACAAGTTTAGATCTATTTGGGAGAATTACTAAAATCTTAAGTTCTCATCTCACATATTTAACCTAAAAATCACTTATTTATAATCCACTAAACACCTTCTTTCTCAAAGACTCATATACAGTCATTACCCTCAAAATAGCCACCTTCCACTCAAATGTAAAAATATCTTAGACTCTTTACTGCCCTACTTTTTAGCAAGTATATATTTTTTAATAAACCCTGTATTGTTCCTTAGGGACTTACCCTTTTAAGAGAACCTGGAGGACAATGCCATTGCAATACCCCTACAACTATCATTCCTATATACTGAAAATTAATCTAATAAATTTCAAAAAAAGCACATAATCTCTCCACACTTTTATCTCAACATACACTTTGTCACCACCATCTCGAACAGTGCTACACACAAAACCAGTAAAAAAAGCATACTTTGCTCTGAAGCAAGATGCGCAGTTCAACCATCTCATCAGTGTTCCGAGATCTTTTGAAGGCCTGCTCTTCCTCCATATCTTCTGCAGGACGTTTGCCTGTAGAGAGGTCCATAGGGGGGAAACATAAACATTTATTTAACTTTCTAAGTCATAATGAAGTGGGACACGTGCCAAATTTATGCTTTGTACTATTACTACATTCATTCCTATTAGCACAAAACTAATTACAGACATCCATTCTGAGCATCCACAGCACAGAAACCAGTCTTCACGTCAACAGCTTTTTTACTGATTAACTACTGAAAATGCATTTAAGAAGCTATGAACTATGGCTTAAATAGAATGCTGCACACAGTCAGTAAGAAATTCACAACATTTTAGACATGTCCAAAGGAATGCAACATCACTCACTTAGTATGTTTTTATAATTTCAATTGGGGAAAACCTTTCAGGCATAAAGCTCAAATGTAGTTTGTCCAACACTGAAATACTGGTGAAATAATAGCAAAGTAGCACTTCAGATGTTTTGGGAAAAACTGGCATAAATTGACAACAATAATGCCCAAACTTCCCTGGTAATTCCCAGAAAAATTTCCATTAAGCTCTTTAGCAATATTTCATATATTCATACTCCTGCATGTAACAGTTACAATGAACAAAATGCAATTAACAGATATGCCCTATAAGATTCATACATATTTACATCCTTCATACAGTTAGGAAATATTTTTCAGTATTTAGTCGTAACTTTCAGTTCTCATGTCTAAATATCAACCGAAAGATTATGTACTTATGCTTCAAAAGCACGTACCCATTTTAATTAATGACACAGTAATTAAAATAGAAGACATTTAATGCAGAACACAAAATTACTGTTGATGCAAACACATGGTAAAGGTAAATCATTAAAAAATTCTTTGAAATACTAAAATTTTTAAGAGTCTTTCTAAAAATGAATAGTCCTTTAAAAAATTTACCATTTGTCTCTGTGTTGGTAAAAGTCTCCTCCTGTTGTTCAGTCTCCATTGCCTTTTCTTCTTATGTAAGCAAACAAAACCTGTTGAAAAATAAAGACAGTACATTTTTTTTGTCAAAAGACAAACTGTACCTCATGCTAAAGTGAAAAAAATAACAAAAATAAATGCCTACTGCTAGAACTTACCGCTATTATATATCCTTGCTGACAATACTCAAGTACGCTGGGCGGGATCAAAATCCAACAGCCTATTGCTTCAAGAGCCTATGAAAACAGCATATATCAGTGTGAGTCTTCCCACGTTGTGAGTCTGCTTCTGCTACAGTCAGAAACCAAAGGGTTGGCCTAAACTATTGCTGCAAATTTTTTCCTTATAAAAGAAAAAGCATAGCTAAGCCAAACACACCACAAAGAGAAGTTAAAGGTGAAATCTGTAGACTTACATAAACTCAATGTCTGAATTACACTTTTTGGGCACACCCAAGTTTTAAGTAACCACAAAATCTCAACATTATATGATATGTGGCTTGGTTTCACTTCCTAAAGGGCACTACACCAAAATCTGGTCCTGCTATTTAGGTCAACACTATTTACACTTAATAAAAAGTCCTGTTACGGTAATCATCAGCATTTGTTCTACAAATTCTCTACTAGCACACATTTGAACATGTGTTCCTCTCAACTATGAATAAAATAAAAATTACAACTTCCAACTACACTAAAATAATGTGGTTTTAAAAATATTACCCTCTACAGTTACATACAACCCACTGCATGCACACCCCCCCAAAACCTCCAAAAGCACCTCTCTAATCGACAGTGACCTGCTTTTAGTCACTAAGTCATATCAGCGAGACGCGCAAATGAAAAAAAAAAAAAAATTTCCAACTTACTATCATTAAAAATGTGATTTACAAATACAGCCAAACAACCACATATGTCCCTTTGCATTCCATTAACTTCCACTGCCTCAACAAACAGGCATTCATTCCTGTCTCCATAATCGGAGGAGGGGGAATGGGGGTGGGGAGGAAGCTGATTCTCATTTATTAAACGTACTTTCAGGCAGCTATGTAATTGCTGCCCGGCTTGTAGAGGCTAAAAGCAAGTTCTGCCTTCTCAATATATGCCGGCATTTCCAGATACTTGAAGCGGGCTAACAGGCATGCACAAGTTTAGTAATAGCGGGAACTCAGGCAGGCAGTGCCAGAATTGCGCTGTTACGCGGAAGGGCAGTAAGGAAGACACAGACAAACTGTAACAGCCCTTTTAGACACCGGTTAGTCTATTTCCAACTATCCCAAGAATTTTAAGGCAGCGGGGAGCTAAGTGTTATCAGTTGCAGTTACAATTCACGGCTTAGTCTCTCCAACTCAAACTTCCTCACACGTCATGTGTTCTCAGTAATCTCGCTCGGCTAGGTAAATCGAGGACATTCCCATAACTAATAAAGTCAGGTTCCTTATGAACACCTAAGGGCTACCGGACACGAGAGGCGGAACCAACGACCACAGACCTAAGAGCTGAGGAACGTCAGAGCGCCTCCAAGGCGCACTGGCACTTCTCGCCTGCCCCGCTCTTCCCCCCCTCCCTCCCTGCATCTCCAGCCGCCCTCCCAGCGCGGCGGGGCACGGGCGAGCGTGGCGGCGCTGCGGCACCCCCGCGGAGCAACGGAAATGGCGCCCTCCGAAATGGCGCCCGCCGGCCCGCTGCGAGGCGGAGCCGGGAGCGGAAGGGCCGCCGCCACCACCACGCGGCCGCAGGGAGCGTTACCCAGCTCGGCCCGGGCGGACACAAAGGAGGTGCCCGGCGGCTCCAAGCCCGGCGCAGCGGGCGGAGCAGGGTCAGTCTTGGCGCCACGGGCACTCCGCCCTCCCCCTAAAGCGGAGCGGCCGCGATGCGGAGCCTCCGCCCCCCGATCGGCCGCGGCCCGGAGCGCTCTCGCTGCGTCCGCCATAATCCCCAACAGAAGCTCTCCCTGGGCAGTTACCACGGGTGGGCGCGGGAAGGCGGCAGCGGCCGCCGCGCCCCTGCCCTTGGAGCGCACCCGCTGGCGCTGCGAAACCCGCGCTGTCCCTGCGGGGCAACGGGGACAGAGGCCACCTGAGGGCCCTCAGCAATAGCCGAGGCGGCGACACACCAGTGTCCTCCACGCAGCGTTTTCCTCATTCTACCGCCGACCCCACGAAAGCCCTGGGGCCACGGCAGCCCTCGGCGGTGGACGCCCCCCGACAGGAGACACAGGCCGTCTCGCACCGCTGTGTCACGCCGCGTCGCCGAGCGGAGTACATCGGCGGCTCTACCGGCCCAGGGAAGGCCTTAACCGGCCTGTGCCCTTCTCCCACCCCCCTCCCCTCCTCGCCGGCCCCGGCCGCACAGCGCCGCGGGCTGCGCGTACCTGCGCCCGCCGCCGGCCCCGCCGCGTACGGGAGAGAAAGGGGAGCAGCCCCGAACTCCAACGCGCACATCCACCAGCGCCACCCGCGATTGGCTCCGCCACCGCCCCCCGTGCGGCGCCGCCGCTGCCTCGTTGGGCGAGGCCCCTGTCCATCAGCACAAGAGGCGGCGACGCGACCCGCACCGCCCTCCGTGAGGGAAAGGACTAGACAGGCCCGGGGAAAAAGTGGCGCCGCTAGACCCATGCCGCGGCCGGCCGGCCTGCCTTTCATACCTGGGCTGCGGGAGCGGCACTGGGAGCGGCGCGGGGAGCGAGGGGGCGGCCCAGAAAAGCGGGAGCGGCTGCGGCCGGGAGGCGAGAAAATGGCGGCCGCTAAAACCCCGCCTTGTGCGTGCAGCCCGTCCCCGGCTCTGGCGAGACTCTCGCGATGATTCGACGCGCACCTCCCATTGGCTGGTGGGTGCTCGCGGCGGTTTTGGGGAGCGCGGGCCCCGGCGCTGCCCGATCCCTCAGGCCAGCGGGAGCCGGGGCCGCCCCGCCGCCACCGCTCGCTCGCCCCGGTGAGTTGGAGCTCTCGGCCCCTCCAAGGGGCTGTGAGCTGCGGCCTGTCCTCATTCACGTCTTCTTCCTCCCCCCGCCTCTGCTTCCCGTCCTCCCTTAGCCCCTTCACCTCCTCCGTTGAAAGGTGGCGCTTTACTTGGGCTAACTAGGCGGTATTTTCCGAGCGTTGGATCTTTAGGGGAGAGCTTGAAGGCAGGGTGTTCTTTTGTTCACTCTAAAGACCATAAATAAATGCCAAAAATACCCCAATAAACGCAGCAGAACCCACACCTGGTGTTTCTTAAATATTCTTAGTATAGGTTTCGTTTTCGTTGTGTCTTGTAAAGAGATTAAGTTACTCGGTCGCCCTTTCTAAGGGATTGAACATGATCCATGCACAATTAGGCAACCTGGTATCTTTTCAGTGTTTGTAGTAGTGACATGGATGCAGGAGTTGAAGGCACTATTAGCAGGTGTGCTAGCGATACCGGAGTGGGAGGTGCAGCTAAATTTCTCGATGGAGAAGAGCCTTGCAGAGGGATCTGAAATAGATTGGAGCACTGGGTAATTATCAGTGGCATGAAATTAAACAAGAACAAATCCAGATTCTGGGATGCAGTTAATCTGGGCACAGGTATAAGTTGGGAGAGGAGTGTGTGTAGAGCAGCCCTGCAAAAGGGATCTGGGGATGCTGGCTGGCAGCAGCTCAGGGTGAGCCAGCAGTGTGTGCCCGGGCAGCCAGGAGGGCAAACCCCATCCCGGGGTGCAGCAGACACAGCATCACCAGCTGTGATTGGGATCATCCTGCTGGATTCAGCCCTGGTATGGCCTCACCCCGAGTCCTGTGTGCAGCGCTGGGCCCCCCACTCTGAGAAGGGTGGGAAGAAGGTCCTGGAACGGTCTAGAGGAGGACAGCAGAGCTGGTGGAAGGGCTGGAAGGCACATCCTGTGAGGAGCAGCTGAGGGCTCTGGGTTTGTCTGGTTTGGAGAGAAGGAAGCTCAGGGGTGACCTCATTGCTCTGTACAGCTCCCTGAGGAGGGGACCTGGAGAGGGAGTGCTGGTCTGTTCCTGGCATGCCGCAACATGAGATGTGGGAATGGTTCAAAGCTGTGTCAGAGAAGGTTCAGTCTTGACAACAGAAATAATTTCTTTACAAAGGACAATAAAGTTGGTGAAACGCCGAGAGAGTAAGTGGTGTTAGGAGTGGTTGAGGGAGCAGTGGTGGAGAAAAGGAGGCTCAGGGGAGACATTATTGCGCCCCACAATCTACTTGAAAGGGAATTGTTTTAAGGTGGGGGTCAGGCTCTGAAATAAACCTTAAGGTGTACCAAAGGAATTTCAGGTTGGACGTCAGGAATTTTTCACAAAGGGTGAAAGGGTGTTTTAAGCAATGAACAGGCTGCCCAGGGAGATAATGGAGTCACCATCCCTGAAATTGTTCAGTAAGTGATTGGACATGGCACTTAGTGCCATGATCTAGTTGGCAGGGTGGTGGTGTTCAGTCAGAGGTTGGACTCAATAATCTTGGAAGTCTTTTCCAATCTGAATTATTCTAGTTCTAAGAGCATGATCAAACACTGAAACAGGCTTCCTGTAGAGGTGGCTGATGCCCTAAACCTATTAGTTTTTAAGATGTCTCCGGGCAATATCCTTAGTAACATGCTTTTACTTTTGGTCAGCCCTGAATTTGTCAAGTGGTTGGACTAAATGATCATTCAAGAGTCCCTTCCAACTGAAATACTTCTGTTCTACTCAGTTTGTGCAGAACTACTTCCTAAACCTACAAGAAGTTAGAGTGTATTAGCCTCTGATGTCCTCAAAATTATAGCTGCCAAGACTTGGTGCTGTTGCAGCCAAGTCCTGTGCTGGGTCTCTAGACAACAATGTTTCAAAGCCAGCTTTCTGTTGTCACATACAAAGTTTTCAGTTGTGGACTGAAAGTCATTCCTCTGATATAGGTGTTGATAGACCTCAGCTTGGTTCTATAGATCCTCTTCTGTTCTTAACAGTGCTGGTGAAGTGGGAGAGTAGCATCTCAGGTCAATTTCTAAAGTAAACTGTGTGTTAACAGAAAGAAAACCATAAAAAAAGAGGAAATATATTTTAAAACATACTGCTCTTATGGTTTGGGTTTTTTTGTCCATTCACTTTCAGTCTATAAGAAAAGAGTTTCAGTTATATGTTTCTAGTTTAATCAACAGAAGTGTGGTTGCTTGTATAAGTCTCCATACTTTTCTTATATTTTGCACTTAACTTTTATGCTGATACTTGCACATACCTTTTATGCTGATTGAAATGTTAAATGTTGGAAATGACTGTGAATTTCATTGTCTTTAGAAGTGTTTTTAATTTAAAATATAAGCATGAAACTTGTAATAATTTCAGTTTTTGTCAGAAGATTAAATATGTCTTTTTGAATTCAATTTTAGGGAATTCGGTCTCTTACCATAAATGAAAATGTCTACATCTAGCATTGTAGCAAGAGTGGAAACCTGGCTTTCATCCACATGGCATGTTAAAGTTCCTTTAACATGGCTGGAAGCATGTATTAATTGGATTCAGGAAGAAAATAGTGGTAGCAATTTAAGTCAAGCTCAGATTAACAAGCAGGTATTTGAGCAATGGCTTCTTACCGATCTGAGAGACTTGGAATATCCCATTTTGCCTAACTGCATCTTAGATACTCCCAAGGGAGAGTTGTCAGGCTGCTTCTCCATACAGATTGATTCACTGGTGGATGTTAGCCAGCCAGCATATTCTCAGTTGCA
This sequence comes from Haemorhous mexicanus, assembly GCF_027477595.1. Classification (NCBI taxonomy): domain Eukaryota; kingdom Metazoa; phylum Chordata; class Aves; order Passeriformes; family Fringillidae; genus Haemorhous; species Haemorhous mexicanus. The sequence goes on along the minus strand of NC_082381.1, from coordinate 52,243,377 downwards.
GAAGCTAAGAGGGAAAAGCACTGTAAATGAAGAAGTGACAGCCAGTACTCAGACATTTCAGAAGCCCTGGGAAGCAAAGCCTACTCGAATGCTGATGCTACAATTAACAGATGGCATACATCAAATTCAGGGCATGGAGTATCAACCAGTGCCCGTTCTCTGCAGTAACCTTCCTCCTGGAACAAAAATCACTGTGCAGGGCAATATTGCATATCGTCTTGGAGTTCTTCTGCTTAAACCAGAAAACGTGAAACTGTTGGGCGGTGAAGTTGATGCTCTTCTTGAGGATTATTGTCAGGAAAGAGTCCTTGCTAGGTTAATTGGAGAAGCTGAAAACCCTAATTCTGGTGGACAAGCTGGACATGAACAGATTTTTTCAAGGCCTGTGGATGAGTTAGAGCAAACTCTTGGCCCTTCAGATGAAGAGCTTTTAGCCAGCCTTGATGAAAATAATGAATTTAATTTAAACAACCAAACATCTTTAGAAAGTGGATACTGTAGTAGAAGCAACAATTTTAATACAGCCTCAGGTTCAGTGACTGCACACAATGGAAATGTTTTGCTACAAAAATCTGGAAGTCCTTTGCCTCATTCAGATGAACAAGTTTCACCTCCCATGGAATACGCTGATGGCTTTTTAAATGATTTTCCTTTAGAAGATGACTTTCTTCTGGAAGAAGAGATGCAAAGAGAAATGGAAGAAGTGCCACCAGTGGAGATGAACGGAAACATGCGTTTAATTACTGGCAGACTTCCACATGCATCTAGAAGCTCTTGCAATTCATCTTTAAATGGCACTGGTGAAGAAGACAATGTGAGTGAAAGAGATAAGCCCAGGGAAGCTATCAGCAAGGAAAAGAACATGAGAAGAACAATATTTGATGAAGATGAAAATAGCATTAGTAACTTTTTGCCACACAAGGGCTTAAATCAGACCTGCAGTTCATCAGCTTTCTCTTTGGAAACTCCTCATGAAGAGGGACAGAATTCTACAGACCTAGATGAGAGCAGATGTAAACACCAACACACTTCTGACAGCAGGGTATTAAATGATGATCCGGTATTTTCCATAAAAATGGATCCAGAAGGAGATCAGCAACGACATGATTCACAGATCTTTCCTTGCAAGGCAGTAGAGGAACATTTAGATTTAGATTCTCCACCTTTCACATATATTTCCCTTCTCCTTGCAAAAAAACCAGAAACTGTTACAATTCTGAAAGTTAAATGTTTTATTGTCACTCTCACTGGAAACCTCACAAAAAGCAATGGGTCCTGGGGTATAAAGGCAAAAATTTCTGATGGCTCTGCTTATCTTGAAGTAGATTTTGCTGATGATATTCTAACAAGTTTCATTGGCTTTTCAGTGCCTGAAATTAATAAGCTGAAAAAAGATCCTGCTTTACATCCAAAACTTAAGGATGGTTTAGAGAAATGTCAAAAACAGCTGATAGATCTTTGTTGTTTGATGACTATTGAGTTCAATCCATTTCAGTCTAAAGCTACTGTATTAATTCTCCAGGATGCTGATGCTAGGCATCTAGAACAATTGAAGAAACGTTTGAATAAATAATATGTGCAAACTTGCAGACTGTTAGATTAGGCTATTATTATTATTATTGTTATTATTATTAGATTATTATTATTATTATTATTAGATTAGGAAATGTTTAAGTTGGATTTCCCTTGAAGAGCTCTTGAAAGGTAAACTTCAAATTAAGTGGTGTGTCTTTTGTCAGGAATTATTATGTAAAAGTGAGACAAGGAGATGACTCGTTGGAGCAAAATTGGGCAGATTGTTTCTTATGGTGACAGTATTGGAATAAGATTTCAAGAAGTCCAGATTTTGTGTCTTGACTTTTTCATTCTGCAAAATCCTGCATGTTCTAGACTGGTAATCCTGAGTAGCAGAATGTATCAGGAAATGACAATGAACAAACCGTCTTATTATTTTACTTTTTCAGGTACTTAGCTGATTTTTAAAAAAAAGGTGCAGGAGACTCTCAATTTTTTCTTGGAGAAAATCAGATGAATATATTTAAATCAAATACAGTCCCTTCTTTCTATGCCTGTCTGAAGACTCAAATCTATATTCACTGCAAGAACCTAAAGTATAGAAAAATGAAAGATTGTCTTCTAAGTATTCAGGTGTGAGGAAAAAAAAATCCAATCCTCTGCAAAAAGGAGATTTAAAAACCCTCTCTATTTTTACAGATAACTTAAAAGAAAGCCAAGTGTTTTAAAGGTTTATTAGCAGAAAATTATCATAACGTATGAGGATTCTATTTTTTTTTGTCATGTTAATGTTAATCATTGCTAGTAGTTTTGAAACCAGAGGCAATTCAATCACTAACTCTTATAGTTACTTGATTAACCTTTACAGAGTAGATAAGTATTTTTGCTGCATACATGTTGTATAGTTTGCTTATTGCTGGTGTTTATTTTGATTGATTTTTAAAATTTCCCCTTCTAAAATAATATAATAAAGTTTTCATTTAAATTGTGGTGGATGCTGCTTAGTCACTTTGAAAGAAAAAGAAATATTTTGTTGATTGTATAGAGTATAAGAAATTTTTTGATTAAGTCTTTTGTTCTTTTTGCTTCTTCTCATTCTTTTCCCCTTCGCTTGTTTCTTGTTTGGTCTGTGTTTTTATGTTGGTTTGGTTTTTCCTTTATTTGATTGGTTTGAGTTGGGTTCTTTCCTTGTAGATTCAAAAGAATACATATTCTGGCAGGAATAGGGGAACCAGTGACAGGAGCAGTCTGTCAGGTGTTGGTAGTGTTTGCAAAGAATGTAAAATTTGTGGCTGGGAGAGGGATTTCTTTTTAATTGACCTGTCATTATATTTTTTCCGAGCCTTTTCTTTCTCTGAACAATGTCTGTTAGGCCATAGAGATTTGCTGTGACAGATTGTCAGTATAGCCTTACTGCTCAATCCCAAATTGACAACCATGCTTGAAGCCTCCAAGGAAAACTAGAGGTAATTTGCCAAGTAAGAAGGAAGGTGAAGCATGGGACATCCTGGGGGTTTTTATGCTTGAGGTGTAAGGGGGTTTAAGCTTTTTTTATAAACACAGACGTCCCTGTGTCCCTTTCTTTCCTTGCCCCTCCCACTGTGAAGAGAACCTGAGGAAATTATAACCTCATGAGCCACCTCTGGGTTTATTTTCTGAGGATTTTTGGGAGCAGTACATTGTTTAAAACTGTAACAGCAAAAGCTGTTGCCTTTCTAGAACCTGCATTACTGGATCTTGAGTTACAGTTTCAGAAAAAATTGCTTGTTAGTAGGAAACTGACCAAGTTTCATTTCATGTAAACCTTGTTGAAGTTAATAGAGCTGACTGTAAACCTTCAGTGCTGTTTTATGGAAATATTTCTCCTATAATGAGTTAGAAAACTTCCTTTGAAGTTTTTGCTTTACCATGTAAGAGGTCTTAGCATGAAGTCTTCAGACTTCAAATAGGACAAATAATCCACAGATTTTATTCTCTTATGGAAAGTAAGAGTCATGTTATTCAAATTGCAAAATCAAATTAGGTGTTGTGTTTGGTTTAGATGATGAAGGCACAACTGCCTCTCTTTTTTTGCATTTGTGTTAATATTTAGCCATCTTGGCTACAATAATTGCATGTACCTTCTGTTCTCTTCCTCCCACCCCCACCTTCCTACCCTAAAGGCAGTGTTACTTGTCTGACTTTTTTTCTCCCCCACCCCCATTGTCCTTGTCTTCATTTTCAACATGTGCTCTCTGGAAAGCCACTGTCATGCCTGTGGTCCAGTGCAAGCAAGAAGATCTCAATAAAGCTGTTTATAGCATAACTGCTTTGCAGATATTTCAGTGCAATTTTCTGGTGTATAAGGCTTCCAGATCTGTGTTCAAGCTTTTAGAATTAATGAGAAATATTGCAAAGTTTTTCCAACAAGAAAAGGAATTAAATTAGTTATATTGAGAGAGCATGCTTATTTAAGAGCTGATATCAAACAGAAAATGGTTTGTGTGGCTATGCATAGCAGTCATTGGTTCTTGCCTTATCCACTTTGTTCTCAGAATCAGCTTTTCTTTTAACATTCACAATGATTTGGTGCTGTGTGTATGCATGGTGCGCTGTACCTGGCAGTGGTGTGTCAGAGCCCTTCAGATAACCACTGTTGTTACCGGCTGAATTTGCAACACAGATTGCCACCCCAACAGAGGTATGGCCACATTTCTCTAGAGTGCCACAACACTCCTGTAGCAGCTGCTGAAGGCATTTGTCATGGCAGCTGCTCTCACAAGTTACATGTAGCCTTCTGGCAGAAGGCAGCCTTGGCACTTTCTGTCATCTCTTGTCTACAGTATGTCACCAACTAACTACTTGTTATCTTTGTTTCAGGTCCTAAGTAGACTTCTGCACTTGCAGCATATCTGACTGCAGTTTCAGGTTCTGTGTTCTTCAAGAATGTTTTCCTTTTAATGGTGAAAATAAGCTCCTTTTTTTGTTGAAAAAAAGCAGTCACAGGTCCCAGTGAAAGCTTTCAATTAATTCAGTGTCAGTATATTAAACCTACAGTATTCTCACACAGGGACATGGATGTTACCCTGTTAACAATGAAAGTCAGTTCTTGCCTTATGGTTATTCAAGAAAATGAAACGAATGAATCTGCTATGGCAGTGCCAGGTACCTGCATCAGAATGTCCTTTAAAAGCTCTGTCACTAAAAGCTAGTAGAAAACAAGGCTCTCAGAAACTTCACTGTGCCCTAGTTCTTTTCAAGGTGTTCACTCAAACTGTGGAACAAGGCCATGACTGGTCCAAGAAATATGGCAGGTTTTCAAATAGAGTAGGCTGGAAAAAACAGCTTGAGAACTAGTCTAATCCTACTGGATATTAGTTTGGCTACAAATATTCATGCCACTATAACCCAGCAACCTCCTTCTTGTTTAATGCAGGCAGTGCTCTCGGGAAGCAACAGCTAGTTGAGATAATGGAATTTCAAAGTATGAATGAAGAATGTTAAGTGGTTTCCTAAAAGATATTCTGGACTGATCAGTAATGCAAGTTCACAGTAGAAATATATATTTCAGGTCATATCAAAAGCAGAAATTTTCATGGTAATGGAACATGATTAGATGGAACCATAAACATAACATTTGCTTCTAAATATAAAGACCTATTTCTTCATGTCTCACTGTAATAATGTCAGACATTCCTGTTTTGAATAAAAAGGTAATGACTTTAAGCTTTTTGCTATAGGGAGGAAAGAATGATTTACAGTATGATGTTTCTGAATTATCTGGTGGCAAGGAAAATTAAATTGTATTTATCTGAGAGGGAAAGGCAGAAAGGACTTTAAAATGTAGGTAACACCTTTTATTTCAGATCCAATTCTCTGCTGTTATGCTCCTAGAAGGAACAGAATACCAATAGTAATAACAGCAAACGAGAGGATGAAGGTAAACTGACATTGCAACTGGTGAATTCCACAGAAGAGTGTGTAAGTTTCTTACAAATCAGCATCTCATCTAAATGTATATGTATGACAGACTTTTGTACAGTCTGTCACTTTTACTCTTTTCCTTAAGGACTTCTTTCCTTATTTTACTGGGCTTTCTAACAGGGTGAAATAGCAGTGTGTGGCTGTTAGAATTTGTTCAGCCTCTGATTCTTAAGGCTAAAAAAACTTGGCTCTCTCATCCTTTCCAGGAAATGGCATGTGCTCCATCTCCCCGACCACCTTGGCAGTGTCTGCTGGTCACCTGCTTCACTGCCAGCAGTATTCTTGTGCTAGGGGATGCTAAATAGGACACAACACTCCACATGCAGCCTCACAAGTGATGAAAGCAGAAGGCAGCTTGCTCTCTGAGACCTGCTTGCTCTCTGAGACTGCAATGTCACACAGCTGACTTCTGTTAAGCTGCACACAGGTGCACATGGCTCTTACTCTAAAGCTCCCTTATCAGCTGTTTCCCAACCCATACTGTTGCATGGAGTTATTTCTGCAAGAACGAAGTAATTTGCATTGGTCTTTGTTGAAGTTACATTTCTGCAAGTCCACGTATTCAACATGTGTTGTACTGGTTTTCTATCTCTCATTGCTTTCTTTTCTTTTCTTGACCCTCCCTGCCATGTGTGGAAGCTTCTCTACCACTTTCCCATTGTCTACAGAATCAGACACCTCTTTTGGAGGGAATTAGTTTGGGCAGGTAACAAGTAGGCAGTGTAAATAGGGATCTACTTTGTAACTTAAAACATTAAAATTATCTTTCATTAGATATGTTTTTATGAAAATACGTCTTTTGTCTTAAACCTTTTACTTACAAATGAGTGACTCAAATGCAAATACTGAAAAATTTGTTTGAGCTGCTGAGAATATTCTGCCAAGCTTATGTGCAGTAAGGGCCTGTATAAATAATATATTACTTTAAAATAAATATTAGTGTATGGAAGAGCACTTCCATGTGGATTTTACTTTTTGTTTTAGAGGTGGTCAGATACAAAGGCAAGCATAAGCTGTTAAGTACTTATATATTAATTCTACAGAAGAAGCCTGTGAACCTCTCAGATGCTTTGGGTAACCTCATGCTTTTCAGGCACAGGAAGTGAACTTGTTTGGGTTTTATGGGGAACAAATTTAGTGCAATTAATTATTTGTGGTAGAATTGGCACAGACTGAAAATTGTTGGACATTGTGGCATTGGTATAAAGATGTGTAAGCTGATATAATTTGCATTTTTGCAGAAAGTCATGTAATAATCCTAGATAATAAAATAACCCCCATGTTGCACCTAAAATTTAAGGTAGAATTTGGCTGACTGAAAAAAGATTAAGGGCCTGATCACTTCATAGCTTAGTTCTGCATTTGCTTTAGATCTGTATAAACCATACTGGCCACTACAAGAAGTTATAAAACCCTTCCTGGCCCTGTTTTCATGCTTGCATGCCATCTTCTATGTCTGCATTAAAAACAATCAAAACCATCATCATAAGTTGCTGGGTTAAAAATTCTCTGTAGTTGTTGAGCTGGATTTTAGCTTGAATTAGTTCCCTGAGGTAAAAAGGAGGAAATGCTGCAGAGGTGGAAAAAAGAAGGGGGAGGGACATGGAGAATGCATACCAGTGCCAGTTTTTTGTGTGTGGAACCATAGCCACTGTTCTGCTGAAGAATAGCAACAGGCATCCTTGGAGTCCGCAGCAGGAAAACAGGATGAAAATATACAAAGAAGGAAGTCAAGAACTGAAGGGACGGAAGCTAAGAGGTAGAGCTATGAATATCAAAATGAGAAAGAGCTTACTGTATCCTTTGTTTTCTTTCACGAACCAAATAACTAAATAATCTTTATTAGGAGACGAAAAGAATAATAAAGAAGGATGGAAAAAGGGAAAATCAAAGCTTTCTGTGATGTTGAAAACTAAATGTGATTGTAGAAAGCCCAATTCAACTGTGAAGCAGCTAAGAATGAAAATCATACATATTAATACTGATTAAAGCTACCAGTGAAGGTATACAAAATAATTGGAATAAATTGCTCAGTTTGAGGGGGCTTAGTATCTACAGTATGTTTCTTGTTGAAATTTTCCTATCAAAAGAGAAAGAAAGGCACAGAGAATCATAATTTTCTCATAAGTATTCCACTGAACTCTAATTTCTTAGAAGTGTTAAAGTATATACTGTAGTTTTGTGAATGAGTACAAAAATAAGGTAACAGTAATAATAATATGTTTGTCTTTTTGAGAGGTGGTAACACAGAGTCATTGAATTGATTAGGTTGGAAAATGTCTCTAACATCAACAGTCCAACTGTCAACATAATAAAACATTATCTTTAATAAACCTTTAAACAGTGTCGAATCATGGTGCTAACTTCTTTTTTCCTGTCAGAATTCAGAGGGGCATGCAATGCAGGTATTACACAAGCAAAGGGAATTGTATGTTTAGGACTTTACTCCCAAAGAAAAACAAAATGTGGTGTGTCTTGGTATATTTTGAACCCAATTCTACACCATCCTGTTCACTCACTGGACTAAACTCAATGCAGTGAGTACAGGGTCTGTTGCAGCACTTCACCCATCCTTCCATTGGTTAGGAGCATAGTTTTCTTCTAGTTACCAATGTCCCAATTCCTCTAAGCTGCATAAGTAAATAATGAACTGGTTCTAATTAGAATCTAGACAAGCATATTGAATTTTGTAGCACTATTTACAACACTGAAGGGGGGCATAGGTGAAGGTTGAGGAAAGATTCTTGATGCTGACTTTTCCCCTGATGTTTTCTAAAAAATGCATTTATCTGTTCTTTAATTCTCTAAGTATCTTCTCCAGCTGTGTAGTTATAATTCAGCAGTGTCATGTGTTGTCATTTCTGCATTAGTAAATAGGTAGGACCTATTTACTGAGTAATTATGAAATAACCTCATAATGAAATGCAGGAAAGGGTTCTAATTAAATTTTAAAGTTGCTAAACAACTATTCAACTTTAAATAAGAATTTGCATTCCATGTATCCTAATGAGTTCTCAGAATACATTACTAAAGTATATAAATGACACGGTAAACACAAAATGTGATTTTCCACATTTCCAATGTGTAGAAAACCATTTGTAAACAAAATATACTCATACACAAGAATTCATATATTAACTTTTGGTGGAACAGTAGGGCAACCACATGAAATTTTTAATATTTTTAAATATATAAACAACAATAAAGAAAGCCTGTAAAGATTAATATCAATAACCCATGTAGTCCAGTATTTTGTCTGAAAATGTCTAGTACTAGGTGTGGAGGGTAGCATGGCACGGGGAGAGTGTTACCTCCTGGATTCTTTCAGCAATCTTAGGCTTGTGGGCATCCTCAGCCAGAGGTTGTATCTTTGCACTTAATAGTTGGAAATCAAGAAAATGAGACTATCAGACAAAGCCAGATAATCAGAGGTTTTAGTGAATATAAAATGTTGTTAAAATGTACTTCTTGTCTGTCTGATTCAGGTACTGCAACACTTATGTGCAAAGAAAAATTATTTTTTGGATATAAGATCTATTCCTAGTTTTCTTAAATTCTTACATTTTTCTGGGTTAATTTGTTTTTAAAAAATCTGGTATGTGCGCAGTCTAATACAAGTACAGTTAATGCCATAATCCGCATATCATTAGTATTACTTAAACTGTAAAAAAAAAAACCACCAAAAAACCCAGCAAACAAAAATCTCTGCACAAGTTAATCGAAGTATGAAAACTGATTTAAAACACTAATTGAACCATTATAAATAACATTAATCATCACAATATTAATTAATAATCATTTGGAATTTGTAGCAAAGCTACATGAAGTGGCTATTATAGTATTGTTTGAAATATCTTTTTGATAACTGATAAATTCAGTAAGGATAGATAGAGCTAGTCTAAGGAAAATCTTCATTAGGTTAGGAAAATAAATACACAGAACTAGTTATATTGCTAAGAATGAGTATCTAAGTCACACAGAAGCCTTACCAATAATGTAATCCTATCTTCCAGTTTCTTACTTTACCATTGTGTGTACTGATCATACTACTTTTTCTCATATTCCTTCCAGTTTTTATTGTTGAATTTTAAGTTCATTATCATTTGTACTATTTTTGTAATTGCCTTTTTTCAACTGAAGTGTCTTATACTGTTTCTCTGTGCTCACTTGGAACTTTTAAGTAGGTAATAGCAAAAACATGAAACATAATACAAGGAAACATAAACCAAACCTAATAACCCCCAATACAAAACTGTAACACCCTAAACCAAACTCCATAATCCCTAACCCTTAATTTTAACCCTAAGATATAAAATAATGCTTTACTTAGAATAATAGACTCATTCCAGTTGGAAGAGATCCTTAGGATCTTTGAGTCCAACCATTCATCCATCATTGCCAAATCTACCACTAAACCGTGTCCCTAAGTTCCACATCTACACGTTTTAAATGCATCCAATGATGGTGACTCAACCACTTATTTGGATAACTTGTTCCAATGCTTTACAACCTGTTCAGTGAAGGAATTTTTACTGACATCCAATCTAAACTTCTCCTGGAGCAATTTGAGGCCATTACCTTTTGTTCTGTCACTGGTTGCCTGGGAGAAGAGGCTGACACCCACCTGGCTGCACCTTCCTGTCCAGGGAGCTCTAGAGAGTGATAAGGTTTCCCCTGAGTTTCCTTTTCTCCAGCTAAACACCCCCAGCTCTCTCAGCCTCTCCTCAAGTTCTGGACTTGTGTTCCAGACCCTTCACCAGCTCCATTGCCCTTCTCTGGACACACTCCAGCCCCTCAATGTTCTTCTTGTTGTGAGGGGCCCAAAAAAAGGCACAGCTTCATCAGGCCAAAATAAATCTCTTTCCTAGTCCTGCTGACCACACCATTGTCATACTCATTGAACCTCAAACTGTTGCTCTCAGCCTCAGTCCAGATCCCTCTGCAGGGCTATGCTACATTACAGCAGATCAACACTCCCACCCAACTTAATTCATCTGCAGACTTACTAAATATGCTCAACCGCCTCATCCAGATCCTTGATCAAGATATTAAAAGGCATGGTCCCAATACTGATCCCTGGGGAGCACCTGTAGTTACTGGCCACCAACTGGATGTAACTCCATTCATCAAAACTCTCAGCCCAGTCATCCAGGCAATTTTTAACCCAGTGAGCAGTGGACCAATCCAAGACACAGACACGCAGATTCTCCATGAGAATGCTGTGAAAAATGTTGAAAAAGGCTTTATTAATGTCCCGGCAGACAATGTTCAGAGCCTTTCATTTGTTAAGTGGATCACTCCCTTCGTAGGGTGATCACAGGATGAGATCAGGTTGTTCAAGCAGGACCTGCCTTTCACAAGCCCCTCCTGACTGGCCTGTGCTGCAAATGCCGTACAATGACATTCAGGATGATCTGCTCTGTGCCTTTCCCTGGTACCAAGGTCAGACTGACAGGCCCATAGTTTTCTGGATCCTCCTTCTGACCCTTCTGTAGACAAACATCACATTGGCCAGCCTACAGTCATCTGAGATCCCCCATTTGACAAGGGCTAATGATAAATGATAGAATATGGCTCAGACACCACTTTCAAGAGCTCCCTCAGTATCCTCAAGTGGATTCCATCTGGCCACACAGATTTGTCTGGTTCTAAGTGTTCTAGGAAGTCACTGACCATGTCTCCTTGGATTGTGGGAGGTTCATTCTGCTCCCTGTTCCACCTCAGGGGACTGGGTACCCCAGTAACTTATTGCTTTGTCCAACTTATTGCCCTTTCAGGATACAGGAAATCAAGTACATTAAATTCTTTGTCCAGGAAAAGCTGGTTTTCTACTTTTTGGTTCACAATCCTGAAGACAATTTGGGGTGATTATTTTACAAGATGAAGATTACCAGAATGCAGCAGTTTTCTATAATGTTTCCTTCTTGTTCTAGTATTTTCAGTGATGAATAAGAAGTTAATAGGAAAACAATAGCAGGAGGTATTTTTGCTCCAAGAAGAAGAACTAACTACTTGAGTAACTACTTTTTTGTATTGCATCTCAAAAATATTATGTTTTTGTTCCTGATATGCAAGCCTGAGGAGGCATACTCTCAAAATTTTTCTCAACACTCACTTCCCTACGTAAGTCAAGGATTTTGGGTTTTATTTAATTTCAGGTAACCATATAACAGCTGGAAGAGAGGCAGCACTACCATCTTACTCTGGTATACACTATGTTACAGATAATCTACTGAAAGCAGGGTCTGTTTTGGTAACCACTTTACACACACAACCCCTCCCTTTAAAGGCACTCTGCTTTAGCTAGACTGCATGATGTGGACTGCCTCTTAAACTGAAATGTCTGCTGAGGACATTCCTTGTAAATGCTGCCACTGGCACCAGTGACACCCTGGTGTTTAGCACAATAGTTAAGAGGAGAGGAGTAGGCTAGAGGAAAAGAAATCATGAACACTACAACAATTTTTTTTGTTTGTTTGTTTGGTTGGTTGGTTGGTTGGTTGGTTGGTTGGTTTTTTGTAAAGGGTTGTCCAGATGCAGAGGATGAGTACCTGGACAGAATACCGAGAAGTAAAAGCTGGAGATGTAAGAGGCAGGCAAGGCCCAGATAGACAAGGAAAAAGGAAATTTGGTTATGTGGAGGCCTGCAGAAGAAAAAGGAATAAACAACTAAGGTGAGAAACTTGAACAGCTATGGGAAAAGGTCTGAACATGAACTGCAAGATGGTGATAAATGGGCAGATGCTAAAAGCTGGAACTCTAGAAACAGGCAGGGCTGGAAATAAATGGAAGTTTGATGGTACAGCAGAAAAGGACAGGCAGCCAGGCTGGACATGCGGTGCCTAAGAGCATAGAGATAAGAAAGATAAAACAAAGGTAGATCCCTTCAAATGCATTTTCCCATGACTGTAAAATTATAAGCAGCTATAAAGTTTTTTTAGGGCCAAAATACAGAATGTTTTCCTTTTGAAGAATATCAATACTTGAGATATTCCTAAAGCTATCCCAGGGTCGATGCAGTTAGACCTACAAAAAGTGGGTTTATTTGAAAGGCTTTTTTTTACCCTAACAAAATTGGACTATGACCTATAAATGTGCCAATTTTGCTTATCCACAGCTGTGTAATTTTCTGTATCTATCACATAGAATCACTAAGGCACTTTTTGCCAGTTGAGTCCTATTTATGCTAGGAACTTCTTCTGACCCATCTTCTATCCCTTAGCAATCATATCTTAATGCATCTCTGATACAAAATGGGCTTCTTTGCATGGTTCTAATTTTAGGTCTGCAACCTGTGCAATTCATTAGCAAGAAAAGAAGATATGGTCACAGTAGCAGAAAAGGAAACTTTTATGAAATCCACAACTGAATCCACAAAGAAATTAAGTGCTGACAACTACCTCCAGCACTAAAAAAATGGAGGTTTTGCGGTCTTCAAAGTCACCATCTAATTTTAAAATACAATATCTCTTAGTTTGCAAAAGTTGCTTCTTTAGTATATTTGCTTCAAGTATCAGTATATATTGATCTATATCTATCTATGTACAGATATCTATCTATCTATGTATATGTCTACATTGTCCAAATCTGAAAATTACTTATCATAATGTCTTTTGAAATTAAAATTCAAGTTTGTTCTTGCTTGACAGTTTTTGCGATTCCAGTTCCTGCTTTTGAAATAGGACACCGTAGCCTATTTTTCACTTTTTTCTTGGTTTTCCTGGAGCAGGTAATGAGCTTTGTTTGGTTTGGAGAAGTCCTTTCAAGAGCGATTTACTTACGTCATTTTATCTAAATCATCAGTAAATCCTTTATATGTAGTAGGATTACCAGCACATGCAGATACTAATTACTTTTAAAAATTACTTCCCATGTTTAGGTATATGAATTAAAATGTGCCTTTGCAGAATTTATATTTACTAACTCCTTTCTTTTTCCCTAATGTCCCAATCAGGTAATTGTGAGGCCTGTTTTAAAACCCTAGGTACTGCTGAAATATCAGCAAATACTATAACACTGATGTATCATGCTAGTCTTGCTCTTACAGTAGCTAAATAATGCATTCAAATCAGTATTTAGACAAGTAGCTGATATTTAACACTGGTTTTGAATTACTGCACTCAAGATTAATACAGATTTCAGAAAGTTGCAGGTTTCTCTGATGTTTTAAAACAGAGCATTGTGCAATGAGACTGTTATTAGCTATATTAATGTTTTATAAGTAGAGCAGCTGTAATTAAAAGAAATAAGCTGGCATTTTCAGTTCTTCTATTTTCTCTGTACAGGTCTTAATTACCCTACCATAAAAGCTGTAACATTTTTTCACATTTTTGGGGCCTTTCTATGTGTAATGCAGAATTCAAGCTGTTATTCCTGCATAAATTCTTTAATTTGGTCTTGCTATAACATAAAAAATATTTTAAAGTGTCACAACATGTTGCATTTACTGCATACATTCATTGGGAGGATCAGAAAACAATGTATAAAAGTATATCAGCTTCCTAGGGAACCTGACACTGCTACTGATGTTGTTTGTTTTCAATATGAAATAATGAAGAATACTTACTTCAAATATGTTTGCATTTTCCTTCTGGGTATTTTTGAAAATACCTTTCAATACAAGTTCTTATTTCAATAAAAAAACCTTAAAAGCATTGCACAGAATCAACTTCTGCTCCCAGGGTTGTTTTTACTGATGTTATTCTTTTTAATGCAGTTCCAGCAATTAATAGAAATGGTTCTGAGTGGAGACATCTGGAACACAAAGATAATTATTCTGTGTACTGTGACTTGATACAATGAGTGGAGCTAAGGATATGCTTTCTATCTCTCCAGCAGCAAAAAGTGATCTATCATCCCATGAACAGTACTAAAAGAAAAGAAATCCTATCTTGTTTTAAATAGGACTCTCTATTTCCTGTTACAGAACCCCAAAGCCTCAAACAATACTAAAAACAAAATTTGCAGATCCTGGGACAACCCCAGAGTAAGTAGTCAGAAAAGAATAGCATCTATTTTTTTGTTCCAAAGGGAATACAGAAAATGTTCTTTCCTGCTCCTGAAGATGAGAATTTATTAGACCTCTTAGCAGATAATTTAGTTTTACAGTAGATTACCAGGAATTAGTGAGATTGGTTATGTCCCTAATTATGTTTTTTTTTAAATGCCCTTAGTCTACTTTGAAAAATTTTGAAGTGGAACTTTATTATGCTTACAGAATTGTTTAAAGGAGTATAGCACTCTCAAAATAAGGGTCACAGGTGGAATGTAGGAAAGCCAATATAAAAGGTAATGGAAAAATCCACTATTTCTCTTTACTGCTTAAATTATATGATTGGGTAAATGGATTTCTCTTCTTTCTAGGAGTGTGCTTCTACATTAGTCCAGCAGCAATTAGAGAGAAGTTGCTCTACAAATTGTCTCCATGAATCATGTAGTTCATCTTTTTATTGTGTAAAACATAAAAAATTACTCCTAATCAATGCACTTCAATTTTCTATCTCAAAATCATTTATCATCCCTTTTTGGCCTAGAGTACTTCTGAGATGTTTTCCTGAAATGAAATAAAAGGAGTTGGTATTTGTTTCAGTGAGCAGAATATGGCTATGTGAGGTAAATCTTACTGTGGAAGCAACAGAGACTCTACATTTTACCTAAAAGCTCTTAACAAATTGATCAATGCATTTAGAATAATTAGTCCACATTTCAGATGTAATAGTGGTCTCTTATTTAATAAATAAAAGATGCATCTCTTGATTGCAATAATAGACTCATAGAATAGAATCATAAAACACCCTGAGTTGGAAGGGACCCAGAAGGTTCATCAAATTCAACTCCTGCCCCTGCACAGCACAATCCTCAAGAGTCACACCATGTGCCTGAAAGCATTGTCCAAATGCTTTTTGAACTCTGCCAGGCTGATGTTATGATCCTGATGCAGGGACCCTGGGGAGCCTGTTCCAGTGCCCAGCCACTACTGGGGTAAAAAACCTTTCCTAATGTCAAGCCTACATCTCCTTTGACACAACTTCAGGCCATTTCCTTGTGTACTCTCTCTGACCGCCACAGAGATCAGTGCCTGCCCCTCCTCTTCCCCTCATGAGGAAGTTGTAACTGCAGTGAGGTCTGTCCTCAGTCTCCTCCAGGCTGAACAGACCAAGCAGCCTCAGCTGCTACTCACACAGCTTCCCTCAAGGCTATTCACCATCTTTGTAGCCTCCTTTGGACACAGTCTAATAGGTTTAGATCCTTCTCATATTATGGCACTCCAAACTGCCCCCAGCCCTGGAGGTGAGGCTGCCCCAGCTCAGAGCAGAGCAGGACAATCCCCTCCCTTGCCCAGCTGGCGATGCTGTGCCCGGTGCACCCCAGGACAGGATTGGCCCTCCTGGCTGCCAGGGCACTGCTAACCCATGTTCTACTTGCCAGGACCCCCAGGTCCCTTTCCATGGCACTGCTTACAGCATCTCATTCCCAGTCTGTCCATACATCCAGGGTTGCCCCATCCCAGATGCAGAATCCAGCACTTTCCCCTGCTGAGCTTCATATGCTGGTGATTGCCCAGACCTCTGATTTGTGGAGGTCTCTCTGCAGGGCCTCTCCCTGCCTTGGAGGGAGTCAACAGCTCCTCCCAGTTTTGTATCATCTGCAAACTTGCTCAGTATCCCTTCCAGTCCTGTGTCCAGGTCATTTATGAAACTGCTGAAGAGCAGAGGGCTGAGGATGGGGCCCTGTGGAACCCCTCCAGTGACAGGTTCCCAGTCTGATGTCACCCCATTCACTGTAACCTTTGTGCCTGGCCCATGATGCTCCCATCCCATTATGTGTTTATCCAGCTGTGGGCTGCCCATTTTTTTCCCAGAAGAATCCTGTGAGAGACAATAATGAAGGCTTTACTGAAATCTAGAAACATCACAACAACTGGGCTTTCTTGGTCATCTCCCGGGCCCTTCAGAGAAAATGCTTAAAAGATGACCAGCACCGATGGACCGCAGCACCTTCAAAAGCTTTTTCCCCACAAGACCTTTCTCACTATTACTCTGAGCAGCCTGACGTCTGCTCTGCCCCTGTCCAGAGCTGAAGTTTTGCTGGCACTTCTCCAATTAACAGAGATTTTAAACTTGTTTGCTTTATGATCACTGTGTGGAGCTTTCTCCCTGAAGTCAGGATGCCTACTTTGTGATTATTCTCCTGAATAAGGGTTGAGAGAAAGGACTATCATCACTATTGTACCCTATCATCAATTCAGTGGTAAGTTACATTGACTACTAATCATCCTGGCTAGAAGGTCTATAGTAGATTCTCACACTGACATCCACATTATTTTTTTGTCTCCTAATCCTTTCCCAAAAGCTCTCAGCAGTGACAACTGCAAGCTCCATATATTCCAGTGCTCCATTACATACAATGTCACCCACCTTCACCACCTATCCCTCTTAAAGTTCCTGTAACCATCCAATATGGCACAACACTCCCACTGGGATTCACTTATGCCAGTGATGTCATGTCTCTGGGACTGGACCAAGGCTTTGAGCTCCTTTTGCTCACTCTTTAAGTTGCATATGTTTGTGTAGAAACATTTCAAGTATGATTCATTGTAGCTAACACCTCCTAGAGCAGACTGAGGATGCCTCTAGCACTCAGCTCCTCAAGTTTTGGCATGCCATCCCATTCCTTACCACCGGCAAGCCTGGTTTTGTCCCTTACCTACTTAAAAACTTGTTTAACGATCTATCTGCTGCTAGCTCCTGTGTTAGACCCTTTTCCCTCTCTGAGAAAGGTGCATCCCATCAGATGACGGTAGACCAGATGGTGTTAAAAACACCATCCCACAGTCAAAATGCTCATTTTTCCAGTTACATCAGACTCGTATGCATGTATTGGACTGATCAGTCTGCCTATTCCTTTTGTTATTCTTTCTTGCTGCTGAAATGACCAAGAAAAACACTACCTGTGTTCCTGATCCTTGAACCAATCATCCAAGGTGATGATTCAACACTGAAATGTCTTATTTTCTTAAAGATACTAAATTATTTTGAACTTTCTGACCTACAGATAGCAAGTTGCTTAACTAAATAAGGGTTCTTTCTGGCTTATATTCCTCTGAGAATTACAGAGATTTCTTTTGTGAACAGTAGTGTTTTGTCAGCTTAATGATAGTTATTAGCTCCTAGAATATAATATTCATTGTGTTCAGGTTAAAGAACAGTTAGGAGATATGATGATAGGCTACTACTTTGTCAGGAAATTATTAAATCTCTGTATTTTCTGTAGTATACAGGTGTGATATTATTCATGGCTGGACTATTGCAAGGCTTAATTAGTTGCTCTTGAGATGCCCTGGCAGAGGGGGTTCTAAAGAGTACTGTTGTCTGAATAAATATTTTGAGTCCAGTTTTGTAATCCTCTGGAAAACAATTATATTATTACAGCGGGTAAAAAGCTAGAATTCCATGTCATTATAACAGTCAAACTTCTGAAGTTTGTTTCTCTTCTGTGCTGGAGTAAAATCAAAACTTTTAAAGAATTTTCACAAGAAAAATTGCATTGTAATAGCATTTTCTGAAAAAATTATTCAGATTTTCAGTTTCATCTTCTCTCAATGGAAATAACTGCCCAACTTAGGATGTTTAAAACCTTTCTAACAAAAACTCCGTAGAGCTGACAATGTCTTATATACACGTCAGCTTGGACAATCAAGATATTGTCTCAAAAATGTGTTTTTTGAAAATGCTGCAACCAGATTTACTGATTTAAGTATTTTCTGATCAATTTGATCTTACTTGTGATGTACCTGTACACAGAAACTATGATCTAAGGTTATTCAAATTTGACTTCCATATCCATTTTTAGTTTTGCTGAAAGTAGTGGCGCCACAAATAAATCATATTCAGAATGTCGTAATGTTCCTATTGGTACATAATAATGATACTTGAAAATTTATTAAGATAGCAAAAAGTCTTCTCTAACTGTTTAAGTGAACCAGTGCAATCATTCTGTACAGCGCGTGTGAAACTCTAATGCCCACTGCCTAATATGGCACGTGGCACCAGAGAACTGAGAAGTGAGCAGGTTCAATTCTGACTCACAGATGGATATGTGCATCCAAAATTCTCATTTCAGTGTATTCTGACTCTTAAATGGCTATGTGCAAACGAAAATTCACATGGTTTAATTGGCCAACAGCATGCAAGTACAGGAAAAAAACTGTTCAAACTCATAAATTCCAGGTTGAATTTTTAAGGCTAAAAGATAGACTAGAAGTCTCTTCAACCCTATCAAAGTTTGTGCTGGAAATTTTCTGGGTCAAATTTTTAATTAGAATGTTACTTTATGGTGAGTTATACTTTTTAGGTGAAGGTGTCCTAGAACAACAGCAGGAATTTCTACATGCTTCCAAAATTACCTTCACAGCCAGTGAAAGCTGGCTTGGAAAGCCAGAAAATAAACTCTTATCTCTGGGGTCCTAATATCTAATACTGATAAAACTATTATTACTAGTGCTCAACAGGATTCTCAAAGATTTGCTGTGTTCAGCAAATGTGTCTGTCTGGTTCTTCAGAACACTGGGAGGAGGGATGCAGGCTGTATTTCAAAAAAATTTTCTCATGGTGCTTGGTTATTATATCACATAGCCTCTGAATTTGGGTTTCAAAGAGCAGATGAGAAATACCATTTACTGTCGTTTAATGAGTGTACACGCAGTTCCAGATAGGCTACTGTACTGCTTGTAAGTATGGGAAGAGATTTTTCAGAAATATTTGGAAAAATGTGGTGCTTCTGAGTGCAGATAAAGGGTTGGTTGGAACAGAAACAGAACTTACAATGCAAACAATAAGGTGCAAATGCCATTATTGGCATTAGTGTAGATCTAATTATCTTGGACCTACTTATTATAATCTAGCTCAAGAAAGGCAGGTATGTAGGTATAAGAAATTAGAGCTTTGCTCCAGCATTACAGGCATTTTGAAGGACATTGCTAGATCTTTTGAAGCCTCCTGTTATATAGAGCTGTAGACTTATCTTAGAGGCCACTATGCTTATCATCATTCTTGGGGTCAGGTTTCTTTTCTTTTATTCGTTTTTACCTACAGAACTGCAGCCCCGCACCCCTGCCTGCCGAGACTCCTGCCATCCCGGCTTGGTGCTCCTCAGACTCCTGCTGGGACAGCGGGATCGGCTGCCCCAGAGTTTTCAAGGCGAAGCCTCTCCGCCATCCCTTCCCGTCCGGGCCGAGCCGCCATCGCCGCGCGCTCCCCGCGCCACAGCGCCCCCTGCAGCCGCGGGGGAGTCACCGCGCCTGCCCCGCCCCCCGGGAGCCAGCAGCGCCCCCGCTGGCCGTGCCCGGAACTGCAGCAGAGGGAAAGGGCCCGCGGCCGAGAAGGCCGGGCCTGGGCCCCGGGCTCTGTCTGGGGTCAGCGCCCGGCCGTGCGGGTTTGTTTGCTGTGTCATACATGCAGTAAAGAAATGCTACTCCTACCCTCATCTCTTTGCCCGAGAGCCCCTTCATTTCAAAATTATAATAATTCAGTGTGTAGTATATGGTAGAGATAATTCATGCTATATATGTGTATAAAATCCAAACTATGTCTTTGACCACCCTGGTTGGGAACAGAGTCTTATTTCTATTCAATTAGTTCCTGGACAATGTTAAGATAACATGAAGTCTGTTAACGTATGAATGAAACCTTCTTGGGCCATGATTGCTGATTTCCCTGGAATGTCTAAGCCACTCACAAGGAGTTGCACCTGGGAAGATAGCATCTACCAAACTCGAGCACCAGCACCACTCTGCTACATGTGAATGCAGGCTCTTCCGAAAAGTTCAGACAACCATCCAGACATCTGGACTGGCTTTTGTATATTTCTGCGTCTGTATGGTCCCGGTTCTACATGTGAAGGGACACGAACCTTCTGTCATTTCTGCCTCCAGAAGAATAAATGGGATATAAGCTAGCGGCATGAAGCAGTCGGGGTGAACCTCTGAGGAGACGCTGGCACTCTGTCAGTCTGATCCAGGTTCACCCAGTGCCGACTTCTGGGGATGACGCTGCCTTGGCTGTGGTGGTTTTTCAAAATTCTGTTTTTGTTATTGATCGAATAAATCTTTGTTAAATTTTATTATAAATTTGGCTGCCGATTTGATCATTTATAACAAGTGGGAGGGGGTTTATATTTTCCATTCCAAGGGAGGCTCCTGCCTTCCTTAGCAGACATCTGGCTTTCAAACCAAGACAATCATGAAAATGTTGGTTTCTGTAGATGAAAACATGAAGGTATATAGATGTAGAGATTTTCATATGAATACAGATATGTACTTTTTTTTCATTTTTGCAGAAAACCAGGAGAGGCGTGGAACTGAGTTATTTTCCTGTTTATTGATATATGACTCTGAAAAGTGTGACATATTTTGTTTCTTAAAGACTGCAGCCACAACCCCAAGTTAATACCCCCTTGTAAACAGAATCAACAGGTTTTTTTCCATGAACTTCAATATACTGTCCCTGAGCCCAAGCTACAGCCCATGTAGCTTCCACTCAGAAGTGACTGCAAATGTGATTCTGTGTCTCCTTATCTGTTTCCCAAGCCCCAAAACTAACTAGGGCTTGCTGGAGATTCAAGCTGATGTTTGAACTGCAGCCATACATTTCTAGTCTTCTTCACTGGTCTCACAGGCAGAATTACAACAATCTTTGTCAGATATATATCTTCCTATGGATTCCTGAAAAAGTAGGAATCAAAAAGGACTGTATTTTCCAGTCTCTCACACAGAAGAGCAGAGGAGGAACAAATTGGTAAATCCTGCCTTCAGGAAATTATTGCTCCAAATAATGAAGTCAACAGACTTTTCTGAAAAAAGGTCTGCAATTCCCTGTGCGCTAGTCTTATACCTTAAAAAGGATAAAAAATTCAGCTTATGGTCAGGCAGCAGAAGTCTCTGGCAGATCTGTGACAAAGAACTCAGATTCTGATTATATTTGTTAGTCCTTCAAGGTCTTTTTTCTTACCGATATGAACCCAGTAGAAAGTAAAGGAGCAATCACAGCTGTCACTGGCTTATGTGAGGTAGGGTGAGAAATTGAAGTGAAAGGATGAAAACTGAGGAAAGCAACATGGTCCCAGGCACTGGGCTTCAGACTGAATATTGTGATGACTTACAAAAAGTAGAGGTTTGTCTACTGGGAATGGAAAACTAAGGTGACCAGAATGTGATCATGTGATTTTTCTGTGCAAATAAAACTTAATAAGGCTAGGAACATGGGGCTAGGAACACAGGAACTGGGATGCAGGACAATAAGACTGTTGTGGTTTAGGAATGGTGCTCCCCAGTTTAGTGACTGTGCTAAAACCACACCACCACTCACTTCCCCTCCCTACATCCCAACAAAGTGCCCAAAACTCAGAGATCATGGGTTGAGATTAGGAACAATTTACTGGAAGGAGCAATGAGACAAAAAAATGAGCAGTAAGAGCAACAATATTAATGGGAAAATGTACAAAAAGAGGATGATTTACACATAAAATGCTCACAAAGTCCAAGACAATGAAACATCTGCCAATGAAACATCTGTTTTTCTCCATTTCGAAACCATGCCCCTCTTTCCAGAAGCTGGAGGGCCCCCTAGCCCCACTCCCAGCAATGATGTGAGGTGGCACAGAACAACCTTCTGCTTACAACAGGGCTCCACTCCCTCATGGCTACAGCAAAAATTAACTCTGTCGTGGCTGGGACTACGACATTATCCACCCTGTATTCTGTACCATTTACATCATGTCAGAATCCTACGCCTTCCAGCTACATGCACATCCATTTATATAAATATACACCAAGTCAGAGATAATTTTGTTGCCAGTACAGCTCCTCCTGAAGTTCTAATCTTGGCAGTTCAATCCACCCATCCGTTGTTGCAACGTTCTTCAGCAGCCCAACTCTTGGGCACACAAGCATCTCATGAGGTACTTTTACAGCCAAATTCCCTACCCAGTTATATTTTAATCCCTCTCTGTCATGTGATACAGAGCAAGGATGATTTCTTCATTTTATTTGTATTTAAAACATACTCCTTTAGATGTCTTTCTTTTTTCTTCCTTGGTAGCTTCTAATAAGAATTTCTTTTAGTTTCCTTCTCTGCTTATTCCTTTTTGAAAAGCATTACGGGTTACCTTGACATAAATGGGTCAAAAGTTCAAAGTCCTTGATAAATATACTACTTGGTATGTAAAGGTTTCATTGGTTTTAGTAAACCATCCAGAAGTTCATTAAATGCTGAGAAAAACACACTCCTGCACACATTAATCCATGAATTTGTGAATAATCTTCCTTTATTTCATGAATTGTAGTCTAACTAATCTTCACTAATTAGTATTTTCATCTGTTCCACTTGTTTCATTTGCAGTCTTAGATGTGAATTTATGGAAGTTCTTATGGCTGTTCTTAGCATAATCTATTCCTCTTAATTCTGTTCAACATTTCATTTCTTTATAAGTTACTGGTGATTTCCAAACATGACATGTCCATCTGCTTCTTTCAAATCTCTAGCCTGCACATTAAAATCTGGAGGCCAAAGACACAGAACAAATCAACAGCCAACAGAGGTCAAACATTATCAGCCATTCATAACTGCAATTTACAGAACAGGCTGCTTTTGTTTTTTGTTTTTTGGGTTTTTTTCTAACTATATTTGAAAATCACCATGATTCAGCTCTACTGGATAATATCAGCTAGACAAAACAAAATTATTTTTATCTGGCTATATTCACCTGCAGTGTTATACCTCTTGTTATTCTGTAAACTTGAGATAAACTGACCTTTCACAATCCTTGTTAGTCTTGTTTCAAGTCCATAAAGAAATGTTGTGTAAATGATACTTTAAGAAAAGGTGTGTAATACACAATCTTTAAAGATAACATTTAAATCTGTATCTTAATATTAGTTAAATTATTTTTGTTTCACATTTGCCTCCTTTTAACAGATGAAAGTGTTGTGCTCGTGTTGCCTGCTGGAAATCAATATTAATACAGATGGTAAGTAAATAAGCATCTCATCTTCCCCATGCCAGATGTTCAATAACTGCAGAACTGAATAATGGATAGTAACACATCCTAATGGATTTATTATTCCACATATCTTTTTTACAATGCAAAAGAAGCCATCTGAGACTTTTGTAGGTTTTTTCAGTTCTTGTTTTGTACTAACAAGGAGCTGTCTGAAAAGGCTGCCATGTGAAAGAGAGGCCACATTACCTGGCAGCAATAACAGAGTATGATACCGCATTAAATAGAAATTCATTTTGACAATGGCTGGGATAGGGTTACTACCATCATTATCACTCAGAATTAAAGTTACACTTACAAAAAGATACGAGGTGAGTTTGATTTAACAGTAACCAAGCTAGCTTGTTTTGCATGAACTCCAAACCTTTGAAAGAAGAGGAGGGAAAAAACAGTGAGATGGCCACCATATTGTCAACACCCCAGTTAACAGTTTTATTGCCTGAAAAAAAAAATGCACTGGCATTTCAGTTATCTTTAAAGGGAACAATAACAGCATAATTTTCTTCAGAACACACTGTATTGCTCACTAGGACTTCAAGGTTAAAACCAAAGTTAAAACACTAAAACCGTTTTTTAATCCCTTCAGGAACTTCACAGTGAAAACTAGAATAATGTCTGTGAAAAATGGAATCTTCATTCTGAAGGAACTACAGTGCAGTGTTAATAATCAAAGAGGGGAGGGAGTTTAGTGCGAACACAGCAGAAAGAAAATCAGTTAAGCTATCCAGCTTTGCCATGGCAAACTAGCTGTCCATCACTGTTTGATGACTTTGCACTGCTCCTTGTCCTTGATTTTCCACTAAAGTAATAAAAATGTTCCTGTTTTTCAGCAGTAGAAAACCAGCTATTCAGCATATCCTAGAGTAATTGTGCATATTTTTAAAGATTCCTGTTTAGAAACAGTAGAATTGCTGGTGAGAGGCTAAGAGAGACAAGAAAATTAAACATGTTTTAGTGGAACTGTTATATCAAGTGTTATTATATAACACCTAGCATCTGTTTGTCTCTTTTGTTTCTCTTTTCCAGTCTCCTTGCCAAGTGACTGCTAATAAATAGATTTAACCTGTGCCATCTGTTGTTTTACTGTAGACCTATGTGATGCGGCCTCCGGTTTACTATTGCACTACATTTAAATTTTTTTTTTTTGACAATGACATTTAAAATATATACATATACAGGTTAACCAGACAACCACTGTTAAGAAGCAAAGAGAATCTCCTCAAGCATATGCTATACTTATATATATATAATCTTCCATTAACAAGATTCACTTAGTCCTGGAGTGCACTTGGAGTGCATCTTAGTTGTGTTTGTTTGAAGTTTGCTATTTATTAATGCACTGTACTGGAAAGGGCAGGGGAATCCCCATATGATATATTGTATAGCTGATTAAGTAATTGAAAATTTGATCATTATGTGTTGGCTCTTTGGGTCTTTTCCATTATTAGATTTCTTTCTTGCCTTGCAGCATTTTTCTTTGCAAGGGGCAAAGTACTGCTTCACTTCAGCTCCCGATAAAACAATTCTGACTTTCACGAGAGAGGAACTGGTAGCATTGCAGTTTCTTTTGCTGAGCAGAACAGTAGATTGTAACTCTATAACCTTTCTATTCTCATCATAGGAGCAGAAACCCAGCTGATAGAAGTGGTGTGCAAGCACTGAAAATGGATCTATCTTGTTGTCATATGCACAGAGATTAGGCATAAATGAGTAAATACTCAAAAACTCTTTTTTTTTTTTTTTCTTTTCCAAAAATTTTTAGAGCTATACTTCTCTGCATCATGAAACACAGCTTTTTTTCCTGTCTGGAAAAAAAGTGAAACCTTCAGATAAACCATTTGGGCAAGGTATTGCCATCATAACATTAAAAACTTTTCAATCATTTTAGTGTGGTCAGTGACTTCAAGTCTGGATGTCTAGGGAGTGCTCAAATAGTTGGACTCTTTTCCCTTCTGTAAAAGTAAAGATGGCCTGGGTTTAAGAAGTTCTAAATATGTGGAGGTATTTTATGAATGAACTGACAAAAGAGCTGCAAGTACTAAGTGCTATTAAACAGTGAAAGTCAAGAGATGAAGTTGCAAACACTGTTTTCCCCACCCTCTTAATGAAAATCTGTTGAAGAAGTGATGCTTCTTAATTCTTGCTCATTTCAAGGCTCAAAACTGACCATAAAGAGATTTGGCAAAGGATCTTTAAAGCAGGTGGCCAGAATGAGTAATACCTTTATGCAACAGCAGATTTTTCTGTGGCATTTCTGAGCTCATGGAAGCAGACAGGTTAGCAAATCCTAATCCTAATTGCAAATAATTTGTTTCTTTATGCAAAATGTAAGTTTATCTTAAAGATTTTGTTGCTCCTCAAATGTTCTTCAAAGTGATACTTCCAGAGATAATAATATCAATTCAATGTGTGAGTTGTACTTACAGTAAAAAAAAAAAAAAAAAAAAAAAAAAAAAAAAGATACTTTAAGATACCTCAAAAATAAACTTACATCATTAAGTATTGGTTTAAATCAAAGATTCCACATATTGTCTTTCCCTGTTTACGTTTTAACATCACAGTTTCTTAGCATTTAAATTCAATTAGGAGGGACATAAAAACCTCATAAAAACCTTAATTTCTTGTTCTTTTATTTGGTACTGCACCATGAATCATTGATTTGTTAAAGTTGGAAAAGACCTCTAAGATCATTAAGTTCCACTGTCAACTCAGCAACACCACCATGTTCACTGCTAATCTATGTCTTCAAATGCAATATCCACACAGCTTTTAAACATTTCCAAGTATGGTAACTCAACACTTCCTTGAGCAGTCTGCTCCAATGCTTGACAACATATTTTCAATACTCATTCTAAACCTCCATTGGTGCAACTTGAGGTAATTTCCTTTTGTTCTGGCAGAAGATAGTAACCCCCACCTGACTACACCCTCCTCTCAGGCAGTTGTAGAGAATTGAAACATTTAATTTCTTTTCAGATCACAGAACATTCTGAGTTGGAATGATAAGTTTTCCCCTGAAACTCCTTTCTCCAGGCTAAAACAAGCCCAGCAACCCCAGCTGTTCTTCCTCACAGGATTTGTGTTCCAGACCCTTCACTAGCCTTGCTGCCCTTCTGTGGGTTCACTCCAGCTTCTCAAACACCTTCCCGAAGTGATGGGCCCAGAGCACTTGAAGTGTGGCCTCACCAGTGCCAAGTACGGGGAGAAAGCCCCTTCTCTGCTCTTGCTGGCCACACTGTTGCTGTTACCAGCCAAGATGACATTGGCCTTTGTGGCATTGTGTGTTTTTAGAATCGATTATTTCTTTTGTAATTCAATAACGGTTTGGTCCTCGGTTCCCCCCATCTACTTCCCTCACAATGGTTTCTCCCTATTTCCTCCCTTTTGGAGCTGCCGCGCGCCCCCTCCGCCTGTCATGGTAACCACCCCCCCCTCCTCCCCTTATCTCGAGAATTCCCTGTGTCAACCATCCCTTATTCGATGTATGATTTGCCCCCGAGGTTTTTCCCCTCCCCTGTGTGATCCTCAGTGGCTTAGCTGTAACCCACGCTCCTCCCTGGGTCCTCGTTATTGGTTAGCTTTGTGTCTCCTCCCATCACACCCACTCCCTTTATCAGTGCAGCCCCGAGACTTCCTCTTTGTCACCTGTCCCTGGCACCTCCGGGGAGGATTTAAAGATCCTTGGTGTTTATACGGGCGTGCCTCCTCCTTCCTTTGCTTCAATACCTCGTAGCCAAGATCCCGCCTGCGCCACCCACGCCGCAGACGGTAACCACTACCCAGGGTTCCGGAGGGAATGCGGGAGTGGCAGCATGGTGTGGCCATCTTCGGCCGGGCCGGGGACACCCAGCCGGGCTCCCGTACAGGCCCCGTGGCCGCAGGAGAGAGGCTACAGGCGTTCTTGGCCACCTGGGCACACACACTGGATCATGTTCAGCCACTGCTGATCAGCAGCTCTGGGTCCTTTTCCACTGGGCACTGTCCAGCCACTCTGCCCCAAGCCTGTAGCCCTGCCGGGGCTGTGTGACCCGACCCAGGGGCAGGACCCCACACCTCGCCTTGTAGAACCTCAAACAACTGACCTCAGCCCGTCGATCCAGCCTGTCCCGGTCCCTCTGCAGAGCCTTCCTGCCCTCCAGCAGATCAACACTCCTACCCAGCTTGGTGTCACCTGAAAACTTGCTGAGGGTACACTCAATCCTCTCGCCCACGTTGTTGATGAAGATATTGAACAGGGTTGGCCCAAGGCTGAGTCTTGGGGAAAACTGGGAGCAGGAAGGAAACTTTTTATTTATTTACTGCTTGTTTAATGTATTTTGTTAGTAAATGGCAACTTTACAAGGTTCAAAATACTGCACAAACTTAAAAGGTGAAACCTTACAATCTTTCAATTTTAAAAATTAAAATTTTGAAAAATACTAAATTTTTAAATATAATAAATTAAATTTTTAAAAAATGTAAAAAAGTTTACCAAGAACAATCAAGACTGCATCAAATTAAAAAAATACAAAAAAACCCCCAACAACAACAAAAAAAACCCCACCTCTGAAATGCAGACCTTTTTTTTGGTGTTTTAATAATGATATGGATAACAATTTTGCTGGTGTTCAAATGCCATGACAATTTTCTCTTTTTTCCTTTATTTAAAATGAAAAAACCCTAATGTCTGTAACAAAGACTAACAATATGCAAGGTAACTACAACAGCTATATTGGCTGATGCCCATGGATTACCTCAAGAACATACAGGAGGAATTAAAGCATAGATGGCAGGATACCTACGAAGATGAACAAAGAACTCATTAACAGAACTTGGACATAAGGGAAGAATTCAATTCAAGAGGATAAAGAAACTGCCCAAATGTGCAGGAATTAAATTAGGATAGCCAAAACCCACCTGTTCCTTGGCTTTGGTGTTTACTGGTAGAACTCATCTTCAGGAATGCCAGGCCCTGAGACCTGTGGGAAAATTAATTGGAAGCAAGGAAGACTTACCTTTGGTGCAGAGGATCATCTTGCGGAGTGTTTGAGCAGAGCAGACACATGCAAATCCATGAGGCCTGGTGGGTTGCACCCACAAGTGTGGTGAGAGCTGGCAGATGTCATTATGAGACCACACTTAGTTCCCTTTTAGAGGGTGTGGCAAGTGGGAGAGGTTGCTGGAGACTGGAAAAGAGAAAGTGTCATTCCTGTCTTCAGAAAGGGCAGAACGGAGGACCCACGGCACTAGAGGACTCTCAGCCTCACCTCAGTCCCTGGAAACCTGATGGAGAACATAATCCTGGAAATAACTTCTATGTATGTGAAGGACAAGAAGGTGACTTGAAGTGACCATGCTGACTTGTGAAGGGGAATCATGTGTGACCAGCCTGATAACCTTCTAAACCAAAATGACTAGCTCCATGGGCAAGGGAGGAGCAAAGAAGATTATGGAGCAGTCTTCTCAGTGGCACCCAGCAAAAGGACAATGGGCAGGTATTTAAATACAGAAAGTTCCTTTTGAGCAAAAGAAAATGCTGCCTTTTTTTACAGTAAGGGTGGTCAACACTAGAAGAGGTTTTGAGAAATGTTGTAGCATTTGCATCCCTAGCCTCATTCAAATCTCAGCTGGACAGAATTGTTGAGTAATCTGCTCTAGCAGTCCAGCTCTCCTCTTTCAGCGGGGGGTTAGACTGCACAGTCTGCTGAGCTGCCTGAGAGCCACCCAGCTATGCTGTGATTATTAAAGATATATAACATGACTTGCACTAAGACCAATGCAAGAAGAAACAACAGGAAGATATGGTATTGGAGATGCCTTGTGGTATGGAATTGAAATACCTGTTTGCAGACCAGATCCTCTGTTGATGGCAGTATGTGGCCTCCTTGGGACCACCAGGCTGAAGTACCTAGCATGACTTTCAGAGAGGGATCTGAAGACATTGGAGCACTGGGTAATTATCAATGGCATGAAATTAAACAAGAACAAATCCAGATTCTGGGATGCAGTTAATTTGGGCACAGGTATAAGTTGGGAGAGGAGTGTGTGTAGAGCAGCCCTGCAAAAGGGATCTGGGGGTGCTGGCTGGCAGCAGCTCAGGGTGAGCCAGCAGTGTGTGCCCGGGCAGCCAGGAGGGCAAACCCCATCCTGGGGTGCAGCAGACACAGCACAGACCAGCCAGCCAAAAAAGGGATGGAAGGCATGTCCTGTGAGGAGCAGCTGAGAACTCTGAGTTTGGATAGAAGGAGGCTGAGGGGTAGTCTCATTGATCAGTACAGCCTCCTAATGAGGGGATGTGGAGAGGGAGATGCTGACTTCTTCTCCCTGGGATCTGGTGTCGCATGAGAAGCCATGTCAGGGTATGTTCAGGTTCAGAGTAGTTAGTCTGGACATAAAAAAAGTGTTTATTTACCAGGAAGGTAGAAACAGACTCATAAAGAGTTGGTTGACATCCCAAAACTCTCAGTGTTTAGGAGGCATTTGGGCAATGTCCTTAAAAATGTGTTTTAACTTTTGGTCAGCCCTGAAGTGGTCAGGCAAGGGGACTAGATCATAGCTGTAGGTCTCTTCCAACATAAATATTTTATTGTATTTTATTGGCAGATTTTGGTTCCTGTAAAATTAGCAAATCATATGCTGATATATAAGATAATAGCTGGTGATCTGTGCCTTCAAATTTCAAACTAAAGTGGATTTCCCAGCTCAAGCACGAATCTTGGAAGTTGTGTCAGCAAGACTGTTGTGTTCTTAGTGTGCTCATTTGCTGTGGCCCCATGGACCTGACAAAAAGACTCTTAACCTTACAGGAAATATTTTTTATTTTTTTGAAGACAGAGTCAAACACACTCATATTTACCTTTGTTTTGATGTCTTTCACCCATTCTATAATGCCGAAATCATGCCAGCTGAAGAACAATCTGAAAATAACAATATAAACTGCTTTCTGGCTTCTAGCTTCAAAATAGCACCACAACAGATACTATGCAAGGCAAGCTTTTTTTCACCATCTTTGGGGTGGGAATTTCATAATTTCTTGCATACATGCTAAGCTTCTAAAGAAAAGCATTATTCATGTGGTCACTCAAGTATTTCAGCGCAACAGAGCTCAGTTCAGAAAAGCCAGTACTTAGCCATCTGAAGTGCCCAAACTAGAAATGGCTCCTGAGCTGGTTTCCACTGTGCCATACCGTGGCACCGTACAAATAAATTACTTAAATAAAAGCCAGGAAAGCAAGCAATTTTGTCTTCTACATTTCCTACATGAAAATGTAGAAGACAAAATTCATTTTGGGTCTCCTTTTCTGAGGATGTGCTCTTTTAAATATTAACAATATTCAGCATTTAAACATGCTGCTAAACATGAAGATCTATTTCTGCTGGCATTTGAATGCATACAGATTTACTGAGCCAAAGACTGCTCCCAAAATATCACTGCCCTCAAAAATATTGGACACTCCTATTTGTACAATTTCTATCCCCTTGAAGCATCCAGCACAGTGAGGATATAGCACATCTGGCAACTTTGACAGCAAGGTGATTTGTTACACTCACAAATGTTTATGTGCAAAGGAAGTGGATAGATTAAACTCTCTGTGATGGGATGTAGATCTGCTGCCCTCCATACATGTGCTGGATCTGGTACAGCCTGTCTGGAGCTGAGCTTGTGGTTGGCTGTCTAATGGAAAAACTGAGGCAGTCTTATTTGAAGTTCTAATGACAAATACACCTTTTAGAAGTAGTATGCCATCTTCTCTAGAGATATTGGCCTGCTACTCAAGGATTTGTTTTGCACAGGGGTGGAAAGTGGAGTGAGGTGAGAGTGAGCCAGTGAACGGATATTTCTAAATCTCAGTGAGAAAAACCCAACATAATAAGGCATCTGCTTTGCTAAGATGGTATAAGAAGAGGATTATAGGTAGTGAGAAGCACCCTACATTCCCTCGGGTGGTGGGCACCCCATGTTTGTGCAGTATCAGGCAGGGTCCTGTGGGTCTTGCCATGGCTAGAGCAGATCCTATCCACAGGGAGAACCTCTCCTTTTCTGTCAGTCACAGTCATGTATAACTTCCTTACAAGTAAAAAATTCTGGGAATAATGATAAAATTATTTAGCTGCATTATGGATTCTGTCTATCATGCTGTTATCAAGCTCTCCCTGTGGGTAAGTGATTACTGATATGACAGAAAAATTCTTAATTTTTTATTCCAAAGCTATACCACAACACTGTTAGACACTCTGAAGCACAATGTCATGTCCCAAAGCAGAAAAAGGGGGTTGTTGTTGTTGTAAATAACGAAGATGTAATTGCTAAGCACTGTCAGCAATAAATATGTGACTTTTCTACTTCTGGTAAACTCTAATTAATTTCTAATAATGATTTATGCTGAAAGACCACTGTGTTGACTTTCAAATTTTAATCTGTCTTACAGGTAATATATTTGTAATATATTTGGGGCAATATATTATTGCTAAAATAAATGAAAATCAAGCTGGCTGGGAATTTTGTGCTTGAATTTGTGAGAGTAAAAGAGAGTTCTTATTATATTGCAGGAAAAATTTACATACTATGAAAAAGACAACAATAATTTTTAATTCTGAGAGACACACTAATAGTAAGTGAATGAGAATTTTGTAATTAAATTACAAATCCTGCTGCTAAAGGAGAGAAGATGTGTTAGTCATCTTCCAAATCAATCTTTTATACAAAAAAATATCTGGGAACAGTAAATGTCAAAATTATATATAGTTAGTTATAGCTGAAATATAGTGCTGCAACTTTGGATTTCTGAAGGCTTTGAGGTTTTGGTGGTTTTTTTAGGCTGTGAACTGTAATCCTGACAGGCCCAATAGTCCCTATACTAAGGGTGATTTTCCAGGACACTATAGGCATGTCCTATGAGTGAAGGTAGGGATGGAGAAGGCTGGCTTCCTCTATAACCTCTAAAGAAGGTTAAGGGTCCTTGTGAAGAGTAGGGATGAGAGGAAGAATATAAATTTCACAGATATAATACAGTGAGGTACTGTGTGGCCTCGTTTTTCAGCCACTTCACAGGAGCCACTTTAAACTGGCATGAGGCCCCTCTCTGCTGGGCACAGCAAATTTACTAGGTCACTCATGCCACAGAGGAGTGGTTAGGATAGTTCACTAGAATAATACTAGATTTCCTG
This sequence comes from Haemorhous mexicanus, assembly GCF_027477595.1. Lineage (NCBI taxonomy): Eukaryota > Metazoa > Chordata > Aves > Passeriformes > Fringillidae > Haemorhous > Haemorhous mexicanus. The sequence goes on along the minus strand of NC_082381.1, from coordinate 52,210,698 downwards.
ACAGGTTTTTGGGCAAGAAATACGTGGTCTGTGGCAGAACTGACATGTCAGAATTTTTCTTGCATCTCTGCAGTGATTGAGGTACAAGGACCATGCTATGCAAGCAAAATCACTTTATTACACTAATCACTAGTATTTATAGTTCTCTAACTTCTGTACAAAATTTTCCTCTTGGATCCCTTTGCCCCTGTTCCCTTAGCAACACAGTCTTTTTGGTTATTGAGTTGCTCTTACATTCTTTTGTGCCATCAATGTCCTTCGTACGTCTTCTCTTGTCAGAGCAGTCAGAGTGACCAGACATGATGTTTTCATTTCTTGTTCTTGCCTTGAGCTTATCTCTCCCACAGTTTCTACTTTAGCAGGGCCAGGAAGTCTGCGGCACTACCCAGCTCAGCTTCTGTAGCTGTCTGATCTCTCACACTCCTCTTAATTCTTAGTGGTCCAGTTCTCTGAAAGAATCTGTTTCCTTCTTGCACAAGTAAAACTGTAGTATTTGTAATAGTAAAAAGAAACATGATGACATGTTTCTCCCTTCTTCTTTCTCCCTTCACACACTCTTTCTGTGAGCATGCCCCCCTCCCTGGGGTAAAGAGTGAGCTCTCATCCTTGAATAGTCTCCCAGTCTCCACTTAATTGCCGTGATTGTGCTGGTTTTCATCCTTCATCCTACCTTCAGTTTCCTCTTCTCCCATGACAGGCTGTAACTCAGAGATGAGCTCTTGCTCTTTGGCATCCCAACCCTGCATCCTGCTCTTCTGTTACCCAGAGCTCCTGATGATGACCCTGATTGCTACAGACTTGTGTGGTCTCTGCCCTTCTTTGTCTCACCCCAAAAGAAATGGCCCAGCAGGATTAGAGGTCGTCACTGAGGACAGCTCTCCAGCTTTCTCTCCATGTGATGCCTTCTGTAGTGTCACTCTGGATCATTTTTATAAAGAATCACATGGTATCTCCTCATAGTTATTATCTTAAAAGGCTCAGTCCCAGGCATTTTTAAAGCCACTATCAGTTATTCCTGTGCTTAACCAAAAGAGCCACAAGGGGTTACCAGAGTCTTCTTGATTATCAGCAAAAGCCTTCCCAGGCTCTTTGGAGAAGAGAGGGTCTGAGCTCCCAAAGGTTGCTGAGCTACACCATATAACCCCCTTTGTAAAAACTGGCTTTGAGGTCAGAGACAGAAAGAGAAAACATGTAGAAATGTATACCCTAGAAACTCTTTCAAGAGCCAGCTGGTAACATTTGTTGAGTTGTGCTTCATTGCACTTGGTTGCCATTGTATTATTATTATTTCTTTTTGCACCAGTGAAATAAGGTAGGCTGCATACAAAACTGCTTTGCTAGAATTAATCTCCCTCCTTTTTCCTGTGTTACAGTCCTGCTGCAGATTGTACAGAGGAAGTACATGGTTACCATAACATTAGAGTAGTTAAAAATATTGAGAGTTAGTAAACTTACAAAGTCTTTGAAAGTGCTCTTTGCTAGAATTTTCAGAACATTCCTAAATACTGTGACCCATACAACAAGAATCCCACTTAAAAGATAGCCAGCAGTGATTCAGAAAAAAATCCAGCAAGATGCAGAGTCCCTATTCCAAAATTATTAATTAATCAATTAATTAATTCACTGCTGGAGCACTAAAAGGCTCTTTCAAAAGCTGTTATAGCTCCTATCCAAACTCTATATGATTTGAGAAATCATGTTCTGCTTTAGTTTTACCAGAAGAGTAATTTAGTAAGCCTTAAACTATTTCAGTGAGCCATGAGGAACAGCCTTCTGCTTAAAATTTTAAACATTTTAGAAGAAAATATTTTTCTTCTCTCCTTTATCGCAGATTACATAAAATCCAGGATTTGACTTGAATGTGTTAAAGGCTAAACAGCTATTAAGTAGTTTGTCATTGCAGTTTACTTATAAAACTTCTATGTCTACAAGAAATATGAAACAAATCTAGACTTCATAATATGGAAACAAGAACATTATGCCTCCTGGCAATAGTGCATGAAAATGATCAGAACATGCTGCCAATGTACAAGTACCTCTGCAGGTAATTTTTGTCTTCCATTATAAATAAGAGAGATTAAGAGTTTATGAATGATTGCACCTTCGGATCACATGCACCTGCTGTGATTAGAATGTGCAATAAAAAATTTAGATTAATTCACACATGGGTGAACATACTGTATATACTGTATGTAGATAATTACTAAGGTATTTACTTAAAAATCACTGATTGCCTTCAACATATTTCTGTTTTTAATAGTAGCCTGACTGTCAGGCCAATCAATACTAATCAATAATCAATACCTTGAGAGTGTGAAAACTCTCTTGGCTCTTAGCTCTTGCTAATGCATGCCACACTCAGCCTGGCTTGAAACACCAATTATGTACATAAGTACAGACAGACTGATGCTGATACACCATGTCCCTGGGGACCACTTGTTCAGGTCAGAAGCAGTTTCCTAAGCATTGTTTCCTCTTCTTCGAGCCCTGACATCATTACATTCTAATGCCAGGTGGTCAGACACCTAACAGACCTTCTACCCATACGCTATCTCTTATATTTTAATCTTTTCAGTGGTCATGGCAGAACCCTCGGTTCAAATAAATTAATTTCCTTTATGAGCAGACCCAGCACCTTCAGTCTGGGAAGCATCATCATTAGGTTACAAAAGTTACCCCACAAATGGCTTGGTTAAATTTCATTAAGCCTGGATCTCACGTTTCTGGTCTTGATTTCCTCGGACTCACATTCAGTTGGATGGACACATAATAAGGTTAAACATTATGCAGCTACTAGCTTTGCATTAAGCAGAAGTTGCAAACCACAATTTTTTAGTAAGTATAGTGCTCAGAAAAATAACATGAGGGTTTTGATTGTAGTCTAGATGAAAACTAATCCATTACTGAAGATAAGGACTATTGGCCAAAGCAAGGCAAGATGAACAATTGTATAAGAGCATGTTATAATCCCTGGGATGCACTGAAGTGCACTTCAGAAAATCATAGAGAACATGTAATTACAGAGATATGAGGTTTTTTCCTTCTCTCTGCCTCATTTATCTAGAAAACAAATTGGTGTACATTTTGTACATTTTGTTTGAGAGGTTTACCTTATTTCACCCAGTCCAGCTTTTTTTTGGACTTTAAAAAATATAGAGACAGGTTAGTTCCCTCTGGTAAAGTTGAGCAAGTTCTGATGTATGGGTCTGCTTGGAAGCTGAAGCAGCTAATGGTCAAAAGAAAGATACAATCCCAAACAGCTATAGGGTGGCAACCTCACAGTGTGTTTGTCTCTTGGAGAACAAGCATTCGATCATCTATGACTGAGACAATCCTTTCAAACAAAAGGTTTTTGGAGCAAATTACACAGCCTTTGCCTTCAGGAAACTTGGGAGGTGAATACCTGGAACAAACTCTCTTTGGTATCAATTTCTTTTGTTTCATGGCAAGTACTTCTTAATACAGCAAAATTTATAACGTACCTTTGCCTTGCCCATTTGCATTCTATTTCTGTCCATGCCTGCCACCTATATAGATTGCACAATTAATAGTTTAGAACCCCAGAGTAGTCAATATTAATTAGGCACTTAAATTATTGTTTTAAAACAGCTTTTGTGATCTGGAGGACAAGTTTTTCTGTCATCTGCTCAATATTTATTTTAAGCATTTTAAACCAGGAATATTCAGTGCATGAAAACCTTTTTATGTTTGAATGTATTAAATTTTCAAGTCCAAATTAAAGATATAAATTGCATTTACATAGTTCATTCTCCACAAAGGGGAATTTGTTTTGCATGTGTAGCTTTTAATATATGCAAATGAAGATGAAAATACAACACATGTTGCTAACTTGGACAAAGCAGACTTTTTAGACCCCAGGCTGATGATCTTTCTGTCAGTAGCTGTGTTTCACAATTATGCAGCATGTACACGTGCTCTCAAATAAAAATGTTCGTACAAAGTAAACTCAAACAGACCTCACTTTGGCTCATAGGAATATAATAATGCTTCAAAAACTATTATTAGGATTTAGGTTTTTAGCATAAATAGGAAAAGGCAACTGGGGATAAGCAACATAACTGACCAGAAGGTTAGGCACTAACTGCCTTTCCTTGTCAGTTTGAACATCTGCAAGAAAAACAAAACCAAGATCAGATACTAATTAGTATTGGGCTTAGATTTAAGAAACACTAAATGTTTCCTAGAGTTAACCAAAGCACTTAACCATTTTGCCATGTTTGAAATTGGTAGAATTTATGTTTATAAATCCATCTGTCATTTTGAAGTCACAAATCTCACTATTATTTTGAAAGGATGAAGTGACTTGTACATTTTGAATAGTTGATGCTGGCAATTTTGCAAAATAGAAAAACCTTAAAAAAACCCCCAACCTTAATATCCTACTGCTCAGCTTTAGTAAAACCTGCCTTGTATCATACTAACAAGAAATAGTGTTAATAAAGTATAAAGTATGGACACTTGATAAGGTGTTTGATGGCCCAATCTTAAGTGATTTGTGTTCATTTAGATGTACTTAAGAAATCAGATTCCCATTTTTTTTCTCTTGTCAGCCATTGCTAGTTTTTAGGTCTAGGTTTTTCAATGTTTCAATGGAAAGATTGAAATTTTCTTTCTTCTGTGTTTAATATGTTTTTTCATTGATGAAGAAAAGAAACCAAATCCAAAGCTGCCTACAAGCACCTACCTGGCAGTCACATAAAATAATTGATGCCTAGGCATTATTTGAGTGAATTTGAAAGCAATATTTAAGCCAGCTCAATTTTTTTTAAAGTTTGTTGTCTCTGTCTCTTTCAGCACAATATATGTACACAAATTCAATAATTTGAGGAGAGAATTATGCCACTTTTACTGATTTATGTCCTATTAACTCACACAGACACATAAATAAAACTTAAGATCAATGTGGACAAAAGTTCTCGAACTGTAATTATTAGTAGTATTATTATTTGTTACCTGAGCACATATTTCTAGAGCCTGAATACTCCTGCATTACCTTGCTTCAGTGACAGGTCAGCTTTCATTTATTAGTGCCATCTCATTATATGTAATTTTAGCTTTCATTCCAAAAAACTTCCTAAATGATCATGTCTCACTAAAATTAATGCAAATTCATACCAAATATATAAAAGAAAAGAAAATTAGACCAACACTACAGTGAGGATACCAGCTGGTACTTTGGCACATAATTTTCTATCCTTGAATGCCCTTACACAAGACCTTAATGGTCCACGTTACTGAGGCCCTTCTTGCAAGGATGCTTACCCATTGGTCCTCATGGGAAACAGCTCTCATGTTTAAACACATTTCCACCCTGTGGAGGACCTCCAGTAAGCAACTATGCTCTCTTCTGTGTTTTGTCTTGTTTGGAGAACAGCCGTGGGGATTACACTGATAAATTGTGCAGACATTGGCAGCTTGGGGTGATGTCAGAAAAGATACAGAAAACAGAAAGTAGATGTGCTTACTGCCTGTTAGAGACTGTTCAGCAATGTCTGCCTTATGTCAGAGCCTGCCTCCTCCAGGGAATGATATGGTGCTTTCTGAATCTGTAGGAGCTATTATCAGCACAAAACACATTTCACTTTAATTTTTTTTTGAGCTGATTGGGTGCAGGTTTATTCACTGTACTCCAATCCCTCACCTCTGTGGAACTGTTGGTAGCTCTGAGTATGACATTGGTTTTATTGTTCATGGGCTTGGTCTTGTGGCTATTGTAGGACTTGTGCCATTCTTCTAGAGGGACCAAAGCAGTTTGTACTGCAATTCCCTTAGTCACAGAACGCGTGATGGTGTCTACCTTTTCAGCTATGGAAAATCTGTCAAGGAAATTTGCAGTGGAGATAATGCAAAAAAACCAAGAGTACTGAGTCTGGTTGGGATATAGTTAATGGTCTTGTAGCAGCTTGCACAGTGCTGTGTTCTGGGTTTGTGGCCAATACAATACTGATAACACAGCTGTATTGGTGAACAGTGTTTTCCCAGCATCCAGGGCTTCTCTGTTTCTCCCTCTGCCACCCCACTGAGGGGACAGGGGGTGGGCAGGATGTTGAGATGGGACACAACAAGGCAGATGAGCTGGGTTACCAAGAAGATATTCTACAGTGTGTCATGCCACAGGCAGCAATGAAACAAAGAGGAGAGGGTTTTGAGTTGTTGGCCATGTTTTGCTTCAGTCTGCCTGTGAGAGGCAGTGAGTGGTTTTGCACTGCTTGTTTTGTTTCAATGTATTCCTTTCTTCTTCCACTCCTTCTCTTACTGGATAGTTTTTACCTGGATCTGAAATGTTTTTTGCCAATTCACTTCCTTTGCTCCTCCCCTATTCCACTGGGGGGATGTTTGTAGGGCTGAAGTTTCTGCTAGCTTTTATGCTACTGTTCAGAAAGAGACAAGTGGACTTGGAAAGTACATCTAGGTCAGAAAATGTGAAGTGTTGTGAGCACATTGTCCTGAGGTCTGGCTCTGAGGGAAGTGCGACATGGGGCTAACACGCAGTGTCACAGGCCCTCATCAGAAAGATGTGTAAGTCTCTTTACAGCTGCCTGAAAGGAGGGTACAGCCAGGTCAAGGTTGGTCTCTCCTCCTGGGAATCACTTACAGGACAAGAGGACACAGTCTTAAGCTGCATCAGGAGAACTTTAGGTTGGATATTACGAAAAAGTTCTTCACAGAGAGGGTGACTGGGCATTGGAATGGGCTGCCTAGGGAGATCGTGGAGTCACCATCCCTGGAGATATTTAAGGAAAGACTGGATGTGGCACTTAGTGCTACAGTCTAGGTGGCAAGGTGGTGTTGGTTTGTTGGACACAGTGATTTTCCAACCTAGTTAGTTCTGTGATTCCTCTTTCACTCTTGTGTTGAAGGACTGTTTGACTGAGACTAGAGCTGTTCAAGCCTTATTTAACAGGCTGTAACTAACAAGCACATATTTTACATTTTTAGAGCTTAAAAATAGCCCATTGGATAAAAGATGGTTACCAACAAAATCATGCTTTTGTTCAACTTGTGCTGTCCCTCAAACTGCACAGAAAACACAGGCTGTGCTCTGAATGCCATTTGGTTCTCTGATCCCCATGTCCTGCTGATGCACTCGCTCTCTTTCTCTGTGCTGTAATATCAGATGGCTCCCACTCCCAACAAAACTGCTGGCAGTCAGCCATTTGTAATACACAGCCACAGCATGCAGAGAGAGTCTTTCTCAGCTTAGTAAATGGATTTTACTGGACAAAGAGTCATCAAAAACTGGAATTTTCCTGGGAAGTGGAGTATTTGAAAGTGGTAATTTCCTCCCTTTTTTCCCTTTTATTTTTGTAAGGGACTGTTTGTTTAATAATCTATTTCTCAGTCTCTCCTCAGTTTGCAAGTTCACAAAATAGAGCTGCACCTGCACCATGGTTGTTATAAAATACTTATATTTCAGAGAGAATGATCCCCCTGTTTGACAAACAAACAAATATACAAAGGATAAGCTTTCAGTCTTACAGTTCTCATAAGAGGGAATGAACAATGTCAGTGTTAGTATTGGATGCAGCTTAGAGTAGTATTTGAAAAAGAAAATCAGGGAGTGTATAAACACTGGACACACAAGAAATACTTGGAGATTTGCTCTTTGTTCTGTTTGATTTACATCCTGCAGCAAAGTTGCAGGAGCACAAGTACCAAAAGCAAGTAAATTCTCCTGGGAAAACTCAGTTCAGCAGATGGGTTGCAGAAATTATTGCCCTAGAAACCTCAACAACAGATATTAGAGGATAGTTTGTATTAGGGTGAAGCAAATATATTTGGGTGCAAAAGTGTGAATTTCCTGAACATAATCACTAAGTTCAGTTTAGCAAACATCCCTCATTTCTTTTATTTGCCATATCCAGGGCCGACATTTCTCATCAACTGCTTTCTATTCCAGATATATTAAATCATTCAAAGTAAAGAAATATGACCATGAAATAAATTATTCCAGCTGGATTTTCCAAGTCTTTCAGACTTCAAAAAGTTTTTGGTTTTGGGGTCTCTGGACCCTATTACTCATATTTTCAGCAGCTGTTTTCAAATCAAGGATTTAAACTAAAAAAAAAGAAAACATTTTCCTCCCTCTACGTTTCATTTTCATTTTTGGTTTTGGGATTTTTTCCAGTCATATCATTTTTCTTGTCATTGGATCAGCTTTCATTTGAAAGATCCCAATTAAACTTTTGGAGCTTAAATAAGTAAATAGAAATGCCAAGTAACTTGAAGCTGCATCTAAAAAAATAGTGAAAGGAGATGAGCCTTAGGAAATAACATACATATTGCATTGGTATACTCTAGATATAATGAGAAAGGTCTAATCAAAGTAGTATTAGTACTATATAATACTACTACTATTGCAATACTACAATAGTATTGTTCAAACAAATAACAAGCTTTTTTTTCTTATAACTGCTTGTCCTTACCCTGCAACTGTTATATAATAAACCTGATCCAAAAACCTCAGCTCTCCATCTGACTCAGGTGAATGCCTTCTCCCCTTGAATCCCACAAATGAATCTCTTTAGGGGCTGTTCAGGGACTGTGGACAGCCACATCTGCATTTTCTGATCCAGTCCTAGTATTGCACCCAAAGTACGAAGAGTTGCTTGTGCTGCTTTCAGTTTTCAAGGATGTTAATGTAGCCCTGCATGTGGGAGAAAATAACACACCACAGTATTACTAACATTTTCAGGGCATTCTCAGGCCCCTGGTCATGGGGGTTTTTTAAGTGCTTTAAGTTCCTGAAATGTAGGTTGTTATAGAAATGCCAACAATTTTTGATCCGTCTCAAATTGTGATTTGTGAAATGTAAAACCCAAGGACACATTATTAAGTGGAGGGACAAATCTCCCATTTTACAGCTTGTAAAGAAAAAATTGTCTCCAGACCCAATGTAGAATATGCTGTACATTAGCATTTAAAAGGGCAGCACTTAGAAAACAAAGCAACAATAATAAAGCAAGGTCCATTTAAATTCAAGATAAAAGGAAATAACTTTAAGTAATCAAAAAGATAAAACCTTTAGGCAGGTCTCTGATGATATATACTTGAAAAATCACTACTCTGATGCACATAAAAATAAAATTAATGCATTGCTTAGCAGCCTCCAAGTGCCCCACATGCCTATATACACAAAGGGCCGACGTAGAAAAAGCATTAGTAGAGGAGACCATTAATTCACTGAATTATAGGAAAACAGCTGGATTGGATGTTTTTCCATATAAATTCTATAAAATACTTAAAGAAACTCTGAGTTCCATTTACTGTGCAACATTTGCCATGGTCCTGAACGTGGTGACAAGCCAAGACATTTGGCACGATCCTCGTTGAGACTGTACATATCCAACATCCTGTCATCTATCTGCAAAGGCATTTCCAGAGGACTTAAATCTGTATTTCTGCATCACTGACAACCACAAGTAGATAAACTTTTGTAACAGACATTATTTGTTTAATAATGAACATATTTATGGCTTTCCTGTATTAATCAAAGTGAGTAACAACAATCATTACTCATGAAGTCTATAATGTATTTGGTTGCAAAGTCTTAACTTTGAAACAGCAGTAAATGGGTTCTACATCCATGTTAGCAAATTGCACTAGATTTTTCAAATGAGTTTTTGTTCCTTAGTATATAGAGCCTGGAATTAATCAAAGCATCCAAAGCATCCTTTTCTTCCCATAAAATGCAAATTTCTCAAACAAAAAAAAAATGGTTTTGAGGAAACAATAATTTCAACAAATTCTTGAGCTCAAAAAATGTTTGGAGAAGTTTCAGAAGTACCAGAAAAGTCTCTTCAAGATGCAAAATTGAGTCTTTTTCTTGAGTGTGCAAAATACTAGTTATAGTGGCAATTTTAATAGACTGTTTTAAGTGTGCCAAAGAAATACTTTAATGGACCTTAATCAATATGTCCCCAAGTTGAAGGGCAGGGCATCAAGACTTTCCCTGTATTTCCCAGTTAATAGTTTAGAAAGATACTCCTGTTACTCTGAGACAAGCAACTCCTTCTGGCATTCTTACTTCGCAGATCTATGGATTGCTCATAGCAAAGAACTGAAGGTTTTCATCCACTTTGTGTAGGCCAGAACTGGCCCAATATTTTCTTAATCTGGATCATCTGCTATCCTTTTGTCTTTTTTTTTCTTCACAGGTAGATATACCATAGAAAGAGGTTTAATGCATAGGGAAAAAATTGGTACCTGTAATTGTGGCTTGCATTTGCATGTTTTCCTGGGCTTTTGAATTATTTAATGTCCTAATAGGGTCTTCTCTGATTTTTATTTCTGCTTCATCATCCTGGTCCTATAAATTTAATGCTCCTACTCAATTCTGCAACCTTTCCTTCACTCCATCCACTTTGTTTCTTCCTTTGACCCCTTTCTTTCTAATCTCGGCCCAAATGACAGCAGACTGTTCAGTTTCTTTGGCAAGAAGAATTAAAAATGGAAGCAAGAACAAATTACAGTAAGATAAATGAATCGACCTGTGGAAATTATATCTACAGCTCACATTCTCATATTAGAGGGAAGAGGGGACATGTGGTTTTAGGCCCAGCGGAAAATTAAGAATCACACAGGCACTTGCTCAACCACCACTCTCTCCTCCTCACTCTCCCCCTGTAAAATGGAGAGGAGAATCCAGGTAAGCTTTGTAGGTTGAGATAAAAGCAGTTAAATAATGGAATAGAAATTTAATAAATAGAAATTTAATAAATTAATAAATATTTATTTATTAAATAGAAATTTAACAAATAAAATACAGTAATAATAGTTAATAGTAATAGTAGTAAAAAGGAAAATAAAAGATGTGATGCACAATGCAATTGCTCACTGACCACTGCAGGATGCCAGACCCTGTTCCCACACCCAGATCAGCTGCTCTTCTTGGTAACTCCCCCCAGTTAATACACTGACCATGATGTTCTATGGTGTGGAATATCCCTTTTGCCAGTTTAAGTCACCTGTTACAGCTGTGCTCCCTCCCAGTTTCTTTTGTGCTCCTACTCACTATCGGAGCATGAGATACTGAATAAGTCCTTGAATCAGGATGAACCTAACTCAGTAGAAAACCAAAACATCAGTGTGTTATCTACACCAGTCTCATTCTGAATCCAAAACACAGCATTGTAACAGCTGCTGAGAAGAAATTAACTCTATCCCAGCTGAAACCAAAACAGAAAAGTATTTGTTTTTAAAGGATGACAAAACCCATCAATCCATGAACTGCTCTGCCACTGAGGGTAGTAACAAGCATTCAGCTCCTCAGGGTTCCAATGTGGCAAGCCACTTGAGAGTCACTTATGATTGCTATGTAATCAACTCCTCAGTATAATTTTACATTACTACAGCTCCCAGAAATGATTTTTCTCTTTCAATAAAACATACTTTTATGCTTTGAAAAAAATCCATTTGAAAATCCTTAGATAGGCATCTCTTTACTTAAGTTTTAAAAGCTTCATTGTTCAGATATTGATGTCATTCAAGTTTTTTCAGGGAAAAAGAGGCAAAACCCGTGGGTTTTATTCATTAATTCAGATGTAAATCATATAAGAGAACATGTTAGTTGTTAGTCCTGTTTAAACACATTTTTACTGTGGATATTTTCAGTCTCACTTCAGAGTGACCTTGAAAAGACTGTGTCAAACATCTATGCCTACACAGTATCTGTTACATGCAATCTCCTTCCCATCAGTTTCCCCTGACAGTGGCATCTCAAGAACTCACATACATTATGTTTTTTCCATTCATGTGCTTCAGGTTATAAAATGACAGATAACTTAATCAATGTTTTACATATACAGATCTATTACTTCATCATTTTACAATAATGCATCACACCTCAGCTACTGTCAAACTCAAAAGTTCTCTGAAATTATTGTGACTTCCTCTGACTCTGCTTGCATTTGAAATAAGCCCTACACTACTGTGACTCTCTCACAGAGCAGTAGATGGAAAACTTCCTAATGCTTGGCATGGCCTTCTCCCTAATGCTTGGCATGGCCTTCTCCCCCTTTTATGGTCAGATATTAGTTACATGGACATTTAATTACATATATTTACAGCTGTTCCCTATTCAAAAATAGACTAGAAAAACAGGAGAAGAATGAAATCCAGCAGTGAGTGAGGGAAGCCAAGAACCTAGGAATGACTGTAACTGGATGGTCCTAATATGCTTAATTGTCAGAAAGGCTGAACTGTTCAACAGGTTTGTGAGAAGGGACTAAAAAATAGAATGTGGTGTAGCTGATGGGCTCAGAAAAGTATTTTTGAAAGTGGAGAACTACAGAAACAGCACACAGCTGAGTCAATAGGACATGAGTGGAGCTAAGCCAGCTTAAAACCAGCGAAAAGAAGCAAGGAAGCAATAGTTTAAAAAAGAGAAAATTTTAGAAGGTGGCAGAAGTTTCTAAAGTAGATGAAATTCCCATTATTCTCAGAGCATGAAGATGTTAGAGATGAATTTTCAGTCAGCCAGGGATGATGAAGTGACAAAAGAGCAAACATGCCTCTGTGAAAGTATACACAAAATTTGAAGTGTTGGAATATTCCATTTTCTCATTGAAGCTTCGAGTTTTCCAGAGATGGATGTTTTAAGTGATACGTCTCTTTGTGCTCAAGAATGATTACTGCAGACAACTCACTTGATGAAAAGTGAGTGCACTTACTATTCTACCATCTTCTCTCAAGTCTTGTGCTTGTCACTTCTCTGAGGCTTTGCAAACCTGAGGTCAGAAAACTTACTGTTGCATAACAGGAAGCTCAAAGTGAGATCAGTCATTCACACAAAGTGGTTGGCCCATAGATACAAGCCAGTTTCAAGCCTTTCTTACTAGAGTGTTTCTCATCACAGTAAATACACTCTAGCTGTGTGAAGAGATGTTGTGGTAGACAAAACAAACAGACAAACAGAAAAACACCCATCCAGGAAGTAAAGAAGTTGACAAAGTAAAAATTAATTCCAGCTCCGAAAAACATTTCCAGTCACCCCTCTGTTTTTAATTATTTAAAATTTAAAATTTTTTTGGAAACCAGATGACACAAGAACTGCGGAAAATATCAGATAACAAAATTAAATATATACATTCACAATGAGATTCACAAATGAGAGATAGAGGAGTCAAATTTTCAACATTGATGGGAGTTATTCCACATTTTTCTGGACATGCACATTGTTAAAATGTTGTCTGAAATCTAATTTTAAATTTAAGCCTTTGCACTCTGTCTGTGTCAGAAAAAATACAGCTTTAAACAAATTGGTTGAATAGCAGCAATGAACCTATCACATGTCAGTTGTGTAACACATAATAATTTTGGCATGTTGGGAGGTTCAAACACAGAACACTAACAAAAATGAGTGATGGTCTCAGCCATCACATGGAAAACCAAAGTGTGTTCTGAAAAATCTGTCTCGGAAAAAACCAGTTGCATGGAAAACGTAGGGAGGTTTTAATTTCCTACTATTTTGAATTTTGTATTTCAGGCCCACTTTCCAAGGTTTCTTAACTGCTGTCATCTTTTACCTTTGGGCTGGTGAGAAATTTTAGGTATTTCTGCATATTTCCAGAGGACACAGTACTGAAAATCCTATTGGAGTACGACAGTCCTCAGCTCGTGAGCAGAGTTTTGGTTCTTGTTTTGCAAAGACAGCTTTGAAATTGGGTGCTCCTCATGCAGTCAAAGCCCTCACTCCCATCCTGCCCCCCACCATGTGTCCCACAGCTCCTTTCCCCACACCCCTTCCTCCTTGTGGCACCCCTTGCCCTCCTTCTTGTCCCCCAGAGGGAAAGCAGTCATCTGGGAGGCAGCAACACACTCTGGCCTCTGAAAAGAGAGACCAGGAAACACAGGGCACCACAGAGGTGAGAAGAGAAAAGAAACAGAAAAGTGTCAGAGGAAGAATGGAGAGAGGAGCAGGGAAGTCCCCATTCCATGGATGCTGGGGAGATGAGCGAGTCCACTGACCTTTGGAAAGCTCCTTCACAAAAGGGTCAGAGCAGACATGAAGGACAGAAAAGAGGTTTGAAATCCTTGAAAAGATGACACAGACTTAAAGAAATATCTGCCAAAATCACAAACACTAAAGTAGGAGGAGGCATCTATGCCTTCTCTGCTTGGAGATGCACATTCTTTCCTGCCTCCCCAGCTTCTTACTCCTCAGGAGAAGATTGATGCTCAGAAGCTTTCACAACATATGCTACAACATATGTCAATATGTCACTAATGCCATATGGCTCATTACAGTCTCACAGTGTAAACAGCATGGAGGGGATTTTTCAAATCTGAGTAGTAAATGATGACTGGAAATGGCTTAAAAGCATACATATGATGAGTTGGTGGTTAGGATCCTTCAGTCTGAAGATTTCAAACTTCTTTTCAATTGTAGCGTTCATCTATTGAGAGCATATAATTACAATAAACTCCATGGCATAAAGCTTTACATTTCTTCCACAAATCCTCTGAATTGCTGCTTTTTCCTTGACTAGAGCTGAAATCCGGAGGAATAGGCAGTACTCTCTACCTAGAGTCGTAGGCATACTTCAGGATACTTTATTACTGATGGATGAGCCGTACAAAACTGTCACATGGACTTCTCAACCCAGGGAACGTTTCTCATTCAGTCCTGCATGCCCCATGCCATCATTGCTTGTTGTTTGCTGTTTTCTAAAATTATTTTCTTTCCTGACATATGTTTGTGGAAGAATCATAGGATTCCAATGCTCTGCCAGACTGAAGCAACCTTAAAGCCATTTTTAAGTAGAAAAATGCTGATGACGGAGGTACATTTGAAAAAAAGAATCTTGGCTGATAACAGAGAGCACCACTGCTCACAAGCCTAAACCCCATGGAAAGTCTTCTGACAAGCTTACCCAGGGAACACTGTTGGTACACAGTTTGGGAGGGGTGCAAATCCCACTTCAGCATCAGTTGTACAAGACTCTGGATTCTGACCTCTCTGGCCGTTCTGGCCGGGCTGCAAAGTGCTTGATGATGAGCACGTAAAAGTCGCCTGTAAGTTAGACATGCTTGAAAAGCTGTCCCCAAACTCTCCTAACATGTTCACAGCAACATGGCAGCTCTGAGCTTGGTCACTTCTATTGTGGTTGCACCCAGACTTCTTGGGAGTGGAACCACAGGGTAGCCCTGGTGCCAGCATGACTGAAATGCCTAGGCAGGAGTGTTGGAGTGGGTGCTCTTCAGAGGTCCCTTCCACTTCTAACAATTCTGTGATCTTGTGAGCTCTGTAGAAATGCGTACAGGAAGAGAAACAAAGCCTGCCTCTGCAGATGTCCTTTTCCTTCTTTAGCCTTTACCAGGCAGGTTTTAGCTATTCAAGAACACATTGCAACTCAAGTAGCTAAAATGAAAAAAAAAAAAAAAAAAAAAAGAACTTTATCCTTAAAGACCCTTAGAGTTTATATGAAAAAAAAGAAAAAAAATAGCATAGATTTTGATCACACTAATTAGAAGGGTTAGACTGGTTAATGCAGCCCCTTTTTTGTTAAATAATATTGTTAAACTGGATTGTTCCATATTTCTAGTGAGACAGAAGGATAGCATATAGTGTAATATTTACATTAGTTTTGTTTTTGTTATTTCTAACTCTTTACTAATAGAGAGCACTTGGAATTTGTTTACTGTTTTCTTTTTCATGTCCAGTCTGCTGGGGCATTCAGACCAATTTCATAACCTGAATATTTTCCATAGATGCACATGGAATCTGTGGAGGTATTTTCATATACAAAATATGTGGACTTCAGTGGTGGGTCCATTTTGGAGCTTGTGTGTCTGAGATGTGGACAGCCCTTGTCTTTTCTCACAAAGGTCAAACATGCAGCCCCTCACTACCAAAACCTTGCCACATAAAAAAGAATATATTCCTTTGTGCTTGTGTGCTGAAGTGCTCCAACAAGAACAGCTCCATAACTTCTGACACTGATTTCAGAAGACCTCTAATGGCAACACCTATATTGGTTTACAGTGGAGATCTAGCACAGAGCCATCTACGCCTCATTGGCCAGTCCTAGAACCAATGTAGCACAGATCTGAACAAGATAGTGCAAAATCATTATATTCTTTCACTTTTGATCATTATCAAGCTGACTAGTTATAAATTCAGCAAACAAAACCTCAAAACAAAATTGCCTCTGTCTTCTCCCTTTACAAACACTTATGAAAAGTTTGTCTTCATTGACAGTCTTTAGGCCTCACAGATGCTGCCAGCAGCACCATGGGAGACATATGTACTCAATCTTGGTCTACCTAGACTTGTGGTGAAGTGACCAGGGCTAAGACTGTTTAAAACAAAATACCACCCTGAATAATCTTACTGATTCTACAGCTATATATGAGTCTCTTCAGAAGACATAAGTATATAAAACTCAAGTTTTAACCCATTGAGAGGCAGTGTTTTTCTGTGGTGTGAGCAAAGCCCCATGAGCCCATCTCTGATAATAAAAGAGACCTCTCTATCATATGCATTGCCAGCAATGGATCTGACTGATACAGACCTAGCAGTGGGCCACTAGATGTTGTCAAAAGCAGGAGATTATCTGGTTGTAGCATATGGTTTTACCAGCAGTTGAGGACTACCCTGCACAAATAATATACAAATATAACTCATACTTGTGCTTAGGAAAAGAAGCCTGGTCATATTTGTATTGTGCTCTGTATTGTATCATTACTGGCTTCTTAATGTGTACTGACTTTATGGTAGTGCTTCTACTATTACCATTGCATACACCAGTTGTTGCCTTCAGCCCTACTCATGTTCTTCTGTTTGCTCCATAAAAATTGGATCAAAAGCTCTCTGTAGTTTGGTCTTTTTCTTTCCATAATGTAGACTAAAAAGGAGGTTAGTGCCTGTTTATTGTCCCTGATAAAGTAATATACTCAGAATTATACCTATTGTGTTTTAGAACGTGTTTTGCCAGAAACAGTGCCATCAGACAGAACAAGTACCATCAACATAGTCTTATTCAGTAGCAGGTGTTTTGGTGTTTTGATTTTTGTTTTTTCCTTTTTTTCTGTGTCATTATTATAGTTTGAGCTCAGATGGAAATAAGGCACCACAGACCCACTTGCTTGCTCAACGCCTAAAATCTCTCCCTATGATAGATGCCAGACCCTGTTCCCACATCCAGGTCAACTGCTCTTCCTGGTGATTCCCCCAGTTTATACACTGGGCATGATGTTCTGTGGTGTGCAATATCCCTTCGGTGAGTTCAGACCACCTGTACTAGCTGTGCTCCCTCCCAGTTTCTTTTGTGTGTATCCTGACTGGCAGAGCACAAGAGACAAGAAACAAAAAGTCCTTGACTCAGGATAAGCATGACTTAGCAGAAACCAAAACATCAGTGTGTTATCTACACCACTCTTATTCTGAATCCAAAACACAGCACTGTAAGAGCTGCTGAGAACAAATTAGCTCTACCATAGCTGAAACCATGTCAGGCATGCAAGCATAAGAGGATCTTCCAAGGATTCTAAATGACATCACTTTTACAGAGACAACAGTAAGAGTTCCCAGTGTCACAATAATAGTTCCTCAGTCACTTGTATCAGCACCTTAGGATTCAACTTTCTATCTCTGAAATGTCTATATTTGCAGAGATAATCTGCAAGTGGAAGATTTTTTGTATTTTGAAAACTGGTTTCTTCCATCTCCCCTACCAAAATAAAACAGGAGAAAAATTAACATTCTCCTTTGCTTTGGACAGCATTATCAAGTTTGGTTCAATGGAAGATTTCTTAGGTAAATTCATGGTTGTCAGATAATGTGGGGTTTTTGGTTTTTTGTTGTTTTTTTTTTTAATTGACTACTAGAGCAGCTAAGTCAAATAGTTCTCAGGTATTAGGCTATCTCTCTCTTTGATGGCTAATGAGTAAACTACCTGACTGGGTTTGTGTAGAACTATAACAAATGTAACTGGGAAAGCATGAAGCATGAAAAGAATGCAGTTCACCATCTGCAGCCACCTAATGCAGCTCTGGTTGGGAGTCAAAGACATTGAAAAATACTTTTTTTGCCTAAGCACATGCCAGTGAGCCTAGTGCAGAAGCCATTTTTGCCTGATTTCTGTTTTGTAGGATTTTGGGAGATGTTTGCACAGACCAAAGATCTTGCCTCGTAGAAGAAATAAATCTAGATGCAGCTGAAAGCACCTATTGCTATTTTAGGGATTATTTAAAGAATAAGGAGGGGGTGAAGATAACTTCTAATGCAGAAACAAAATTGGTACATTTGTAGCATCCTGTTGAATCCTTAAAGACCTTAAAGGACAAGGTCTTTATAGATCAGAATAGCAATGGTTAGATAAAAAATTTTATTTTTATAGTTATTGCAATATACTCAGATGTGGAAAAGAAAGTTCTTCCCCTTGGCATTAATACTTTGAAGGAACTTTAGGGAGCAAGCTTTATGGAAAGTAATTCTACTTCTTTTTAAAGTCTAGAATTTCCCTGTTAAAAAAAAAAAAAAAACAGAGAAAATGCTATTTTGGATAATATCAACATTTTAGTTTTTTCCTTTTGACCATTATTTGGCAAAGTCTTTGGAAGCAGTCAAGTTGAGGTGACCAGGAAAAAAAATGGATCAAAGCTGGGTAGTGCTAGTGATATCTTAAGTTTTATCTTTCAAATTTTTCAGATTCTCTGCTGCCCTGGCATGTAACTCTGAACTTCATATTAAGTGTTAGGAGGTTCTCTTCACAGGGTCGGTAGACAAAACAATCCTTTTCCAGCTTGAGACCAAGGACAACTGCTACAAGCCTCAGGCCCGAAAAGCATACGCAACAGCGAGTTGAAGAGATCAAACAAAGAGGATGGGACTTCATAACCTGAAGCTGTAATTGGACAATTAACCCCAATATGTTATGGACCAAAACTTATAAAAGTGTGAGACCCCATGCCCAGTCATCCATTTTGTGACCATTTTGGGTCCGTCATGGTTATAGCTCTGGGCAGGCTCTTGTACTGCCTGAGGTGTATCCATTGAGGCCTTTTAATAAATAAATACCTACTATATTATTTAGCTCTGTCCAAGCTTTGTTCCAGGTCAGCCTCTCAAGGCATCACTAGTAAGAGCAAATTTACCACCCATCCTGTACTGCTCCCAAGGGCTTCAGTTCATTCTGTTGACATACGCACCAGGCTTTATAGAATGACATAAGGAAATATGAAGAAAGGCTAATGCAAGAAAGCCAAATCTATCTATGCTCTCAACAGTACATTGTTGTTGAAGGACTTGGAGCCCTTCAAAATTTTTGAGAGTGTTTTTTGGATGGTTCCTGAGGAATACATGCTCTTATCTTCTATATGCCTTTCCTGAAGTTCCCATTAACAGTCATAGATCTGACAGATGAGCAACAGTCCAAAGTCAGTAGCTGCTGTCTCATGTTGTTAGATGAAACCTTTCACAGTTGGAGTGAAAGTAATGGTGAGACCTTCTTATTTAGGAATTGAGAATACTATACCCATCCAATCTCTTTTAAGGAGCCTTTTAAATTCTGTTGTAGCTCTTGCAACTCACTGTGAACAGGTTACTGCTCTGAAAAGTGGATTACTTTGCTGTATTTAGAAGTAAGCATTTAAGCTCATTTAAGCTCTAGTACCTCTGGAAAGCAAGGAAGGCTCATTGTTCTTCCCTCTTCCTTGTAAATAAAGAGTTTGCCAGACACTGCAACAATCAATACTCCAGAAACAAACCATTTACTTGAGTAAATGAGTACACCTCATAAGGATGTCTTGTCATTGTTTTCTCCACAATGACTTTCCCACTCCTTTCCAAGGGTGCCATTTTCTAGGACTTCTACTCAAGGGTATGTCTTTACTAGTATGTTTGTATGAAACCTCTCTTTCACCTTACCTCTATAAAGAAACAAAGGAAAACTTTGTTGTTACCTGAAATAAAACACCTATCTTTTCCAAACAGCATTAAAATGATTATATATAAGCAAATCCTTAACTGAAAGTTTTTCAAGGTGCACAATATGGCGGTATGCACACAGTGTTTCTGCAATTTTTTTAGGATTAGTTGATTTGTATACCTATCAAATATTGTCCAGTTAGAAGAACAGTTGATTAGGTAATTTCCCCCTGTGTTCTGCCCCAATGGAGTTATTCCAGGGGTTTTCTTGTTATGTCTTTTAAGTTTTAGTGGAAAACAAAGTGTCCTTGCTAGTCTAAAAAGCGAGGCTAAGCAGAATTCCAAGAAGAATTCCATAATATCTTGGAAAGTGCAGCTACTGTGTTAAAGTGACAAAGAGTTAGAAACTACACAGATATACATTTAAATCTGTAAAACTACAGATATACGCAAAATGCAAAAATCTCTAGGCATCATAACTCCTTGCAAAAAGACTCATTGTGTCCAGCAATCCTGAAGGCAGAGGACAAGCTAAGAGGTGCCCTGGTGGTGGGGGTTACAATAAAATAGACTTTGGAACAATTATTGCTGTTGCTATTCTAGGCCATGCATACTTTTTAGAAACTTTTAGCCCCATATTACCTGCAGGTAAAGAGAATGAGCATTTTGTAGCAGGGTACACAACTGCCCTCTTCACACCTCCATCTTCTGCAAGTTCTTTCAGCATCTAAATTTCAGATATTCCATAATTCATTCTACTACTTTCTCTAATGTTGCTTCAGACAGGCACTAACACCCTTCACCAGAACCTATAAGCCTGATTAGAAATGTAGGGCAATCAGCACACATCATTTTACGAAAAGACGATCTTCAGGAATGCCTGGGAGGCACTCCAGGAAGTGGAGCTGTAAGGTGCCCAGAGTGGGCCTTAAAAGCAAACCACCTGAGGCAAAGAATATCACACTTTTTATATGAAAAAAAAAATCCTGAAAACAGGGTAAAAAAAGTATTTAATGCTAAATTTTGATCAACAAAATCCCCAAGTGGACCACACAATAAGTAAAAAGGCTACATACTTGTATCCCCACCTATTTTCTGGGGAAGAGTTTTTGCTGAGTCTCTCCTGCCATCTAGTGAACCAACAAAGGAAAAAATTCCAGCATTCCTGTGGTGGTGTGTGGAATCTAAATAAAGGTGATCAAAATTAACAGCTACAGAAAGCAAGATGGGAAGTGTGCTTCTGTAAAGTCATGGAATGATCAGAGTAAAAAAGGATGAAGAGAGGGAAGAAAGATGCTTGGGAATTCAAGTTACCTGGGAAATGAAGTCTCAGTCTGGGCTCTGCTGCAGCTCTGTTATGGCAGTTAAGTAGCATAGGGGGCAAAGTGATTGTTATGGGGAGATCTCTTATTTTCCCTACCACTGGTTTCAGGTGAAGCCAGGTCCCATAATCACTAATGAATGGAAAATATGCATAGTGCAGAGGGTACCTTAGCTGACTTCAGCTGAGCAGTCTGCAAGAATAGCACATAGCTGCAAGGATCAGATCCTTTTTTGAAATGCCTGAGCATGATTATTCAAAAAACTGTGGAGGATGAACGTCTTCTATGTGGTATTCCTGAACTGAAAATAGAGAAAGCCTTTTTTTAGTGGCTCCTTGGGGAAGTTCCTTTACAAAGAAAGTATGCCAAATAAAGAGACAAGAGACTTCAGAGACTTTCCTTATGTAATAATTATTGTAATATGGCCACATAGCCAGCTAGAGTCAAATGACAGTTTTGTAAGACAATTTCAGTGAGCAGTTAATGAAACTTGGATTATTTAGAGCTATGAACAATATGGAAGACAGGTGAGATTGTGTGATTGTTTGGTATGTACACCAAATTTGTGTCCCTGCTGTTGCTTGAACTGAGAT
The DNA here is from genome assembly GCF_027477595.1 of Haemorhous mexicanus. Lineage (NCBI taxonomy): Eukaryota > Metazoa > Chordata > Aves > Passeriformes > Fringillidae > Haemorhous > Haemorhous mexicanus. The sequence goes on along the minus strand of NC_082381.1, from coordinate 52,188,892 downwards.
GCTGCAGCAGTGTGAGAGTTTTTCTTCAGAGAGAGGAAAGAACACTGGTAAGAATCTATCCATGGTCTTGTTTCTGAACCAGAAACCAGGGTCGTTAGCTCAGGCAAAGTACCATGCTGGTGAAATTATATCTGTTCCAATCCATGTATAAGAGACAGAAACTAAGCATGCAATGTAAAGTTTCTCATTGTTTTCCAGCACAGAATCAGACAGATGGATTTCCCAGGTGTATAATCCCACATCTGCAAAATTCCACTCGTTTCTGCTAACAACTTTTGTTTTAATACAACTTCCAGCAATACACCCAGGTTACTGCTTCATTTTACAGATCAGGAACAGAGATGAGAAACTTTCTCAAGTGAACCTGGGGTACAAAACTCACAAGTGGACACAAATTCAGATTTATTATATTATGTATAGGGCTATTCTCCCTAGCATGGGGACTCCAAACATTGCAATGCAATTGGTGCTGAGGTAGGAACACTTCCCTAGCAAGTGGAAAAAAAAGTAAACAAGAAAACTCAAATTTGATATTTCTCACCTATGTTTAATTCTGGTAACAAGCAAGACTTTGCATATAAAAATTCAAAATTTTCTCATTTCATCTAGACAAATGTGATCCTTAGCTGTCATCTATATTTGCTGTCAGGGAACAAGCAGATTGTCATGTAGGGTGCTCCCATCTCCCTCATATTTCTAGCCACCTGACATCAAAGGCATCAATCAATATAGCAAAAATAAAATATTCACTGTAGCAACCATGGCAACATATGCATTCTGATCAGTGTCTTGTGACGTGATGCACTGGTTGCTACAGCGAATCCCTATGCTGCAGAATACCATAGCAACAAGAAAATGCTTTGATCCCCCCCCCCCCCCCTAGAAAACCTAAAGACCTAAAGAGTGAACTGGTTTTCACCAGTTAGTTTTCTAGCTTTGTATTCTCATGTTTCAGATGCATAGCTTCTCCAAGCAAAGCAGAAGTATATGAACAGCGGTACACATACAATACACAATATTTTATGAAGTACTTTCATTGAGGAAACAACTCCTGTCTGATTTACATTGTCATAAGTGTATGATAGCTCCAGCTTCAGTGAAGATCCACCAAATTTAGACTGATGCAAATGAGAAGAGAATTTGATTCAGCCTCTCATATATGAAAGTTTTGTGACCTGATGCTTGTTTTTATGTTGATACCAGAAAACAGCATAGGGTTGCAGCAGACCTAAATATTTTGTGGGTCTGCCTGCAGAATCGAGATGGTTCCACATGGATGAACTGTGGCCACAATTGTCCCACACTGGCTGCTCCCAGTGCAAATCCAGCTGTGCTAGTGACTGCAAAGCAGGGCTGTGCTCCCCATGCCATGTACCTTACAAGGACAGGGAGCTTCCCTTGCCCTGCACCAATGCCCTTGACACACATATGTCTTCTACAACAGGTGGTGGGGCTCAGGTTAAGAGACACCTTCACACCTCTATGGCACTGCTAAGCATTTAATGCAAGCTATTTCTAGTCAAAATTTGGAAGTCTGTCGGTGATCCACAGACTCACAACTTTTAGGAACCATGAATTTATGGCACTGTATAGTGAGAAGTAGACTGACCACTGCATAGCAAAACCAGTTTCAGCCTGTAGAAGAATTGGGATTAATATTCTATATCCTTGGCATCTTGCCTCACTCTGTTCATGACTTTTGTAAGAAACAGGTGGTAATTATTTTGGAGAACACTGATTTTTCTCCATAACTTGCTGTGTATGACAAGTCTCTTTTGACTGCATCCTTGTTTTGGCTGGGATAGGGTTATTTCTCTTCCTAATAGATGGTAAAATGCTATATTTTTGATTTAGGATGAAAATGGTATTGATGGACTTTAGCTTCTCATACCACCCCAACAGGGAATAGGCTGGGAGGAAGCACAAGAATTTGGGAGAAAACAGTCCTGGTTCCAGACAGAAGAGGGCTCATTTTTGCTGCCACCAGGAGAGGGTGTGTCCAGGACCCGGTGATTACTCTATACCAATTTATTATTCTGTACCACCTCATTATTTTATACCACCCCACATCATTGCTGAGGGACAGAGGCAGGGAGTCTCTGCTGAGGTGTTGAATAAGTGTGGGAGTAAATGAGGAGCAGTAGGGTAATGCTCATTTCCACACAGAGGGAAAAGTTGGTTGGTTCTGCTTCTGACATTGACAGAGCAGTTGGATTGGTGTACCTGCAGGCAGGTTGTGCTCTGTAGTGATGACATTTTTGCAAGGGAATCACTCCCTCTCTTTTGTACATTTTTGCTCTTCATATTGCTGCTCTTACTGTTTATTTTCTCATCTCATTGCTGCTTCCAGTAAGTTGCTCTTATCTCAAGTGTGATCTTCACCTTTTGTGTCCCCAGTTCTCTCCAGCCACTCACAGGGGGAAGGGAGGGGAAATGAGCGATTTGTGTGGTTTGGAGGGTCTCAGTGAGAGCACTACATTGGGCAGTACCATTCCTAAACCACGACACACACAGAGCCAGAACAGCTGACTCAAGCTGTTCGAAGGGATATTCCATGTCATATGGTGTCATGCTGTTTATAAATTGGGGGAAGGCTGGCTGGGAGCTACAGCCTAGGGACTGAGTAGCCAGTAGTCAGTGGATAGAAAACAATTGCCTTATGTGTTATTTCTTCTCTATTTATGATGATGATGATGATGATGACAGTTATTATTAGTGCCTAAAACTGTCTTTACCTCAACTTATAAATTTTACTTTTTTTTCTGCTTTGAATTCTCTTCCTTGTCCCAGGTAGCAGCAGGGAATGAACAGGTGACTGGGTAGTGTTTCGCTGCCTGCCAGTTAAATCACAACATGTAGTCAACTACTCGCTTGTTCACAAAGATATATAGGTTGCAATGGCTGCTGTGATATGTAGAATTGGAAAAAGGTTGCTTCTAAAATGTCCTTGTTTTTTCTATCTGCCCCTTATCTTAGCCAATTAAAATAGAAATATTCCTGTTACCTGCCAGACATCCCTAATTTACATATTTCAGTACTTTTCTAAATTGGGTCGAGAGACAACTCTGTCTTACTTTAAGGGTAATTTTCATTGATAGTACATGTTCTGAGCATGATAAAGGCTATACAGTGGATTTCCTGGAACTGATGCACACAAAAATGTGTAAAAGTTTTCCTGGAATTATTACCAGTGACTTTTAGTGACTAACATCCTGTGAAAGCTACAGCACAAAGCTATTAGGTATGTACTGACATCCAGTGGGTAGCTTGTGAGGGTGAGAAATTGAGTCATGCCACTAATGCTTCATTCACTTGTCACCTTCATTAGTTCCAACCTATTATGAACTGCCATTCTGCTAACTTTGAAGAAAGTTAAACTCTCCTTTCTGCAAGACCTTTGAAACAGAGCTGCCTCCACATAGACTTCATCTGTTATTTATGAATTGACAAAATGTTCATTTACATCTTTGAGCCTATAGGTGTAGAGTGTGTACTGGATTTATGAGGCCAGGTTTTGGTGGTAGAGGGGGAGAGGGAAGTATGCTACAGGATGGCTTCTTTGAGAAGGTACTGGAAGCTTCGTTCTTGTCCAGTGGAGACAATGCCAGATGGCTCTAAGGTGGACTTGCCACTGGCCAAAGCTGAGCCCATCAATGACAGTGGTAGTGCCTCTATGATAACCATTTAAGGAATGGGAAAAAATGTGCTGCAGAAGGAGCAGCCAAAAGAGAAGAGTGAGAAAATGAGAGAAAAAGTGTCCCAGGTCAGTGGAGAAGAAGGACCAGGAGCTGGTCCAGGTAGAGAGCTGAGATTCCCCTGCAGCCCATGGTGCAGCCCACGGTGATGCAGCTGTGCCCCTGCAGCCCAGGGATGTCCATGTGGATGCAGAGATCCACCTACAGCATGCAGAAAAGACCCACCAAAGACCAAGAGGATGCTCAAAGGAAGCTGTGATCCTGTGGGAAGCTCACATTGGAGGGCTCCTAGCAAGACCCATGGCCCCATGGAAAGAGGAATTGGTGATGGAGCAGGGTCCTGGTAGGCCTGTGGAGAGAGGAGCCCACACTGGAGCGGGTTTGCTGGCAGTACTTGTGATCCTGTTGGGGACTAACACTGAAAGAGCCTGTTCCTGAAGGACTGCACCCCATGGGAGGGACACATGCTGGAGTTAGAGAAAAACTGCAGCCCATGGAAGGACTCAAAGGACTCACATTGGAGAATTTTGTGGTGGACTGTCTGCTATAACAGGGATGCCACAGTGGAACAGGGGAGGACTGTGAGGATTCCTCTTCCTGAGGAAGAAGGAGGGGTAAAGACAATATGTGATGAACTGACCACAACCCCAATGCTTCGTCGCTCTGGGCTGCTGGGTGTTGGGGATGGAGGTAGAGAAAATCACAAGTAAAACTGATCACATGGCACAGAGGGAGGTCAGGGAGAGGGTTTTTAAGATTTGGCTTTGTTTCTATGAATCCTACCCTGAACTTAAATTAATCTTCCTCAAGTTGGGTTAGTTTTGCCTGTGATGGTAGTTGGTAAGTGATCTCTCCCTGTCCTTATCTTAAGCCATAAACCTTTCATTGGATCATCTCTCTCCCGTACAGCAGAAGAGAAGGATAGAGCAACTTTGGTGGCACCTGGCATCCATCTTACCATAAGGTCAACCCATCACATGTGCTAGCACACATTTAATTAAATCAAATTTCTTTTGAGGTCTGTGATGCAGATTTGTTGCTGCTGGTATTGTCAGAAGTGTGTTCCTGGGCACTCATAGTTCAGGGTCCAAGCTGTCAGGTTCCACTTTAGTGTTGAGAGAAACACAAGAGTTCTACACTGGACTCCTAGCACCATCACAAGGATAGAGGGAAAATAGTCACCAGAGCACATGATGGTACTTGGTAGCAATCCCCTCCTGCTTTCACTGTTTTTGCTCTATTTAAGATGTAATGTCCCACATACATTGTCTTTAGATTGAGCCATCATCAAAGCAGGTGGACAGTCTCTTTGAGCAGGTGTAGAGAAATATCATATATACTCTGCAAAAATTGCCTTCCATCTAATCCAACTATAGAGTCTTAAAAAGGAAAAGAAAAACACCACATCTCTTCTGTGAGAGGAAGGCTGCTACCTTCAGCTATAGGAACGGCTTTTTTAGCAGTTTATGCGTGATTGTATATACTAGCTCAAGCAGCCCATTTACCCAGCATACAATCATGGAATGGAAAGAGCATCCATTTCAAAAGACTGATATTAAATAGAGCATGGGAGGGAGTAGCAAAGAAGGAGAGTGCCAGTGATAATTTGTTAACAGAGCACATGGAGTGCGCTCTTCTTGACAGCAAGAACTGATGTTTCTGATTAATTTTCCTTGAAATAATATATTACTCTATTTCAGACTCCAAATTTACTTGAAATCCAAACCCTGCTATAACCAGCATGCTGGATAACCAGCATGCTGGATCAAATCCATGCATTTTCTTTAGGATGGATTTGCATTTTCTTTAGGATGGATTTACATTAAATATATGAGCATATATCTGTCCTAATCAGCATTATCACCATCCTTTAAAACCACTGAAAATTGAGGCTGACTTACCTAGGTGGATGAGGCCAAAGAAAAATACCTAACAATATAAAACCAGAGATAAAAAAAATCACAAGTAGTAGCAATACTGACATTTATAACTTTTCTGGGGATTAAGTTAAGAAACTGAGCTTTACAGGAAACTAGCACTTTCACAGTAAGTTCAGCAAAATACCCCTTGGAAATAAGTGTACTGGCAGCTGTCTATGTTAATGAACTTGGATTTCCTGGAAAAGATTCTGCAGTAATTAATGGAAGCTTGAAAAATTAGTAATTGCTTTTCCTGAATAGACCATCTGCACAATTTTTATTTGCAGAATGTGTCAGAATTTTCCAATGTTCCTGTATTTTAGTTCTGACCTTTTTTCCAAAGCCTTTATCATTAACAATGCCATAGGCTAGTAATCACTCTCTCTTCCTATGTCTGCACAGAACTTACCAGTTTTCAAAAAGTTCTGAAGCTTAAAATCTTAACATACTTTCTTCTTCAAGGGGATCCCATGGAGGTCTCCTACATTAAGCTTGCTTGACAGGGAATAGTTGTGGTAGGGATCTGATTTTTCCTGCATTTGATAGCGGTCAAATGTGTATAAAAATTCCTTGTTGGTGACTTCATGATCAATTTTTACAATGGTTAAAAACATAGATTTAGAAGAATTAACACAGGAAACTTTTACTTGGAGGCTGGACATTTTCATTCATATGAGTTAACTGTTAAGAGTGCAACTTCTTGCACTCTCCTGTGGGCAGAAGGAGGACTGTGGCAGAGTTGCTAGCCCCCCGTTTGGGTGCTTCAGTGGCCAAGCTGATGAGGTAGAACAGGTTTGCAGCTCAGTTCATGGGCAGCTACAGCAACCTAGGTATTGGTAGGAATATATATATGTATATATCTATATATGTGTATGTATATAATTATCTTTGCAGCAAATGCAGATTTCTCCGCAGAAAAGTAATTTCTCTGCATTTTCTTTTGCAGAAAAGTCATTTCTCTTCATGCAGTAAAGACTTCTTTGTCATCAAAAAGGGCAGAAATAGTATTAGAAATTGATGGTAACTCTGAATATTATTTCTAGTTCATACCTATCTGTAAGTTGCAGCCAAATCTTCTGAATCTGATTTTCTTCATGCTTATAGCAGTTTAATCTGGCAAATTAGTTAGTCTCAGGGTAGAAATAAAAGCAGGAGAATCAGGCTTAGAAATGTTCTTCTATTCTGTTTTGTAGTGGGAGAAGGGTTCTGCAGCAAGAGGTGTCTTCTATTTATGCCAGTTTAATTTATAAATAATTCCAAGCAAGTCAGAGGAATTGGGTTGGTAAGAGGTGAAATATAAAGATTGCATGGGGGAAATTCACACTCATTGTAGCAAAGCAATTCTTTATTTCCATTCTTCCAAAGAACACAGTTCTTATTTATGATCAATCCTGTCAAAAAAATTCAAACTTAACCTAAGCGCAATGAAAAGGAGGTTGACCCAGTATTTGGCAACACACTTGCCAGGAATTCAGACTGTAGTTTCCTCTGGGAAAGATCTCCTCAGAATGGTTTGCACTGGGGGAGGAAATAAAGCAGAAATCAGATAAAACTCCTTTTCACAGAATCACAGAATTTTGTCATGGGAATCTCTCTCTGCAGTATATGTATATTTACACACACACATGTACATGGCAACACACGCTTTCTCCAAAGCAACTTCAGATGCGTTTAAATTTCCATGAGAAACAAAACAGAGAGAAGACTTTCCCCACTCCAGCCAAGTGCACATCCAGATGTTCTCTCTTTTTATCAGGATAACTTCTGGTTTTATGTAACAATTCCTCATGCCTCTGGTACATCCCCCTAGATAACTGAAATTATTGAGGCCTTTATTTCCCTATTCAATATTTTTACATTTTCAAAGCATCTGCTTAACATTGATTCTGCTAAAAATAAGGTGGGTTCTTGTCTTTATAGCAACGTGGTAGAGCTGAAATTAGTGGGATGAGGAAAAGTTGGAGTAATGAAGAAATAACAATGATTGAATGTACCCAGAGATTATTTTTGCTGTGTAAGTTCTTCTATTTTCAATAGCAAGAAAAAAGGATTGATTAAGAGTATTTCTTTCTAAAGTAATTAGTTTTGAAAATAGAAAAAAGGGAAAAAAAAAAAAGGAAGCACATTAGGACAAATTTGAAAGGGTTTTGCCATAACTTAAATATATTGACCTTTGGTTCTTTTGTAAGATAGTGTTAAGTATATCTAAATATATTCCTTTTTTAATATCAGTATTTCTTTCTTCTTTGTCTTGGACACAGTGAAATACAATTTATCTTGAAATATTTTTCTACTTTAAATGCATGCAAAGTTTTCAACGTAAACAGCCTGATTATTATTATATTTTGTCACATTGTAGACAGAAGAGGGAACAGACGGAAAGGCTCCTCACTTTTTTTCAGCTATTGCTAACCTCAAATACTAGGTTAACTTTATATTAGTTCAAATATTTTATTTATTTTCTTGTTAGTATTTGAGATAAACCAAGAATCATAGAGGGCCAACTCCTGGCCCTGCACAGCACCATCCCCAAGAGTCACACCATGTACCTGAGAGCATTGTCCAAATGCTTCTTGAGCTCTGTTAGGCTGTGGCCACTTCCCTGAGGATCCCATTCCAGTGCCCAAACACCCTCTGGGGGAAGAACCTCTTTCTAATAGCCAGCCTAAACCTCCCCTGACACAGCTTCAGACCATTACCTCAGGTCCTGTCACTGGTCACCATAGAGGCAAGATCAGTGCTTGACCCTCCTCTCACGAGGAGGTTACAACAAAGATATTTTGAATTGTCTGTTGGTTCTGTAGGTGTTTGTCATGCAATGGAAAAATGCCCCAAGAAGAGGAAATCAATTCAACAGCACGAAAATAGCCATTCCTCTAAAAGACACTAGCTCACTAGAAGCAGATGCCGAAGAAAAAAAGCCAAATACAAAAAATAAAAATAACATTAGGTTTTCAGAGAAGATATGAGTTCCCTAAATTTTACTCCCAAAGCATAAAGGGTTCTCAATACCTGGTAAAGAGTTGCTGGCAGCATTCAACTAGCTCTGTGCTGTTGGCAGGGAAATTTGTGAAGTGGGAAGCATTTCCCAATAAGATGTGGCAAGGAACTTCCACACTAGGGACAGTCAGCATTCCTGTGAAGTAAGTTACAATTTTCTTAATGAATAATGAAGAGGAAGTTTTGAGAATGTGAGTCATGAAGCCATGATCAAACAAACCATTCTGTCTGACGCAAAATCACCATTTGAGGTGGTTATGTAAAGATACAAGGTCAAAACCTTTGAACTGTGGGACTTCTAATCTGAATCATTTTTAAAACTGATTTAAGTAGCAACCACAACAATTTATCTACTTTTTATATGTAAGAATTAAACTACAGCAATATCTTACACTTGGATAATTTTGGTTTTCTGCCTCTTTTAATATTGTGTAGTAATCCTTTCTCACTTCTGGGTCAGTGTGTTTTCATAAACTAAGATGAAGCTATGCTGCATTTATAGAAGTGCAAGTAAATACAGAACCTCTTATTTTGTTTTAAATTGAGTTTGCTTTGCTACATATTCTTTAAAATTTCCTACAAATACTAATGTCATCATTCACTGGAGTAATGGAGACACAAAAGTATGAAAGGGATAGCTCTTTCTGTATGTAATGTTGTAGAAATTGAACACATTTTTAATATGTTCTTTTCTTAAATGAGGTAATAGAAACTGCTTGGCTTTTCTGCTTTCTCCTGAGCATAAGGAAAGCATTTACCATGGCAGGAGTGGGTGGAATGCAATTTTCTTTCCAAAGCAGATTCTATTATTTTGGAGAGATTTTCTCAGTGGCTGTTCACAATATTATTCTTAAAATCAGTATTGTGAAATGACACATTTTAGTAGGACTTCCTGGTTCCTCAGTTATGCAGAGTAGTGTCATGCATTAAAATATTATTGATGGCTGAGAGACTAATGTTATTTCAAGTGTGCTAGTTCTGTAGCCTTCAGAAAATAGTGTGGGCTTATCTTTAAAATGTATATGTTTCTGTTGCTAGCATCAACAACCAAGAAGTCGTGGTAGAAGTGGACATAGTGGTTTTAGCTACATGAAGCACCAAAATCTTTCTTCACTGTTGAAATACGAGGGCTTTAACTTCCGTCATACCACGTCATACCAATTTTGTATACCACATGCTCAGGAAAGAGGGTTGGAAAAGGGATTGTGAAATACTGAGAATAAATTTATAACCTACTGAAACATATAAATTAATTAATCTTTTGAATAATTAATTTGTTCTTTTTAATTTACTCCCTAAAATGGCTGTTGCATTGTGATTTTTCATTTAAATTGAAGCTGAAGTTTTGAAAATAAGGATCAGCTGTGGAGTCCATTTTAGGACCATTTCACAAGTCTAAGCACTCTGTGGAAATATTATCCCCTCAAAATATTGACTTAACATTATGACAAAGCGTTGTTCAGATTCTCCCTCACTTTTACACCCTTTTACAACCTTATATTCAATTTTTCTGTTTCTTTTCCAAAATTAGTTCTATATTCCTGTATCTAGTGGTGTGGAGGAGGGATTGCAATTCATCTATATATTGCTTTGTTTATGAGTCACATGCTCTGCACAAACAAACAAACAAACAAACAAACAAAAAAACCAGAAAAAAACCCCAAAAAAACCCCCTCCCCCATTAAAACACCACACCCCTCTCCTAAAAACACAAGACATAATGTAACAACTGAAATATTTACATCTTCTCAAATTCTAGTTTCCAAGAACCTTTTGTCTCATATCAACTTTTAATCCTGCCAAGCACAAAAATACTTGTGTTTGAGTGACACAGGGGGCAGCCTAGGTAGATGTAGTATGGTGCTGGTGCACTGCCCCATGGTGGCCACTGACTGTAGGGGACACCAAACCCGAGCACTGTACCTGCGACACAGGCTGTCATGAAACAGGCCACCGTTCCCGCAATCATCGCTCGGAATGCACCATCAGCTATTTCCTTCTTTTTTGAGGGAGCAAGGCTTGCTAGAAGAAACACAAAGTGTACATCAAACAGAAATACATATAAGGAAGGTGAATCTGCCAGCTTTTGCCCCCACAGGAGTAATTTCCCATCCTGCAGTTTAAACTAAGGGAAACATGGAGGAAAAAGGGACATTTTTAATGGGTTACTTGAAGGCCAAGTGCCACTGTTGGCTCTCTATATTAAGAGGGTTGCTTATATTTAAAATAGTAGCTTTTGTTTTCTTTGGCAGTTTGCACATCTGTGCTGGATGACTGTGCCCTTCAGAAGAGTCTGGCCCCATGGCTGGGTTTTGCTCCTCTATGCTGCCCCACTGCTGAGCCCACTGTGGCTTCAGGGTAAAGATGACTGCCAGCAATTCTGGCTGCCTAGTAACAAACTCAAATGGTTTTTCAATTTTTCCACTTAGATCTGAAAACCCTTTTCAAAAATTCTTTTCTGTAAGCCTACTGCATCTATGTGATATTTTTACAGGAAATAACAAAATTCATCTCTCAAACCAGCATGCTATGGAGTTGACCTATTCCTCCTGAAGTTCATGGGCAGTAGTAGCTCAGGTTCATGTTTGAGGTCTAAAGAGGGAAGGCTATCAGAAGGTCTTGGTTCCTTCCCCTCGTCTTCAGCATCTCTCCCAGTACTTCCACATCAAAGCCTGTACCCCTCTGGGTGCCCTTCCATTCACAACTGAGTGCTAGGCTGTGGCAGAGCAGCTGCTCAGCCCCTAATGCTGCTACGCTTCACCCCCAGCCTGCTCCTTTTGGTGCTTTCTTTGGGATTTCATGACACACAAACTGTCTGTGAGAATGGTTCTTACTCAGGCCTCCTATTACCAGTCCCAGGGAGCCAAAGTTGGCAAATCCACAGAGAGCATAGGTGGCGATGACTTCAGAGCGAACCTGAAAAGCAAAGACACACCCTCTGAGTGGTTTGAAACAGCTCATTGTGATTTAAAGGTCTGAAAACATGGCTGTGTGGCTCTGAGTACAAAAATAACTGTTATGCTTGGTTGCTGCCCAAGGTGTGGCTTTCAGAAAGGTAGACTTGTTCCCTTGTTGAAAGCCACAGGCTTTTAAACCCGCTGCCCATGTGAGGACTGACAAACTTTGCAATGATTTTATCTTTCTATTGTTGTGCCTTTTTGAAGTGAGTAGTAGTAATTAAAGACAAAAAAAAATATCTTATCTTAATAGTGGCAATTTACCTGCTGTTTTCTGAAACTATGAGTCAGATAGCTATAGCTCAACTTGTTTTTCACAGCTGGATGCCTCTATAAAACTCTTTTGAAACCTCAAGTTTTGGTATGCATCTCTGAATTTTTTGACTCTGAAGAAGCAGAGGGCTCTATATACAAATCTACTTTGTGCATGGTCCACCCTGCACAAAGAAGACAAATTGGTCTCCTAGGAAGTGTGTGTTGACAGGCAGAGAGGTACATTGAGATTTTGGAATCCCCATTAACAGCTTTTTTCTGTACTGACTTCTGCCACCTTTCTCCCCTTGCGTAACACCAGCTAAGCCTGGACCTCAGAGTAGACACAGGGTTGGCCTTTGCCTCCAGGGAGGGATGGCCTCTCACAGGACACAAAATGGTCCTTTGGGTGAAATCAGTCGACAAACCTTGCAAGCCTTCTGATAAATGTAATTCAAACATTTTGAGAAAGGAGGCAACATATCTCTGCAAATGGATTTTTGTCCCCCTGGCAGCACCAAATTCCTATTTACTGTGGTTTAGGTTCAGGCTGAAAATGAGTGAGTGTTCTAGCAGGTTTCCTGTTTATTAGAAGTTCCTCTGGTTTAATTCCTCTTTTATGAACATCAATTTGTAGGTACTTTCAATCAATCTGTACAAATGCAGGAAAATGTTTTTCAAGTACCCACTCTACCAGCTTTTCCTAGAAAAAGCTCTGTGTACCCTGCTTTCATTTGCACTCTCCTAGCTCTGAAAACAGGAAGCCATGTAATTAATGACTCAGGTGAAGACACTTGTTTGCTCAGTCTGAGAGAATATCTGTGTGTGGATGAATTAGAGAGCCCTGAAACTGAAGAGAAATTAAAAATGGAAGCCAAGCACATCCTCACCTGAACTGTTGTACACTAATTATAATAGTTATCAGCCAATTTTTACCAGCATTATGAGTTAAGATTGTTAATGTTTCTCAGAGCTTTTCACCATGGAAATTAACACAGCTCCTTATAAGTATTAGAAGTGAATGTGAAAGTTCTACATGACATCTTTTGAGGGGAAAAAAACCCACGTTAAATAGAGTTCCTAGGATCAGTGTTTTTAAGCTGTATTCCATACTAAAAAAATATACCCTTATTCACTCATGCAGGAATTCAGTGTCATTTTCATGTAGTAGAAGGAAGAACAGCTATAGTAGGGCACATCAGAGATCATTCTAGCCCAGGGTTCTATTGCCCAGAATTTCATGAACACTGATAATGGATGCTCAGAGAAGGGTGTGAATGTTTCATCAGACCGCCTGGCTTTCTATCTCCACATGTGAAATATGTTCTGGCAATCAAAAATACAAGTGGTCAGGAATTTGTTTTTGGTTTTTGATATAAGAGGTATCCACAGCATCCCATCTGATTTAAACAAGCAAGTAAGAGCTGTACAAAATACTTTCTAATTTAGGGTTCCTCTACAGTGACAATCTGTCTCAATTTAAGAAAGAAGGATCAATGGAGGCATAAGGTGGGAATTCATGGTTTTTGTTGCCTGTGCTCAGGATAAATTCAGCATGTTTAGTGTGTGTGAATGCCAGATAGTGGAGCAGTCATGTCCACAAAGGTCAGCTTTGATCACTGAATGACCTTTGATCACTGAATGACACATGCAAGATCCCTTACCATTGCCTTTCTCAGGGCACTGTAGTAGGAGCTATATATCTGTTGGGTTAACTGTGAATGAGAGGTGGGACAAGGCTGGACAGCTTGATCGAGACAGACTGGTTAGACTCAGTGTGGCAAGGGAGGTGTATGGCATGTACTACATGTCTTTTATTACTGCCCTCTGTAGAAGGAACAATAGCCTACAGCAAAGGTGTGCAAGTAATGCCACCTGCTAGAGCTTGCTAGATGCCTCTCTTCAAGTTTAATGCTTGGACAAACTTCTGAATGCAGGAGGATCCTCGAGATCTTCCTCAGGGTTTTCCTGGGAGAGTAGCTCATAGAGAAGAACTGAGAATTAGGCTTGCCTTGAAGACAGCCTCTGTTTTAAGTGTGGTGTCCGGTGGGACACTGCATGTTCCCCAAATCCACGACCTTTTGTTTCTATGCTTGTTCAAGGCAGCTGGGGCAATGAGTGTCACAGCAACTGCACAAAGCAATGCTGCACTTTCATTACTGAACTCTGTTGTTTAAAGACACATCTTGGAGTAATATGCAACCATTTTATGCCCATATTAAAAAATAAGTCGAGTTTCAACATTGAAGTATTCGATCAAATAAATCTTTAGAACAGAAAATGTTACTTACTGTCATATACTGTTTCACACCATTAATGTACATGCTTCCACCCTTTTCTCTGTTTTGTATCAGTTTTGAAAGGCGCTCATAAGCCAAAAATTCATTGAAGAAAGTTTTGTAACCTAGTAGTCCACCAACAATAAAACTGTCTTCCCAGTCTACTCCCATCATGAAAGATAATGGCATGAAGACATAAGCACAAATGTTCTGCAGAATATATAAGAAAAAGCAGGTCAAAATACATGTCAAAAGACAATAGCAGAGAGTAAGTTTTCTAAAGCTAAAATAAGGATGGTTTTATTTTAGCAGAGGAAAATTTGCCTTCAATTTTTGCTGCCATAAACTCTGGAAGAGTTTTTAATTGTCAGGCATGCTTGAGTACCTTTTAAAACATTAATCCAGACTCGAGATATAACAAAAAATTTATATATCTCTAATTTTATATGCAAAATAAAACAAAGGTTTCTGTGCCTTCTTTTCTCTCAATAATGGCTTCAAATTGGACACAGTGTTTGGCAAAAAGAAGGAAGATTGAACTAAAAGAGCTGATAGGAGAATTGAGGATTCTAATTCTTCTGCTAGATTAAATCAAATGTGTTAATGAACACGCTTAATTATCAGGTTATTGGACTCCAACTGGAGTAAACAAAAGAGTTGTCTCTGCATAAAAGCTGTGCATTTGACATAATTAAAGCTGTACCTATTTTTCCTGGCAGTACAAGATTTATGCAAATTGGAAAAGAAATCCCATATCACGATATAGCTTATTTCTATATGAGAGAAAATAGTTCCAGCTGTGAAAGGCTTTGGTCAGATTGTGCTTAGGGAATGTAATGGAGGTCTTTAAGCAGTTACTATTTCTGGCTGGTTTCTCTGCTCACAGAAGGTTACACATTAGTGTCTCTCCCAAGGGAAGATTGACTGCGTGCACCATGTCTGTATGTCTCAATTTCTTGTGGACTATCTACCTGCCTAAATCTTACATCTCCAGCAGTTATGAAAATACCAGCCCCTGCATGATACTTGTGCCTCTTCTCAGCTATGGGTGTCTGGGATGCAGTGAGATATCTGTGAAAGCTTGGCAGGGTAATAACTTAGTGTTGCTGAAGCCATATCTCTTATGAGTGGCTATTCACTTTGGCAGTACCTTTAACACAGGTTATATCCATGTTTCTCGCAGGGCTTTTATTAGGGTCTTGCAAAACAAGGCCCAAACCACTGAAACTAGGTGACTGCTTTGAGTCAAAGATGACAAATAGGTCTTTCGATCTGGCTTCAAACAGAAATCCTGTTTGAAACCCATTTGCTCTGTTGAGTGATTTGGGGACAGTTTTACTTTGTAATTGTATTGAGAACTAACTGATATTGAGTAAGTCTGGTTTCAGGCAAGTCCAGCCTTTCCCCAGTGTCCCCATCTAAGTGAACAGTGAGTATTAAGGGTTTGATGGGACCTTTTGAGGATAAAGCCACTTTCATGTTTAGCTGAAGGAGATGTTAATGTCTTGGCAAGCATGTAACTGACAGATGTGCTGCGCTGCTAAGTCAGAGGAGGCAGGCGCTAGCCTACTCTGTATAAACATACCCTGAGAGTTAGCAAGAACACCACAGAGGGAAGCAATATGCAGACTAATAGATACAGAAATACTTAAATGGCAAAAGTTTTACTTTACCTGTTTAGAAATTGTTCAGAACATGCAAATAAAATATGGGTTTAGATCATGTTAAAACACAAAATGAGAACAAAAAACTAGCAAACCACATTTAAATTTGAGAAAGACTAATTAGGCATGTATGTCAGCTGCATGAGGAACCTGGACATCATACCTCAAAGGTCAGCTGTGGATAGTCAAACAAGTTGCCCACCCAAGAAAGGGCTGAGTCAAGGAAGCTCAGCAGGGCAAGGAAGGAGATCACATTCACGGCGATGTTTGCGACCAGCCCGATGGAGGTAGAGGCACCCTGGCTGGCTGCTTCTAGCAGATTATTTGATTCGCTTTATCAACGAAGAGAAAAACAGAGTGTGAATATCTTTAAATTCAAGAAAAAATAACAGAGCTAAAACGTACATACACTTGATTAGAATTCTAGTACTGAAGCTGTCTGCACACTCATAGAGAAAATAATGAAGAGGAATGATGAGATGAAGTAGGCTTTTCCTGTCAATCCTCATGGCAGACACTTGAAGCATATGCTTGTGGTGCCATGAGGATGAATTCTGGTATATTCAGGGTTGAGCAAGATATGGATCAGATCTCAAAACTGTAGCACTGCTTGGAGTGGTCACTGCTCTTCTCCCACACAGCCCTTGCAGAAATGCTTGGGCCATTCAGAAGGAGATCCTTAGAAGCCTTTTCACTTTGCCTGTCCTTCTCAAGAAAAGTGTCCCTGCGGATGGGCAACAAATTTGTTGCTGTTGTGAAATGATTGTTTTGCCTTTGCTTTTTACATGTTAGCATTTGCAGATTCCTTACAGAAAAAAGACAGTAACATTACAAAAGGGAATTACCTGCCTGGCAAGTCATCTCAGGCTGGCATTTCCCTCTTTCTTTGGAGAATTTACATTTTGGCCCAGTCCTTGGCATATGTTAGATTGTAAGAGGGCACACTCACCTGAATTAATAAATCAACCATTTGTTGTATTTAGTCTGTAATTAATTTATTGCTTGCAAACCTACCCTGTAATCCCCCTAACATTTATGTGTGAGCAGTTATTTTTCCAGAGTTCATATTTGCAGTAATATCAACTAGTACCTAGATCAGCTTACCTTTTTGCCATTTGTATGCCACTCCTCAGAGTTACCAGAGGCTTTTCAGTTTCAGGCCAGAATAATTTGGAGGCAGCTAGTGATGCTGGCGCTGACATGATGGAAGCAGTCAGTAGGTGGGAGGAGGAAACCTAGAATTCCAGGTGACAGAAAGTGCTCCTCAATAACAACATTACGCACAAAACATGTAGAAATGCAATTAATTTTTTTGGTTGTTTGTATGATTTTTCTACAGGAGGTCATTAAAAGTTCATATTGCTCATAAGGAAATGAAGAGAATGAGCTGTCAGAAGACCTGGGATGTTTGTGGCTAATGCCTTCAGAGACAAATAAAACCCAAACAGTGGGAATGACTGAGGGATACTTTCAAAGCATTATAGCTGGGTGAAATACTTAAAAGATTTCAGATAAACCATATATTTTCTAGTTCTTTTCCCCTGGCTTACCCCAAAAGAAATATATGCTCCTAAGACACTTCCAGCAATAGTTGAGAATCCTGCTGTCATGACTGCATGGAGTTCAGATTTAGTGATATATGGTAAGTAGGGCCGTACCAGGAGAGGAGACTCTGTCTGCAAGTGAAAAACAAGCACCAAATTAAGAAATCCCTAATAAAAGCCCAACTATTTCTTTTATTAATGGCAGAAAATGAGTGTCTGCATCACTCTTAGATATCTTTGACTAGTTAATTGTTGTGCTAGCAAGTGCTCAAATTTCAATAGATTGGGCCTTTTTTATCCCAAGAAAGAGTATGTCTGAAGACAATTCTGGCTGGTTTGCTGTCTCCCTGAAAAGCACAATGAAACTGCTGAGAAATTCTATTCCAATTCTGAGTGACTTAAGGACAGCCACAGGTCTGAGCCACAGATAAGGCTGTCAGTCAGGTGAAACACGCCCCTCTGGCATGAGTGTGAGCACATCCTGGAGGCAGTGCATCACATGCAATGGTATCACTCTAAATCTTGAAGCAATGTGATGTGATGATGCACACTGCTAAATATCATGCTACTAGTGCATTTGGGCTTGGATGTGAATTGTTGAGATTTCTACATTTCTTCTAAGCTTGGGACAGACATTATTGTAAATGTGGGTTTAATACATTTCCCATTAAAGTGGTCTGTTAGACGCTGTCCACTCTTTTGTGAATAAGGCCTTATACTGCTAGCCCTGGATTTTAGTTTTCTTCATTGTCTCTCTCTCCTGCCCTTGACTGCTTTGTGTGCCATCTTTTCATACCACTTGCCTTTTCAACTGAAAAAAAGCCCTGAAATTGCTATTTCTTCATAGTCTTGGAGTAGTCTAGCAGGGAGATTATCATCTCCATTTACCCTTGAACTTCTGTGGGGAAAACATATAGCTTCTAAAATCCTTTCCACTGTGCACCACTGCCAATATATGAACATAACTGCAATTTTGGAAACCTATCATCAGTCTTGATGTAGTGGAGTCCTAGCTTTGAAAGAGATTATTTTTTTAATACACAACTGTTCAATGAGCGGCATTATTTCCCTAAATTCTGTAATATTGTTACATGTCAGCATGTTTTTGTGTGCTCCAGCTCACCTGTCCCACAAATATGTTACCCGCAGCTACCAGAGACTCAACAGGAGTTGTTCCCATGAAGACATGCATTATCCAACCAACCTAAAATGATTTTTAAAAGAGAAACAAAAATTTGTTGTCTTTCCCAAGTTAACCATATCAATCTAAGAGTTCGGAGACATGCTACAATACTTCCTGAGTGCATGATTTCGGCTTAAAGGTATAGAATATTCATGTAATTGATACTGCTAAAATAAGACAGAGGAGAAGTAATTTAATAGAACTGAAAGTACTCCAGGCTCTTTCTGGGCATAAAAATATTAAACTAAATTAAACAAAGCAGATATTTTGATGTGTTCATATTACTTATATTCTTGTCAAAAAATACTTGGATCATATGAAGGGAAAACATGTGAAATTTAGATTCAGGCTAAAAATGCCTCTTGCAATTTTAGCACACTAATGTCAGCTAGGTGAAGTTCATGGTGCCTATATAACAATCCTGTGAATGTAAAGGGCATAGAACTTTAAATTTTAGAATATCTTCAAATTAACTACCACCATAGAGGAAGATCTTTTCCCTCATATGACAGGTTTATTGGACAGAGATGACAGAAAGTGGCCTTGATCTCATATTAGTAGACAGTAGCACTAGACATAGATGCTGACAGAAATGAACACTTAGAGAGTGAGGCGAGGAGCCTGCTTTGGTCTTTTCTGGGTGTCTGTGAGCTAAAGCTAACCAGGCAAATCTAACAATTAATATTACATAAGCAATGAAACCAGACTGAGAGATGCCAATCAAAATTTTGCAATGGTACCATTTGGAACTATTTCCAGACTATGGCTCCTCTGCACTTATTCAAAACATTTCCCACACTAGCCAAATGAGCATTTAATTGGCAAAAACGCATACCTTTCCAACAAGCCACTGCATGAATCCAACGTGGTAAAGCATAGACATAACTGTACTGAAGAAAACCACAATTGGCAATACCTGATTTGAAGACAGAAGATCATTAAAACTTCTACAGTGGTTTCCTTCCTGACCTTCCTATTTGTGCTGTAATTAAATAATTTTTATTTATCTACATAGTTTTCTAACACAACTGCAATTGTTAAGAAACTTTTTAGCTTAGCATAATATGCATAAGTTTATAGACATGTTAAGTCAATTCAAACATTCACGTCCTTTAAAAAGAATCTATTTAAAGGTATATACTTACTAATTAGAAAAAATGAATATATCTCTCACAGTGGATACTGAAAAATACTTTCTTTCAACATAATTTAAAAGAATTGTATGAATGCCTAACCCACTCTCTGATGGGCTATTAAAACCACTCTCTGAGTTTCACCCTGAATAAAACTAATATAAATAGAATAAAGCTTGATTCTCAAGTATGTGAAATACACAGGACACCACCATTTCTATGCTAGTATACAAGAGAAAGAAAAATTTGCCCCCAAAGGTCCAAAATTAGTGAGACAGATTATTTATAGCTAAAACAGTACCACTGTGATGTGTTAAGGGGAAGCTCCTTAGACCCTTAGTATGGAGAGACTTATTTGGCCCTTAGCATTTAATTTGTCTGTCAGTGTTCCAGGAAAGCCAAGAACCTTGTAGCTGTCTAGTCTTTCAGCATCCCATTAGGGAGACCTTTAACTGAACAGTCCTGCTGGATTGGAGAGTGGTTTGACTATCTTAGAGAGACACACCACCAGCATAAGGGAGTTCTCTCAGCAGGACTTGCCCTTTGCTAGAGTGTTACCTGCTACCAGCTGCTACCAACTACACCCATAAAGGATTCACGCTAATAATTTCAGAAATAATACTGTTATTAATATAAGATTGCGACATGTTAAGGTTAGAAAATTGTTGCTGATTGAATCTGACTGCAAAAATAGACTTGAAGCAATACACAGATAGGCTCTAATTCCAAGCAAAAGTATTCAGGGCACATAGAGCCTGGTTCTTACTAGTTTACAGGCATCCCTACGGGGAATAAGACAGGTTCAGTCCCTTGACTGATCTCAGCAGTTAAGGAGTTTTCCCGAACTTTCCCTTGTTCTCAACTTACTTATATACTATTTATGTTTATGTGGAGTTCGAGTGACTCTAGTCATCCATACCTTTGTTACTGCTTAACGTAAAATTCTCTCCCTTTGCTTTTAAAGATATAGTCAAAAAGAATGTAGAGTGCATTCCTGTGAGGGGTGTTTGTACATCAGGAGCAGGTAACTTTGGCATGGGGGTGTACATTAATATTATTATTAGGCTTTAATGAAGCAAGTTTTTCTAAGGAGAGGGATTTTGCCACAGTTGCTGGCTCATCAGTGAGACATCTTCCCCTCTTTCCCTGGTATGCTGTTTATCAGCTGGTATGCGGTTTATCAGCTACTAAGTACCACCGAGTTCCCTTCGCTGCAAGGATTTCCACAGAGTCTGGCCGTGGTGCCTCCACTCCGTTGCATCCCCCTTAACAGCTGATGGGAAATCATTCTGGAAGGGTTTCAAGTCATGCACCCACCATCCCAAAAGCAGCAATTGTGATTTACCCTGCATTATAACTCCTGTTAAAATGTGAATATAACCTTTAAGTTTCCTCTAAGTGTATCACCAGTTACCAGTCCACAAGGCCCACAATCATTTTCCCACAACTGTGAAGACTAGGAAGCTTTCATGTGTGTTCACTAATGACATAATGCTTAACGTAAAATTACTTTGTTACTGCTTAACGTAAAATTCTCTCCCTTTGCTTTTAAAGATATAGTCAAAAAGAATGTAGAGTGCATTCCTGTGAGGGGTGTTTGTACATCAGGAGCAGGTAACTTTGGCATGGGGGTGTACATTAATATTATTATTAGGCTTTAATGAAGCAAGTTTTTCTAAGGAGAGGGATTTTGCCACAGTTGCTGGCTCATCAGTGAGACATCTTCCCCTCTTTCCCTGGTATGCTGTTTATCAGCTGGTATGCGGTTTATCAGCTACTAAGTACCACCGAGTTCCCTTCGCTGCAAGGATTTCCACAGAGTCTGGCCGTGGTGCCTCCACTCCGTTGCATCCCCCTTAACAGCTGATGGGAAATCATTCTGGAAGGGTTTCAAGTCATGCACCCACCATCCCAAAAGCAGCAATTGTGATTTACCCTGCATTATAACTCCTGTTAAAATGTGAATATAACCTTTAAGTTTCCTCTAAGTGTATCACCAGTTACCAGTCCACAAGGCCCACAATCATTTTCCCACAACTGTGAAGACTAGGAAGCTTTCATGTGTGTTCACTAATGACATAATGCATTATAAATAAAATCAAGTAACAGAATGATAAACAACCACAACAAACCACTTTGTTAGCTCAGATCTTTTCAGTACGTAGACTCTATGCCTTTCTAGAGGAGAGCTGGTACTATAAACAATTTTGATAAACATTTAGAAACTCAATTTTGATGATCAGAACCTTTCACTGAAAGGACAGAGTGCAATTAACCAATATTGTTGTGCTGTTCAGCAAGCTAATATAATGCTGCTTTCTCTAGCTTGGTTCCTTGAACCTTTTTGCAATTCTGCAGGGACAGTTTGGCATGCAGTAGCAGCAGACAGTTTAGTTTAGTAAAATTAGTATCTTTCTCCCTTTCCTTTTCTTTTGTTATTACCATACAGAGGAGGAAGTTAAAATTGTTGGCTGCTCTCAACTTCCCTCCTGTTTGTGGCTTGATGTTTAACTTTTTCCCTCATTTCCTTTAAAGAAGTTGCTATTGATGTTTAAGAAACATCCTGCTTTTTCATACACTCCTAAAGTTTGACCTTGAAAGCAAAGCTTTTCTCAGGGAACCATAGTTCTTCTGGTGTAAAAAAGAAGCTTAAGATTTAACAGAAGTCTAATTTCTTCCTTGCTCAAAGCAAACTTTGTCTTTTGTAATCAACAGGATAGAAAACTTAATACTAAAAGGTCTTTTCCATCTACTTAAGTACTTGGAAGTGCTTATTTATGTGGGCAATACATACTTATTTATGTATTTTTTCAGAACTCTGAAACTCTGCATCTGCCTGCACAAATACATATTTAAAATAAACCCATGCATCCAAATATGTGCATTTTTGACTAACTAGTGCTTCCAGAACCATGTGCTCCAAGACACTGTGGGACTGATGGAATGGGTCAGAATGGGTCAGAATATAAAAGAGTGCATATGCACAGCTTGGATGTATCTGCTCAGGTGATGTGTCCACTTCACCTGGCAGAAAATTCATGTGTCCCTGCATGTTGCTGAGGATGCAGTATGGATACATCCTGTCCCTTGTCTAATCTCTGAGGAGCTAAGCATTGTCTTTTGGATGATGCTTTGAAATATCTTGGGGCAAGATTCGAAGAGCTCATCACAACACTCAAACCCCATAAAATATCTGAAAGACACAAAAAAGCGCTTTGGACCAACCTAATGTCTAAATAAATAACAAGTGTTTCAAGAGAGAATGGGCTGGCTGTCACTCACTGTTGT
Organism: Haemorhous mexicanus; assembly: GCF_027477595.1. Taxonomy (NCBI): domain Eukaryota; kingdom Metazoa; phylum Chordata; class Aves; order Passeriformes; family Fringillidae; genus Haemorhous; species Haemorhous mexicanus. The sequence goes on along the minus strand of NC_082381.1, from coordinate 52,165,978 downwards.
TGGAAGAGGGAATTCCCAGTCTAGAGGGGCGGATGGAGCATGTTTTGATATTGCTGTACACTTACCTGCAATTCCATTTACCATGTTTATATGTATTTATTCTTCTATATATGCAGCTCTGAAAACCAATTGGTTTTCTTGTCTTTCAATATGAGAATAATCTACTTAAACCTGTAATAGAAACAAGGTCTAGAAATTCCACAGTTTTACTGGCTTGAACCACAGGATAAGACTGATGTATATTTGCCTACACTGAAGCAAACTTTTGGCTGTCTAGTCCTAGTAAGCAAAGTATTTTGCATTGTCAGTGAGGACTCAGAACCGCCTTGAAAGAATCATATTCATAAAGCATTGCCAATAATCAAGAGAAAAATTACGGGGGGGGGAGGGGGAATTAATTAATTTCATCCCTAAAACATGTAATTTGAGTGCGCAAATAAGTAAATACCTCCCAAAGTAAAGGTAGGAGGAGCCTGGAAAGTGAAACAGAGGGTACAAAAGCAGTGATTTTAAAATATGTTTATTGATGAAACGCCTAATTTTTTTTTTCCTTTCTAAGATGTTCTGACTGTTCTTAGTAGCAGGTTATTTTATAGATGGCACCTTCTCTCTCAAGCAATAAAAGAGCTAAGTTTGTAAGCCCATGGTCAGATATCTGAAAATCAAAAGAATAATCTCCAAGTAATTCCTAATACATTTCTCATATTTGTTTGAGGTTTATTTATTTGTCATTCGGGTTGGTTTGGGGTTTCTTTTGCTTTGTTTGTTCTTGATTCCAGCCTAAGCAAGCATTGTGGTATGAACTGCTTCTCAACATGAAACCAGGAAGGATGATGGCGCTGATTATAGAGCACAGAGGAGATAAGCTGTATTCTAGCTATTTCCCAAAAAGGTTTCTTAAGAGAGAGATGGGAAATCCCTCTGTGATCTTACTAATGCAATATCATGTAATTCTTCCTGCTTATGCAGCTTCTAGCTCTTCCCCCAGGCATGAATAAATACACATCTAGACTCTCCACTTCTTCAAGGGAAGTCTGTGAAGCAGCGGTCTGCACAGCACTTAAGGGTACAACAGCATGGCATGGCAGAGCACTTTTAGTCATTGTTCCAGATTGCAAGGCAAGATGTATTCTATTGCCATCTGTATGGCAGTTGTCTGGTGTCAAGGGGCAATTCTCCTTATCTCTCTCTCTCTGAGTGATCATAATCCCATTTGCTGATAACAGGCTATTGAATGTCACTGCATGACTAATAAGAATTATAACATCCCATTGTGAGACGCTCCTCCCAGAGGGGGGAGCCAAGCATTCATACCCAGATATAATCTGGAGCTTCTGAAACACCAGCACAGCTTCCCACTGGATTCCCCAGAGAAACAGAAGCTGCTTCTGCTTCCACGGATCTGTGGAGGAAGACTATCCCTTTTTTTCTACAGGACCCCCTGCTCACACCTGACACTTCAGGAGGACTGCAGCCACATTTCCAATTGGACTGCTACCAACACCCTGACCAACAGGGTGTCAGGTTGAGTTCTGACTCTGTCAGTGTTGTTTTAGTGTATTGCATTGTTTTATTTTATCCTTTTATTTTTTTTCCCCCTCCCCTATTAAAGAACTGTTATTTCCTGCTCCCATATTTTTTGCCTGAGAGCCCCTTAATTTAAAATTCATGACAATTTGGAGGGGTGGGGAGGATTTGCACTCTCCATTTCAGGAGAGGCTCCTGCCTTCTTTAGCAGGCACCTGTCTTTCCAAACCAAGACAGTCATGGAGAGGTGGGGAAGCTAGGCAGGATGTTATATCTATGTCAGTGGCAAGGTACAAGCCTTTTAACCCATTCCTTGTAGAAAAATATTCCAAAGTTCTGTCTACATGCAATATATGTTGTTATAATTGGACTAAATAAGTGCAATCTAACTCAGTGTTTGGCAGTGAATAAAAGTGTTCCCAAATTTTCTATTCAGAATATCACATAATAGGGAATAGTTTACCTGTTGATTTCTCTGATGACTACATAGGTATCACAAGCCACACAATTTATTTCCCAGCTATACTGTTCCTCTTACCATTGTTTATCTGCCACATACAGTGTATAACAACCATCTTACCTTAAAAGCAAAGAAATGATCCGTGTATTTGTCACCAAATACAAACTTGGCACCTGCATCAGAGTACTCCAGAAAAGTCTGGGGATAGAAAGCAAAGTAAATTAGCAGACATAAGCTCTGTGTACCTGCCAAAACCATACAAAATACTGCTAGTTGTCTTGCAGAAATATGGTGAAGTTCAAGAAGCTTGGGCTCGGATTTGTAGGGGTCCAAGCCTGGCTGACTGTGTTTGGCTGAACTGAGGGTATCCGCTCTGCTCTGTTGAGTACTCGACACAATAGAAGCCATAAGCTACACTGAAAAAAAAATTTACTTTTTAATCCAATTCTGTGGTGCACTTCTATGCTCCATCTGATGAATAAGTACAATGAATTATACAGTTTAAAATGGAGATTTGACAGCTGAAGTAATGAGTTTTGAAAGGTGTAGCTAAGAGCAAGCCTGAGGGAATCTTCTAGTTTAAATTCTGATCCAGTAAATTTTTATACTTCTGATGCACATATATGCATTACTGATACTGTTTAAAATTGAATTAAAATACAGTTTATAATAGCTACAGTAATTAGTTCTGACAGGATAGACTGTAAGACTTGAAAACATGAAGCTAGCAAAAGGGGACACCAGACCTGCTTCACTCAGAGACTGAGAATGTGGTGACAAAACCCAGATGATTCCCACTGCCTGCAGATTAGAGAGACATCAGATCTGTGCCTTTGCTCCTGCACAAAGACAGTACATTCTGCTCTGTCTGGTTTTACATGTCCTTAATTACTTGTGAAGAACAGCTGTGAGAAAGCATCCCTGAGGTGAAAAGTCTGAATGTCCTTCAGTGGGTATTCTCTGATGTATATTTTGGATATTGCTTATTCATTACTTTACAGTAGCCGACTTTTTAAAAAACTTTGTGTCTGCAGGGCTACCTGCGGATAGATCCTGTCCACTTCTAGAGATCCCTTCCAGCATGCAGATTTGGATTTTGCCCCCTATATATAGCTGAAATAATTTTCTTATATGTCATGAGGACTGTGAAATGTCTCTGATGCCAAGAATGTTGCTGCTCTGAAGACAACTAGGGCTGTGCCCTAAATGCCAAGGCTTTTCAGCATATTGTGTTTATTGCAAAGATGATTTGGAGTTGAGCCATTTCTAAGAGCTCCTATGAGTGCCTTGACACAACAGTAATTTGTGTTTCAAGAATGCCAATTTATAACTTCAGTCCAATGATGGTAAAGCCATTAATAAATGGTATTACTTTGACTATTGTATTAAGTGAAAAAAAAAAAAAAAAAAAAGAAGAACGTTGAACTCAGGAAGTCAATTACTTTTCTAAGAATCCAGTTTTTCGCAAGAGAAGAAAAAAATCAAGGGACAAATGGATCCTTGAACAGCCTGTTTGTATAATGTAAGACTCTCAAGACAGAAAATTATATTAAAAAAGCAAGGATTTTTGCTCAATAGCCTACCTGGATCTGAATGCCTAGCCAGTTAAATACATCAAAACCCACTTTGGTCCTCAAAATAAGAATCCCAAGAATAAACTGCATTCCTATTCCTGAAAACACTGGTCTCCAAGCAACCTAGATAGACAGAAAAATAAAAAAACTGCTTGTTATTTTCATAAATAATAGTTTACTTTGGAAGTTTGTTTAAATAATGTAAGGGGATTGTCTGACTACACTGCAGAATGGGAGCAGCTGCTGAAACAGGTTGCAGGGGACTTGGATCTTCACGTATCTGCACAGAGCATAAGGAGATTTTGCTACAGGGTTTGTCCTTGGGTAATTTCAACTGTTTATGTCTCCTAGCTTTAGAGACTTTTGATACTGGAGAACTGCTCAGTTTTATATTGTTATTCATCATTTAAAGGCAGTCATAGGAGGAGCTGCGGCTGCTTATGATGAGTTCTCTTCACTACACTGATGATTCCTGTTTTGCTGCGTCAGAAAACATTTTTGTTTTGTGAAAATTGCATCAAATCACTTACAAAACAAAGAGCTACGATGGCATTCTCTAATTTAATCAGATCATATTTGAATAACACAAATCAATTAGGTGTAATGAGGGCTCATGGGAGACCACAAAGCATTTGAAGTATGAGTTTTCACCTCAGTTGGAGACAGCAGCAGTTGGAAAAGTTATGGCAAGTTCGTTAGTCCTTGCTGAGAGGACTTCACCTGTTAAGAAAGTCTCAGCACTGATGGAAGTAATGAAAAAGTATTGGGAAAACTTGATGACCTGGACAATGTACATATGATTAATGAAAGAATGCAGAGGTATATGAGACATGCAAACAGGAGTAAAAGCTGAAGTGGTAATTGTGGTGGCTGAATTGTGGTGGCCTTTGTAATACCACAGCAAAACAGAGTGGACATTTCTCATGGAAAATTAAAATGGCATTTGTGAGCCTAGGGGAGTGGGTGAGCAAAAAGTGAGGACATCAGCTCAGCCCCAGGTGCTGAATTTGCAGTGGAAAACAAACTTGTGAGGGGTTAAGTACTATATAAGTCTATTATATCCCTGGTTTCAGATAATTTGTACTGATGGGATGAGAATGTCCTCAAATAAGTGACTGTGGTGTGCTGAGGACTGTGGTGAATCCTGTGGGTGAAAGCATGGAGAAGGCCTATCTTAGTTTGTATGTATCAGGGGTGGAACAGAAGGTGGGCAGCAGCTTTCCAAATAGTGAGACAGTTGGTTGGTACAGCTCCATACATGATCCCCAACAGCAAAATTGCTTTCCTCAGAAATTAAACCCAGTGCTTGGTCTCAGGCAGGGCTATATTCTTTCCCACATTTTCTTACTCTTACTAGACTTGGTGCTAGGGTAGGGGAATAGCTTTTTTAGACACAGAATAAAAAAAAAGTCCCAAAAGGTGCATCATGGAATAAATACTCACTTGGGTTGGATATTTGGAAAAGATCAGCATCAGGACAACATACATCACAAGCCCACCAAAAGAGATTAGCTGACGGGATCCTCGTTTAGTTGTGTCAAAGATGAGCCAGCAGATGATCATTATGATAAGAGCTGCACACAACACCCTAGGGAATAAAAAGCATCAAGATGTCCTGAAAAAGATGTTTGGGATACTCATTTCCCTTGCCATACCCAAAACAATTACATCTCTGTTTGTGAATAAACTCTTTGCACAATGTGTTGCACTGAAACCCGTAGCTCTGCACAAGCAGGAACCTGCCTTTGCTGAAGTACCTCTGTCAACAACCCTTGGTGGCATCTGGAAAAAATGTCCTCCAAGACAGAGTATGGGAGGAAACCCAAAAAAAGCATAAGTGACTCTTGTCTGGGTGCTATTTCTATTAATTGAAACATGATATCTTTCTTTCTCACTTCATCCTTCTTTTCTTTCCCTTCCTTTCCTTTATTGAATCTTTAGTTCTGGGCAAGAGAGGCTGTGGTATTTTATGTTTAGCTGGTGGGTCTGTGAAGCACGCTCCACTGAAGAGCAAGCTATAAACAGCTCATTTCTTTGTAACCATTTGTAGTCTGTTAAGCTAGCTCAGAAACAAGGACATGTATTTCTGTGTTTCAGTGTTTCTATGGTTCCCACTAGCAGAACCGTGTAAAGCTTATTTATTGAAGGTAATTATTGTAGCAACAGCCTGGAAGGCAGCGCAATACATCACCCCATATACAGAGAGGACACATAGTCCCAAGTCTTTAATGCTAGTTTTGTCTAGCAATAAGGTTTCACTGATTTCAGTGATTCCTACATACATTAATTCAACATGTAGAAGGAGATTAAAAACATTTCAGGAAAATCCCACAAAATGCCTTGGCCATTGCAATGCTGGGTAACCCTTTCTACACCTGAGAGACTTTCTCTCTATTGGAAAAAAACAGTTAAGCACCTAACCTGTGATATGTACAATTTAAAGATTGTAGCCCAGGTAATATAGCACTTACTGCCCCCATTTCTTCCATCTGTTCCTCAGGGCTCTCCTGTTCCTTTTGCTCTTTCTCCCAGAGAGGCTGCCAGATCATCTAATGGAAATGCCTCTGTGTGACTGCTCTCTAATATGGCTGCTGAGCAGAAGGATCACAATCTTTGAAACACCTTTCTTAGGAAAGCCATTTCTAAATCTTAAGAATAATCTAGGACATTATCCTGAGCTGAGAATCACTCCTCCTTAAAACTCTTTCTTTCTCAGCTAGGAGGTGACCTAGCTGAAATAGATGGTAGCTGGCCAATTTAGTTTTTCTTTTTAATGATATTTCATTTGTTTTTCCTTTGGTCTACAAGACTCCTTTTTCTCCTCATTTTGCCAGGGATAACTTCAAGATCCCCGATCACTGCTCAGGAATACTTGAAATAAGTGTCTGACAAGTCTAATTATCTACCATTTATCTACCAGATGAATGTCTACTATGCCAAAGGATGTGTAAGGTCATGCAATCTTATTATGACATTAAATGTGGCTGGCATGTTGTGATTCCTGAAGGTCAAGTAAAAATTGCTAGGGGGATAAGTGTCTAGAAAAAACAATGTCTAGATAATATACTCCAGTCTTTAGCAGTTTGCAAATGTTAGAGTTAAGGTTCTTATGAACCTAACAGCTCTGTGAACAGTGAAGAACTTTCTGGTTTTCAGAATGAATTCAAAAGGCTGCAACACACATGAATTTTTGTGAACATATTCTCTTTCAACCAAAAACTTTTCCCACCTCAGTTTGTGGTATTTTTCCTATGCTTTTTGCCAAGACTAAATTATTCTATGATTTTAATGAGATATGTGTGATTGACCCATTTCCCGGTTCTTGTGGGGAAGTAAGCTGAAATAAAATCATAGGGGTAACTTGACGAGTGCATTGTCCTTCAACATAAATAGAAAGTAATTCATATTTACCATTTCAGCCAAAACCACTGTTTTTTCAGATATCAGTCTCCAGGGGAAAAGAATGCAGCAATTCTGTCTTCATACTTAGCTATAAAAAATTCCCAGCAGATGAAGAAGATGGCTAGGACAGTGATGACAAAGAGGGGCAAAGCTCTCTGAAAATTCAAAGTGCAGGCTGCAATAACTATTGCCAAGTATGCTGTCACAGAAACAAGAATATATATGTCAGTTAGGTTGGTCTTTTTAAAACAGGATCAAATTTTAAGTTTATTAAGATGTGATCAAAGTCAGGCCTCTGTTTATCTTTTAGGTGCTTTTCTGACTTAGCCTAAATGCTGAAAAATCTTGCTTTTTTTGATAGTTTTGTTACTTATGATATGTTCATTGATGTGAAAGGTGGCTTTCATTCTGTCAAAGCAGATTATATGCTTTTGCCAAGGTAAATTCATATGAAACATGTTAATCACTCAGAAAAATGAAACCCATCTACAAGAACTTCTTTTTCCTGTGTAAAAGTTATGAATTAAGAGCATGAGTCATGCTCCTTTTTTCAAAAGAGGATGAGTTTGTCCAATAAAACTAGAAACAAGCACTTATAAACATATGCCATTTGACTGATTTGATGATCTGAAGTAAGTATGAAGCTTAAAAGTAAATCATTCCATAACGTAGCTATGAAATTATTTATTTGACAGGTTCTCTACAGATAAAAGCTGGCCAAAAAAAAAATCAGTTATTGCAAAGAATGATTGGATTTTGTCTGTGGCAAATAAAGAAGGACTACTGATTTTTGTAATACAAGTTGGTTTTTATGGAATTAATGTATGAAATCCTGACATATTTTAGAACTCACTCCCTTTCTTGAGCCAGAATATGTCTGTACTATGATAAAGCAGGACAAGATGAATTATGAGGGCAGGATACTCAGCATGCAAGCAACACTTTTATAACCAGCTCCTGGTGTACTGTCTCAGACATATTTCAAGTCTCTGTGTTCCCAGTGTTCAAGTAGGAAGATCTCAAAAACAAACTTGTGAAGTAGAAGGAAACAAACCAACCTACTGGCTAATTAGGAAAGGGAGAAAGAAGAATGTCTGAATGATTTTGCAGTGCATACTGTCATAAGTACATTTAGTCCAGAAAAAATTTGCAGTGAATATGGAGCGATATGGGTCAGCAAAAAAAGCTTTCATTTACAGCCTGATGATTTAAGTTCAGTCCTATTTGGTGCCTGACAGTTTTTAAAGTGATTTCATGGTCTTGAACGAGTTACTGAAAGTGTAATTTTGGAGTCAGCTGGTAATGGAGTAGACACAAAGTCTGAACTATGCTGTTATCACAAGTGTAATTGCTAGTCAGACTTTAAACATGCTGGAGAAGCAGTTTAGCAAGATTTGTGCTTTTGTTATGTTTGGGAATGAGTGGAGACTTTGCAATCTGGAATTTTCTCTGGGACTAAATTCTTAACTACTTTGAAATACATTCTTAAAGAGAGTCAAAAGTTTTTATGCCAGACAAAGACAATGCAACCTGTAATCTCACACAGGTAAATAAATAAGACTTCAGCAATCCTGGGTGTAATATACTGTACCTGTTATTAAAATTCCATAGACCACATAATGAATTCTGGTTTTATGTTTCTTGCAAAATTCACAGACTTCATCATACCTTTTTTCTAAATGCCTAGGAAAAGAAAATAACAAAATAATAGAAATGTAAGCTTTTGCAGAAGCAAATTGTGTTAAATTGGTCAAAATTTCTCCATTGAATTTGGAGAGGATTATATTTGGATCTCAAGGTGCCAAATATAAAGTTCCTTTTGAGAGGGACTTCTTTGGGTTGATGTTGGACAGGTGAAAAAGAAAATATGGCAGATATCTAATGGGACAATCTGTCATCTACATAATGGACCAAAGTCAGCAGGCCAGTTCTCTGAAGTGCAGCTCTTCTGTGAAGAGATCTGTTAACAGGGTTGGTGCAAACTGAGTAGGTAGTTCAAAGATTCAGTGTTCATTACTAGACCCACAAAATCTGTTAATACAGCCAGACCAGAATTATGATGTGGAATAGAAGAACTGTTGTAATTGTGAAGGCCTAAGGCTGCATTTGTGTGTGCGTAAAATAACCAATAGCCATCTAAAACCTTATTACAGCATGCATAGATGTTTCTGGACTTTTTCAAATTTGGTTGTTATTACACTAACTTTCCATCGCACCGTCTCATGGAAGTTAAAATGGTTTGTTATATTTGAATGTCATGCTCTAGTATCAGTTCTTCCAATTATAAAATATTTCATTTCCTTTGTTTTCCTCACTAAAGGTAACAGCATGATTTCATGAGGGAGGTTGAAATTTAGGGAAATAGCAGTTAAGGGAGTTAATTCAACAGAGGTTTCCAATCTTAAATATGCTGGTGACGTGATCATATATATCAATTACAGAAGCAGTGGCTAAAAAAACCACCTTCATATTGTGCAAGCTGGAAAAGAAATTACAGCTATGTCTCTTTCATCTCAGAGGCACTGCTTTAGAGAGGCACATCTCTGAAGCGGTCCCTTGCATCCCCAGTCCATAAAGGCAATGTTATATTTAGAGATGCTAATTACCCAGACTGTACTTGTTTGGAAACTAAATGCAGCTGGAGTTAGATGCACACTGAAATCCAACATAAATAACCTTATTTTCTGCACTCAAAAAAAAAAATCAATTAATTTAAAATAAATTTGAGAGAAACAAGAAATATTAATTCAAATTATATCAGTACACTGAAGAACAGAGCAGGAGCACACTCCTTCACAAGTACAGAGAGTAATAGCTTCTCAGAGAAATCATGATTGCTTTTGATACTTCAATTTCAGTTCTGGGAATTCTTGTAGCTTCACAAATCATAGCACTTTTTTTCCTAACTTGTAAGAACATTAAGTTATCTACCCAATCTCAGCAGAAAGATTAGTTACAACAGGAAAAGAAAAAAGGAGAAATGAGAGACAAATAGATTAAAAAGGCAGTTACTTTATCAAATTTATGGTTCATCCATCACCCAAGAAAAGGAAAAAAATACTGTTACTGCTACTTATGAGCCCTTTGGGATTAAAAATTCTTACTTTCAGATTACAATTTTTTGTAATTTCTTCTTTTATTTAACATCTCTCTCTCTCTCTCCTTTTTATTTTATTAATTTAGGCTATTATGACTTTGGTACCACAATGTTTTGAAATATTTAAGCACAAAAATCATAAATATGCAGCTCTGTTCTGAAAGGTGGCAGAAAAAATATGTTCCTTATGAAACTTGGTTGATTTACTAAGGAAACATTACTTTCTAAAAGCTGATCATATAGGCTTGAAATATAACTGAAGATGTTAAAAAAACAGATCACTTTAGCACATTAATGCAAAATATTTATATACATCAAAACTATTCTTGCATGCATTTTGTAACTCAGAAATCAATTTTCTGTTGTGCATGCAATTTAAGAAGTGAATGTTAAAACCTTGCACTTCCAGTGAATCTGTGTTATCAACAGACTGATCTTTCAAAAGTCTTAGTCTTAAGACTGCAGGCTATTCAGTACTATCTGTTGAAAGAAATCAGTGACACACATGAACATTTAATATGATTTTAAGTATTGTGTCTTTATTTTTTTAATGTCTTAAACAGGGTTTGCAGTTTTCACAAAAGTACCTAGTCCTCCAGTAAAATGTGGATGTATGCTTTCACTCTGTGATCACTTGGAAGTAGAGCAAACACAAAGCAAAACTTTTGTTGCATTAAAATGGCTTTTTTCACAGCTATTCTGTTCTTACTTTGTGCTGGAGCAAATGGCTATGCAAACTGAAGGACACTAGTAAATCTTCAACTTCCTGAAAGTGACCACTCTTTAAGACCTCTGCGTAAAAAACACTGCCCTAGTAATATTGGAAAAGAAGTTACTGTACAAGAAAAAAAAATTTTTTTCCTTTAATTTGCAAGGCTTTAAAAGGTTAGTTCCACAATCACAGATGTCATTTGTAAGGTATAATAATTTTAAACAAGTTGTATTTCTGTATTACAAAAATTGTTAGGCAATACAAGGGTCTGTGTAGCATAGGGATACGGCAGTGAAATTAAGAGCTGTCACTCCAGAAGCATAGAAACTGGCAGTTTTTTGCTTAGTCCAGGTTGGAGTGGAAGATTTACTCATGTAAAAACACATTACCCTTTCAAGCGTGGTTGCTCATCATCTACGGAGGCACGTTTGTTTTCATGCAGATCACTCTCAATATTGATGTATTCATCCCCCTGGAAAGCAGATCAGTGCCGAGGTTGTCAGAGGGGTTTATGCTCCTTAGGTAAGGTCCAAAAAAGCGTCTTCTTCAGCCAGCATCCCCACTGGTAGCTGGCTGAAGAAGCCTCTAGAATCTCCTGTCTCCACTGTATTCATGGCTTCAGCTCTCCATCTGCCACCAAATCTGTGATCAGTGTTTAGACCAGGTGAGGAGTTTCCCAAGCCATCCACACCATTTTCAAAAGGGAAATAAAGGGGGGAAAAATACCAGCGTTACTCAGAGCTGAAGAGGGCAGGGCCTCATAGCTGGAGGCGCTGTACTTCACACAGTTGAAAAGGGCAAGCTGTGACTTAGTCAGCTTGCCCAGCACCTCCTATAGACACCCCCGGGTTTTGTTGCTTGTGTCTTTGAAGAACTTTAATATGATGGAACTTTTATACATGACGACTGGTTAAACCGGGCGAGGCTCAGTATTTTAGAAACTTTACTAAGCCAAGTATTTTATTCTTAAGAAAAATTTTTTCTTGAGTCCACATAAGCATGGCGCTGTTAAAGCTTTTGTACAGCCACAGGCTGCCCTGCACCCTGTCTGAGGACTGCCTTGAGGCGGCCGGGAGGGGCACAGCCCCCCGAAGCTGCTCAGCACACCCGTGGAGGCTGTCCTGCCCACGCCTCACCTCTTCCCCCGTCGCACTCCGGTGAGGCACAGGGACGGAGCTTGTCCCGTGGCTGCTTACCTCCATGCTCATGGTGGGGCCTGCAGAGTGGCCAGGGCCCAGGGCAGGAGACCATTTTGTTCAAAGACAGCGGGGTACCTGCATGTGGCACCCACGCCTCTCCCTTTGAGCACTGTGACCGGCTGTGCGGCCTGGAGTGTCTGGCCATGACCAGGGCGATGACAGACAGTCTGGGCCTGGCCTGGCAGATGTGTCCTACCCTCTTCCCAAGAGCGGCCCACAGTGCTCAGCCACTTTTGGAGCAGTGACAATCTGCAGGTGAGTTTACCTTTTGTTATTCTGTCACTTTTCTTTATGGTAAGTCAATTCCCCAGTCTACTGTGGAAAGCAAGGCCCACTACAGACCTTGCCCTGGCCCCTGCATTCTGTCTGTCTGTCCTGCTGCAGGTGCTGCCAGGAGCCCTGGAAAGTTCTCAGTTAGTTGCCAGGGAGACTTGAACCACAGAGTCATGGAATGACCTGGGTTAGAAGGGACCTTAAAGTTCATTAAAGATCAGAGTTCCAAACCCCTGCCATCTGCAGGGACACTCCACACTACACCAGGTTTCTCAAAGCCCCAACCAGTTTGACTTTGAACACCTTCAGGGGCATCCACAACTTCTCTGGGCAAATTATTCCAGGGTCTCATCACCCTCACAGTAAAAATTTCTTCCTGGTATCTCATGTAGACCTACCCTTTTTCCATTTAAATCCAGTCCCCCATGTTCTATGACTACATGCTCCCAATAAAAAGTTCCTTTTTCTTGTTTTTTTGTAAGCCCCCTTAAAGTGCTGAAAGACCACAGTGGGGTCCTGGAGCTTCTGTTCTCCCAGCTGAACAGCCACATTTGTCTCAGCCTGTCAAATATCTTCAGGCTTTAATTATCTCAAAGGCAAAACTAACACATGGTGAGACCAGGAGTGTATGTACATGGAAGCTGCTGTTTACTCTCTAGGGAAAGCTCAGCATAAGACCAGCAGGACTCTGTTGGTCCTCTTGACTGCAGTTTTTGGAGCAGGGTGCTGTGCAGCACTGTGGAGCTGCACTGCAACATATGACTGCATCTTCACTAAACTCAATTTCTTTGTCTCTTTGGTCTTGACTCTGAAATAAAGCAAACCTGGAAAATGCCTACGAAGTTACTATTACTTTTGGTAACTGGCAGTACCTTTGTCAATGGATGTACAAGGTAGGCTTCTTATCTGAGGGACACTGAGTGGTGATAATGTGCAAATATCATTTATTCCTGAGAATAGATTGGAATATATCTCATACCAGTGCTTGTCACAGATATTTTTTTTAACCTACATTATAAAATTAGGAGAGCCCCAGCCCTCTGGGTGGAAGTGCCATGCTTTAATATTCGCAGGTAGCTACACTCCCTTTGGCACTGTGTCAACTCTCCTGGTCACAGTTTTAGCTCATGTCCTACAGATACCGCTTTCATCCCCACCATCATTCCCACTGCCACCACTTCTTCTCCTATCTCTTTTCCCCGTGCCACAACATACTTCCTGTGCCTGGATCGCCCACAGCTTGAATTCTGGCTCTCTGAATTTCTGAAGTATATGGTTTGCTTTGAGAATATAAGCTATTTTTTCTTTAGAGTATTTCATTACAAAAGCATTAATCCACATATTTTCACATTGTTCACAATGTATTTAATATGCTTAGAATATTACTATGTCACTCTTGCCACAAATGCTTTCCTAAAATGACATTAAAATATGAGAAAATCTCAAATTAAGGACAAGTTTGTGTGAAAGTGTGTAGATACAAAAGGAAACTGGAGAATGGATGAAAACCCTTTTTATATTTTTTCATGGCCAAACATGATACCAGGTCTGGCTCATGAAGAGTGTTGGCCCTTGCTGAGAGTTACCTAAGGGCAGTGTGGAGCATGTGGACTCCTGCAGGCAAAGGAAGAGACTGCTAAGTCCATACTGTAAAGACCCTCAAATTCTTATGCCTCTGTCACAGTGTACCAGGGAAATTATTGATGTGAATATACACATCTCTGATACTCTTGCACCAAGTAGTGGCAGAATGTTTTCAGATAAGTTTTTTCAGTGGGAAATTGGTTTCTCTGATAAAAATAAAGCTTTTATAGATGTCAGTATTTTTCTCCAATATTCTACAGTTTCAATCAGTTCTGAAAATCCTTTTTGAGTTTGATTTTTTTGTTTGTTTTAACAATTTCCTTTTTGCCAGCTTTTTTGAAGATTAAGGTATAGACACCATCTACCACCTTTCTCTCCTAGGATCTCAGATTCCAATCGGGTTTCCAGGAGTGCTTATCAGACCAGTCTAAGTGATCCTTTCCCTCACTGTATATCTGAAATTAATACAACTCTGAGAGCAGAGACATTACTTTGCACCATGCCTTCGTTGCCTCTGGATCATATTCAAGAAAACAATAGAAGATAGAAATGAGTACCCACTGCATCAAGTATTTCTTATATGCTGCTTTGAGTACCAGTACCAAGCTTGGCAAGTAGATATGATTACAACATAATAAAATTTTTAGAGAAGCAAGTTATTTCTGGAGTGAGGACATGAAAATATTAGTACCTAACAATGGTGAAATACCTATTTTTTTTTTAACCTGACTCTCATGTTTTCATAGTGGGATACTCAATATGTGGGCTTAAACAAACATACAGTCAAAAGAAGTCAAAATTAATGTGTTTATTATTACAATAATCTGCATTGTGCTCTCTTTTTCTCTGGTCAGTTTTACACAGGATCTGTTGCCTCAAGTTTGTGTTTAGCTGAAATTTTCCTTATTAAGGATGTTTATTTAATAATTCAATATCAATTTATTATTAGATATTAAGTAATATGAATTATTTGTTTGACTGAAAGATTGTATCTCTAAAACAAATGATTACAGATTCTTTTTTTACCTTCTTATGAGAAAATGGGGCAATTCTAGAGCAATTCCTTGTCCTGTCTCCCCTTTGATTATCATTTCTGATGCGTCTTTTGTATCTCATGTAAAGCCATTATGACAATGTACATTTTTTCTGAACCCTACAAATGCAATTTCTTTTTCTTTAATGTATTTTTTGAGAATAGAACTTCCCCATCCATTTATACATTTTAAATTATATTCAGATTTTGTTAGAATATCTGTCTTGGAAATACTAATACCTTGCTGACATTAATTTTGAGATTTACTAATTTTCATAAGGTTATTTGGAGGAAAGAAAAAAAAGAAAAAACATACCTGATTAATATGCACTGTTTCCTTATTTTGTGAATTCTTGATTCTCTGTGAATTGTCCCCAAGGCCTTTCAGATTTGTATCATCCACACCATCATCACTGTCATTCTAGGACCAGAAATTACATTGGTTTAAATCAGAAGCTGAAAGCCTTTCTCATGTACAGTAAGAACTGATTTATAATCTGATGCCTGGGCTACCACGGGAGCAAGTGAATGGGCGACGGGAAATGGCTTTAAGTTGCACCATGAGAGATTTAGATTAGATATTGAGAAAAATTTCTTTGCTGAAAGGGTGGTCAGGCATTGCAATAGGCTGCCCTGGGAAGTGATAAATTCATGCTTCAAACATTCCAAAAACCTGTAGATGTGGCACTTTGGGGACATGGTTTGTTGGTGAACATGGTGGTGCTAGATTAATGGTTGAACTCAATGATCTTACGGGTCTTTTAATATCTAAATGATTCTACAATTCTCTGTGCTACTTTACCACAACAGGGAGCCCAAAACTTGGTGTGCAAAGCTTGGCTGTTCAAGCCCCTGCACTACTGCACAAAGGTGCGTTGGTCATGATTGGCGCTTTAATAACGTAAATCTGCTGTTTTCTTGACGAAACTCATGTGTCTCCCATGGTGAATTGTGCTGTTCATTGTCTCAGGACTGGTTCAACAAGTTTATAAAAATCCAGGCCTTCTCCTCACCAAGGGTAAAATGGACCATCTGAGGCCTTCCCCATTTGTTAGTACCTTTGCTCCAGTATTTATGCTCCTTACACACATGGAGTAAATGTGAACACGTACTTGTATTGCTCAAAGAATAAAACACTCAGGATTTCTTTACAGAGAGGAGTTAGCTTTACCACATTAATCCTCTGAGGTATACCTTTTATCAGAGAGATGAAGACAGCCATAACCAACTCAATTAATTCTAATATTTTTAATAAATCCTGAATCTCAATTTTCATGTTTCTTAATGTTTTGAAGGATAAGTTATCTCTTTTTAATGGTCCTAGAATATCTGTAAGAAAGCTGCTTAAACAAAATTTCAGATAACTTACATCTGCAATTGTTGTGAATGTTTTATATTTCAGTGGTTTCTTATGGCCGCAGTTACAGTACTGTAATTTCACTGGGTTTTACTGCATGAAGTGTCTCATTATTTCATGGTAATAAACTCAGTAAATTAGTATTTACAATGAAAACAATCACTTCCACATGAACAATACAAAATAACCTGAATCATAGTAAATTCATAAAAATTTTCAAAGACAGGAATAAGCAGTACTACTATAAATAATTTAAATTTTGCCTTTTGGCAGAAACATGGCCTTAGAAGCAGCTAGAACAATGCTTATTAACACTTTTCCTTAAAGATACTTTGCCTCTAAACTTCACAAAAAATCAGTTTCAGTCAAAATGTTTATGTAACTTTTTGTGTCTTGGAGAAGAGAAAGTCACAAGAGGCTGTTTATTCAAGAGCTGTGGCCTTGGTACATCAGTTTTCTCCCTTCTAGGCGAAGACTATCTTTTCCTTCCCTTAAGAAAGGTATTTCTGTTTCAGAAACACTTGACACTCGTTTGCCTTCTAACCATACTATCATAGGGGTTTGCTGTAGCTGCCCCTGCAACCAGCAACAAACACAACTGCTGAACACTCCGTATAATTAAAAAAAAAAAAAAATCACAAGAAGCAGAGATTAACTGTAGCATTGAGATATATTAAAAATACTACAGAGAACAGCATAGCAAAGTCAAAGTGCTATAGTTCTGTAATTCACATACACACACACCCACATGCTCCTGAGAATGGTGTTTTAGAAATTTCTATACTTGCTGCTGAGGAAGAAAAAGCAGAGATTTCATATACTTTTTTCAGTAAATGTGTGAAGAGCAATAAATATGCAAGTTGCTGTTCATGAAGTACACAAATTAAGAATAATCTATAATGGAAGACACCTCTAGAAGTCATTTTGGTGAACCCACTGCGCAATAATTACATAAGAAGTTTCATTTATAGAATAATTAAAATATATGAGTGTATAAGTAATGTAAGAAAACAGTAAGAGTATTGCACAATTGCTGGAACTCGGCAGCCCATGCTGTAGATTGATGTATTTGTGTCCTCTGTAAATTTAAAAAGTTGCTATTTCAACTAATCATATTGCTTTTCTGGATTATTACCGATTCAGTAGAAACTGGCTAATTACTATTCATAACAATTTTACTCTTTTTAAGATTTCTGTTGACTAGAATGGTCTTTGAATGAGTGCCATGAAGCTGAGTAATTTTCTTATTTCACAGCTGATTCTTTAAGAACTGTGTCTTCATTCTCCCCTTTATATTTTTTGTTTGTTTTGATGGTGAAAACACATTCTTTAACCCTACTAGTTGAAGAAAAAAAAAAATCTATTTTTCATTTCTAATAAGAACAGAAATTTCTGTTCTAACAAACAGAAATTTGTCACAGAAAGTGACAAATAAAACTGCCTATTCCCTTTTCCTCCTTACTTAGTGTCTGAGGTACTGAAGGAACATCCCAACAAAATGTTGGGGTCTCTGCTTATCACCTGCTGTTGCTGACTGCTACATGTAAGCAACACAGCACAGGCAGAAAACTTCTACCTCATTTACTCAGTATCCTTTTCAGCTCCCTGTAAATGTCTGGAGAACAAAACAGCGCAAGGGAAAATGGGAGTTCAAGGAATTACAGTTAGCACAACTCTGTTATAAGCACAGGCCAGTACGGCAGCCTGTGAAGTCACATCTGAACCTACTCGACCTCCAGGTGACATGAGAAAAATGGAAGTTCACAGAGAAGCTTTGATGGGAAAATTCTTTTTTGCTTTAGTGCACAGTTAAAGGATTACAGAATTGGCCCATCTATTTTGAATGCTTGTAATATGAAAGCTGTTTTGAAGCTGTGTTTCTGCTTTCACAAACTGCTTTACTTTAAGAGTTTGGAATTCCCCTCTTTTAAAATACTTGATCAAATGACAAGGGCATAGCTGTCTCAACTGTGTATGCTCTTTCAATATCTGTTTAGTTGCCTCTTGACGAGCTGTTAATTCACCTAGTATTGTTGCACGACTACATTCATTGATCTTCCCTGTCATCTCCTCCTTGATTTTGAAGGAGGATGGATTTTGCAAAGGGCTAATAACTTCTACTGTGCTTTTAACAATAGCAGACACTCTTGAGTAGATGGTGTTAACGCTCATGCTAGTTAGGGAGGAAAATAACATGGCCAACATTGCATTGAGGCAGCTGCCTAAACTGTTTATGGTTTAAGGGTGGGTCCTTACATTATGCTGGAGATTAGAATCAGGATACTCAAGGAACTGACTAGAAAGCAGATGCTTCAAAAGAAAATAGTTCAAGTTATAATGTTGGATTCTGTTGCATCTGAAGAGATTTTTAATTGTATTTGCCCAGCAGAAGTGAAGCCATATAGTTTACAGTTCAAAACTTGCTTTTTTTTAAATATTCAGCGACCCTGGACACCATTCATCTAGGTTTTCCCTAATGTACTATATTTTGTTAGCCAGTGCCATGATTCTGGAGTTTAAATGCATTTTAAATATTGAGGAAGAATTTATTTAAATGAATAATCGCAGTATTCATAAATACCTGTTGAATTATAAAACTCAATCTACAAGGCAGGAAGGATGAATGTTCATTATCCATGTACTAAACTACAGCAAATGAGTTGAATAAACAACAGATAAGAAAAAGGTTCTGCCAGATATAAATTTAGCAGTCTGCATCTTCTTGGGCTGTTTTGAAAAGGACTGTAAATAAGACTCCCCACCTCTGAGTACATTGTTGTTTTCTAAAAAAAATTTAGGTTGTCAGGGTAGGATAGTTGGCTATTATCCTGAAATGTAGGGGGTTTTAATTAAAAAAAAATAGACCCCAAGTATGGCTTTGGAAAGCAAGCTTTGAAAATGTGGAAAAGGATTACATAATTTTCTGTCTGGACCTGGTTAAATAATGCAATGCAACACCACCTCAATTTCCAAGGGTAAACATAACAGTGATGCTCATGAAATATAAATTCTAAATAACATCTATAGTCTTAATTAACCAACCAGACAAGAGTATTTAGGAAGCTGTGAAAAATGACAGTAAACAGAAATTACATTTTTTAGGATATGTTTTAAGCTTGTTTGAATGAAATGGATGCATGCGTTATGGAAATAAAAATGTCCTATGCACTATGAGCAAAGGGCAGAATTTTAAAGGGGATCCTTCCTCAAGTCAACTTAAGATCGTGCTGTGCTCTGCTAGAGAAGAAGGTACAGGTTGTTTAATGCATCATAACACTAGGAATAGGAGGCCAGTGAACAATAAATATTTATTAGATGTTATCTTCCCTTTGCGCTGTATTTATGTTTGCCTCTGTGTTGCTTTTAACTGTAGGGCAGTTTATTCATCCCACCTACTGTTCCTTTTTAAGATGCAGCTTTTATCATTCCTTATGGAGTAAGTGTGACTTGATGTTTAATGTTATCAGAGATCTGAATCATCAGAACTGATTTGATAAAAATTTTGCATCTTTAATAAGGGCTAAAGACAAGCTAGGTAAATCCGATCTCAGTTTTAGGGGTTATTGTTAGTGATAGAGATTTTCTGAGCAGGAAACTGTGGGCAAATGTAGTCGTCCTCCAGCCACCCAGTGTATGAGAGGTTTGAATGAAACACCTTGAAGTCAAGAGACGCTGTAGCATTTCCACACATTATGTATGACGTTATTGTAGCTATAGATACACGATCGGCTACGCTGGTACATAGACACTTAGCAGGAACAATTTTCTGAATTGAGGATAATGATCTAAGTTCCTTAAATTACGTGACATTTTTAAGATGAAAAAAAATTGACAATCTGAATGTCTCATTATAAACAGTGCAGCAATCTGTTGATTCTACCTATGAGGCAGCATCCAAAGCAGGTGACTTTAGCATGTAGGTCTTAATAACTGCACTTGCTTTTATTAAGTTAAATACTTTATTACTGAAGGGTAGGAACGCGGTAGGGAAGACTGGCGGTATGGGTAAAGTAAGCTATGTGGCTTTTTAAAACCTATATACAAAGCTCACTCATTGTATTACAGCCAAATTGCTGTGAGTAATTGAGATATTCCTAGTATCAAAAATAAAGAGACAAGGAGAGAAACAGCAGAGGTGTACATCTGGGGTTTATCGTCTCTTGTCTTTTGAGACCATTTTGAGCTGTTAATAAGGGGGAAAGTTGCTTCCGAGTCTCCCAGGTGCTGGCATTATCACAAGCTAATAATGCAGGACCTGCAATTTACATGCTATGCTCAAGTGGAAACTGCATAGTGCACAAAAGAAGTAGCTGATATTTACAGAACCAGGAATTTTTAAAATGCAGTTAATGGTATTAATATAACTTCGTGAAGCATGGATGCAATCCTATCTGAAAGTTAACATTTGTTCAATGAGGGTGTACTACCATTGAAAATGGTGATGCAGTGAAAATCCTACCACACTACAAATGGATGTATGTGTTTACATATCAATAGCAACCGAGAATTTGAGAAGAGCTGATAGTTATCGCCCTTTGACAATTTGTGAGACAAATCAAAAACCAGACTATATATTACAACTTCTTCATCCCGTTAGGGTCCCTTTGCAACAGAAAGTACAGTGCTTCTCATTCTTGACTTAATAAAGGTCTAATATATGATCCTTAATCGATCACTTGTTAGCTTTGAGCTGCTTTGTATTACATTGAGAGCTGTTTTACTAACTTAGTACTAACTTTACTTACTTTACAAATTGCCTAACTCGGATTTACGTTGTCCGTCTCTTTCTTTATCCCTATGTGCATTAATCATTAAGTGGTTCAGGTGCATCTGAAGGTACCTATGGATACTTAAAATGGTACCTACACGGATACTTAAAATGGTTTAAAAGACGCCTTTTCCGGAACACTTTTTTATTTTGTGTTTTAGGCAAGATACCCATTGCTTAATACATTAAAACACATTTATTTCGGAGAAATTAAAGTGTTCACTCTTTGTGCAAGAAAAACTTTAAACACAAGAAATAGCGGGACATGATGAGACTGTTTACTTTTCAGTGGCTTTTACTGTGATTTGTTTATGTACAGAATTTTACCTATTTCCTTCTGTGTCTTATTTTTTTCTAGGGAGTGACTTAAATATTGAAACAGAGATAAGACAGTGTAAAAGTAAATAAAAAATGGCCCGGGTAAGATAGTTGCGTAAGGCAGAGGGTTAACCCGGGTTACTATACTGTGCTACACAGATCTCTGAGGAAAAAGGTGATTTTCAGCTTATACCATTTAAGAGAGTTCAGCACCGAGCTTTTGCAGCTAGGACTCCTCTCCTTTTTGAGTTTGTAAGCACAGATTTAGGAAGCGGACGGCACTAGTTTAGACACATATATTGTGTGAAAACACAGGATGAAACCTCTTATCTCTCTCACTTGAACAGACGGAGACTCAAGTTCAAATTGCTTATCTATCTGCTCCGAAGCAGAGATGAGCTGAGGGTGCTCTGATTACTCAGGAGAAAGCATTAACCTCTGGGCTATCATGTTTTAAGAGTTAACTCTCTTGCCTACATTCCGTAAATATTCCCTGACGGGCTTCTCCATCCGTATAGCGCAATGAATAAATATACAGAGCAGTTTAATGTCGGTGATGTTATGTAATAGTCCACATGCTTAGCATCTACAAAGACCTTTCTGTGTTGTTTGTTTAGTGTCGGCAGGTACCCACATCAGCTACTCATTTCCTGCTAGCTGAAATCAGGAGCAGCGTAAGGATCGGAGAGTGCAAAGTAGAGCAAGGAGCTGCTTTGTTAATATAGCCCTCTTCAGAGTATTTCACAGCCACTCATTCTACATTCAGCCACAAGTACAGTGAGCCAGCCAGGCTGCGGGTTCGCAAGTTTCTGTTTGTGTCTGCTCTAATTCCAGTGAAAGCGCAGGGATGCTGGGTACTGGGAAACAATAAATAAATACTTTTGGTTTTTTAAATTTTTTTTTGTGGTGTTTGTTTGTTTGCCGGGGTTTGTACTTCCGCTTAGGAAATCTGCGTTTTTTAAATGGCTGTTAATATCACTTCATGCCTAGAAAATGCAAAATCTTGTCGGTTGGCTCCTTATCTTCTCTTCGCGCTCTTCTCGAGAGCAGAAGACAACTGCGCATACTTTATGCATGGAAGAATGCTATGCCCCACTATGATTACATTATTACTTTATATTTTTTCCCATATTATTGAAATACATTGCTTTGATGAGTTGTGTGTCTGCTGCATAACGCTGACCTTCTCTTTAACACAACTGTAAATGACCTATCCTCAGGAAAAAAACAGCAACCGATACAGCAGTTGGGAGCCAGTTGTAAGATCCACCAGCCCATGAAATATTACCAAGTCAAGACACTTTTCAAAGCTAGCTGTATACCACTGAGGAGAGCATACTCCTGAATAAGTCAATTGTGCTCAGCTTTTTTTTTTTTTTCACAAGAGCCGTGTACTTTGGCAGGGTATCAGCACGTAGAATGTTGTAAAATACCTGCAAGCAGAGCGCAGAAAAGGCTTTTTCTTTGTTCGGGGTCTGAATTCAACATTGTTCAATGTTTTTAACTCCTTCCTCTTCCCCAGAAAGCAAAGGAAACCACGCTTACCTGGAAGGCCAAATTGTGCACTCCTGAGTGATCTCTATTGGTCTCCGTCAGCTCCATGTGCCTGGTATGGAATTTTTGGGTGTGTTTTGGAAGCTACTTGCAGCACAGGGCAGAACCAGCCAGGATCTGGTTAATCCATCCACAGCACTGGCATCACTTGAAGTCAAGTTAGCTGGAGGCCTTCTCAGGTTACCCTTACTCCCACTTAGCTCCACCTTCTCGCTCCACTAGCGCAGCCCCTTTTGGCCAGCATGGAAAACGGTCTTCAGAGACAAGAATGGAGGATACCTGCAGGCCCAAGATACATAGTTTACACAGTATATCTCTGGCTAGTCCTAAAGGCAAATGTGTGTATATGACTTCTGTCTTTCCTCACTTTTGTGAGATGAAAACTTCCACGTCCAGATTTTGAGAGGCCAACAAATTTTTTTGTCCTTTTTTACAAGTATTCTCAAGTCATTATTTTTCATTTTTTGTGATATTATAGTGGCTTTATTTTCATAGTAGCTGGGGGCTTCACCAAGCAGGAGAAAAAACGAGAATGTGAACAACGCTCAAAACTCTGACAAGTGCTGGTAAAGCCACTTTCAGTTGGCATCCTGTATTTCATGGCACCGAGTCTTTTGGTTATCTGTCCGCAGATTACTCACTTTTAACTGATGAGTATTTATGATACTTTTCAGGGTTGCTATTTGCAGTATTGAAAATATGAAAATAGATGTTCTTAAAACTGTCAATTGGACCTCTTACCCATGTTTTTTGTTGACTATGGACTTTATCTATAAGGCTTGTTCTGTGTAAGTCCTGAAAACACAAGCACTATTACAGACACCGATGTCAGACAGGATTTGTGTGAATAAAAATTTTGCCATTAAAAACCACAAAAATGACAGTGTTCTGTTTCTTGGAAATACAGCAAAGTATATTTATGAATTCATTAGCTGCCTACATTCATAACTTTTTACATGCAGATGGAAAATGTCATGAGTTATGCCTCACCTTGTGAAAAGCAAAAAACTATGCCCTTTTTTACGTATAAAACCAGAATGAATTGGCATGACTGAATATATTATTCAAAATAATGAACAATTACATGAAAAATAAGATGATGCATCTTTCTGAGTAATCTTCCAACTGTTTTACAGTATTATAAATCATACTGTTGCAATATGTGCTTTCTGAATATTATAACTTGCTCAAAAAGGAGGACTAGCTCAGTTTTTTTTGGCCGAGAGTGCATGCTTTTTAATGATTTTTAGGTTTGCAGTGTTCAGAATATTTTTGGAGACCCAGGTTTTGAAATCAACTAGTTTATTGGTAATTGTATTTGCCCTGTGAGTAGAGGACATTTTCTGACTAATTACTTCTTCTGCACAATAATCTTCAGCAAGAAATAACTGCAAATATCTTTAACAAGTTTTATACAATTGCCTGCTGATTTCTACATACCTCAACTGCTTTCCCTTCCTTTCTTCCTTCTCTCCCGCTTCCAAGTTTGAACATGCTTTTGCCACAAGAAGGTAGAGGAAACAATGAAATTAATAATTTTCAAATCCAGTCTCTGCAATCTTAAAATCTGTAATCTGCATTTACATGGATGGAAGAAAGTTCTACCCTCCTAACAGCTACAAGACTGTTCCTCGTGCCCATTAGATAATTTTTAACACAGCTTTTCTCATTTAAAAAAATCTCAGAATAACACTGACTTAATAATTTCAGTGTGGTTTCTATTTTATGTCAGAAAACTCACAGGATATTTAAAACAAAAATACCCACACCTCCAAGAAAAATCCTGAACTCACTATAAAAACTATAAAATATTGTTATTTCTCGGTGAACAGAGGACCATATATTTAAAGAAAATTAGGTAACTCACTGATATTTTTTGACATGATCAGTCAGAATTATATTTAATGTTTGATTCACAGCAAACACTTCCTGCTTCTGTTTAGTTTAAATACTTACTTGAAGATATGTTTTTTTATATCAAGACGTGTTATGTGTCTGGGGAATATTGCATGTCACCATTTCAGCTGATAACAAACCCGGAGGTCTGTTTTCCTCTTATGTGATTCTTTTGGCTGTGAGAAAGCATTAAAGACACACATTCTTAAATTTTAGGGTGTTTTTACAAGAATGGATTAATTGCTAGGCTGAAACAAATATGAGTTGCCAAAATTCTACTGACTAATAGCAGAGAAAAAAATTTTCAATAATCTTAGAGTTGTTTCCAAAGAATAGAGATAAGGAACTTTATATTCCATCCCCCTATTTCTGCATGAACTCTGGAATCTCTTTGTCTTATTTAGGGAAAGACCAATCAAAAGGCCTAATAGTCTCACTGAATTTCACATATAAGTGATATTTATATTTTTCCTAGTGTGAAAAATACACGGAGGAAGTTTATTTTCACTTGAAGGAATAATTTTCCTGTGTGCTTCTCACTTCCATTTTTAATGGTAGAAGTTTATGAATTTATTGAAAGAATGTTGCTTTTTCAGTTGGCAGGCCTGAGAAACTAGGGAAGAAGAGTATTCAATTGTATTAAAACAGCAATCTGGAAAAGCAGAAACTACTTTTTATATACAGATGAAAGAAAATTTTATGTCAATGTGTTGAGTATTTTTACAATATTATGTAAAGCTGACACAGCAAACTACTGTTATTTCATCATACCTATGACCAAAACGTAGAAAATGAATAAACTTTTGTAATTAATGTTTTTAAAAAGGTTTCAGTATAACCAGCTATTTTCTTGAATCCTTTCCTCAAAACATGGGCAAGGTGGTTTCTCCCATTCCCCAGAAATTTTTAAAGGAAGAATAATGTTAACACACCCTCAGAGTGTTTTTCCTTGTATTCTAATGCAGGTGAAGGAAACAATAAATCTTGTTAGTAGGAGAAGCTTTCAGCTGAGCTTTTTGCTTAGAGGTCTGAGTGGGAAAGAAATGGAATACTGTGTCAAGTAAATAAAATATTTTGTTAGCAAATGAAACCTTCCCACTGCTATATAGCTCTGACGTGATGTTCTAGTCACATGGTAAAGCATTCAGAACCTCTTTGTTCTTCAAGTAACAGCACAGCAATGCTCAATTTGCTCTGAAATTGGCACACAGACTGGTGAAAGCCAGAAAGGTTTTTTGGGTGGTATAAAAATATTGACCAACATCACAGGTTAATGTACACACAGCAGGTAAATACATAGTAACATGAGCCTTAATAATTTGCTCGGTACATAGAGAAGATGAGCAAGAGTATGAAGAAATGAGTAAGGTGTCTAAAAAAGAGTAAAGACATGCTGGGTTTTTTCGTTGTTGAACTGTGAGAAGCAACTTCATAGAACCCTCAAAGTTCAAAAATTTTAGATTCTTAATTGATCCTATTTATTATGTATAGTTTTGTTAATATTACTCAGCTGTGATTTCAAGAACATTTGAGTTAAAAATTTCAAAAGCATTGAGATAATCAAATCCCAGTTTTTCGTACATGCCCTGAGTAAACTGCACCTCAAAGGAAAGGTGAATGAAAAAGACCATAGTTACCGTTGACAAATGGTTGGCAAGTAGTTACTTTTTGCTACAAATCCTAACATTTATCTAGTCAGTCCTTCTTATCCGTCTTCTGACTTCTCTGAGTGAAAAAGGTGCATTCCATATTTGAAAAAACATGGGCCAAAAAGATTTTTTTTGTGAATGTCTATAACCAACAAGCCTCAGGTGTGTGCAGTATGGCCTATTCAGTTTTTAGAAATGTCATACCAGTGCCAAAGATAAACTATAACCTCCACATCGTCTTGAGAATAGAGGGTGAAGGGAAGAAACTAATGTCTTGGGGAAAGCAAACACAATTTTTTATCTGTGTAAAATTGTCCCTCAACACAAACTTTTCTCGGAGAGTGTGTCTTTGGGACTTGTTTTTATGAAAAGGGAATTTCCCCTCCAAATTCTCAGATACTGCTCTTACATTTTTAAGGGGAAAGCAAACAGTGAAAAGCTCTTAGTAAGATAAAAACACTTTAAAAAAATAAAAATGGTGTCGTTTGATGAGATGTGGACACAAACCCCCGGATCTCCATTTTTAAAATCCTTTATTTTGTACAAAGTGACTGTAAATGACGTGGCTGAGTGGCTAGGTGCTGCCTCCATTTCTCCCAGGTTGTGCTCTAAGTTCTTACTTGTCATAAACTCTGGCCCAGTAAATCTCCAGCTCTTACTCTGTCTTGCAGCTCTCCCTCTGAGGTCTTTTGAAATCAGTATGAATTTGAGCAGACATTCTCTTCCTTGTTTCTCTTGGTTTGGTTTTTTTTACTTCCTCGTTTTTCTGTGACAATAGAAAAGAAACATTTGCATACTTCCCCGTTGAACTAAAGTTGCCCCTTCACAGGATGGAAGCACTGCAAAAGAAGTGCATGTTTAACAAAAGCCATGAATTTGGGGGGAAAGACTTCTCAGAGGAAAGTCAAGGGCTTTGAGGGCTATTGTGTTTGGCCTTGTGGCAAATACCTGTGTAAAGTTAAAAAAAAAAAAAAAAAGAAAAGAAAAAAAAGAAAAGAAATCCTGAGCACGCGTTTATTTTTACGTTATAATAATTTTACCTTTCTGCAATATTCCCATCCCAGTGGGATGAAATGCTACAGTGAGTCAACAAGACAACCAGTCACTCCTGTTGTGAAAACTAGACCTCTGAGGTGCAAAGTGAATTACAGGTACAATCACTTTTTGCACTTCCTGCACGGGCAGGTATGACCAACCCCGTCGGGAAATCAATTTATAACTGTGATAAAAAGAAGAAATTCAAATTCTTTCTGTGATGCTAGTGGTAGCGTAGGTTGCATTTGCCAGGACTTTGTATACAAAGGCGTGCCTCCGGGTGTACCTGTCGTGCTTCACGGGAACTTCCCAGCTCGTTTCTGTGCAGGTGAGAGAGTGGACTCATTTGTGACAAGTTACCTCACTGAGTTCCTAGCTTGTTTTGTCTCAAAGCAACTGCCTAGTTGACACTGGATCTCCCCAAGTGTTGGATTCCCAGAGCGCTATGCTGGCAGCCCCCGTAGGAGGCTGAGACATGCTGATGGGTGTTACGTGCACATTGAGGTGTGTCAATGGATATCCTGGGTGGAGGAATTGAGTAATCCTGGGAGCTCCTCCGGGCCAAAATGTGCATAGATAAGAAAATTTGAATAACGACTAGAAATTGTTCTAGCATATGTAGGAATAGTAAGGTCGAATAGTCTTTTGTTCACTGCCAAGGTAATTAGAATGTTTTGTAGGTACTTAAAATTAGCCCATAGGAATTTATTGCGCCCTTATTAAGGTAGTTTTCCTGCTTATAGGACTAGGATCTAGCAGGATCACTAGGGTTGTAAAAATTTATCTCAATTACACAATTCAGGAGTCTGACCTGATCCAGTGAAGATGCCATTGCAACACTTGAAATGGGGAGACCTGCACCATCTGCATAGTGGTTGACGGTCCTGTTTGAGAGCTTTGCTTCTCCATGAAAGCATTTCGTTATAAGTGCAAAAGATCACAGGTAATAATTTTTGTAACTAGCACTCCGTCTGTGAATGTGTGTACAGGTCAGAGAGTATTCTTCTTAAAACAAAGCTATTTGGTATAAAACAATATAAAGTATTACTACTTGTTTAAAAGTGAAGTGAGAATCTGGGAAGTTGGTGGTTTGCTTTTTTCTTCAGTGTTTGTTGTGTATTTGTTTGTTGCTGTTACAATCCAAACAATGCTACTTACCTACTTCTTGAACTGTTTTCTATGTAAGTAAATAGAGATAAGCTCAAGTGTAGTATCGATTTTCAAGCTCTAGCAGCACAAATCAACATTTTCCTGATGATAAAGAATTTTAAAAGGAGTAAAAAGAGAACAGCCATAGATCAGAAAACTAAAAGACCTGAGCAAAAGTTCTGAAAGTGTTTGGATGTCTGTCTACAAGAAAAGATATACTCATAACACAAAATTTATTCTTCTGTGTGATTGTTGCTTTCTTTGCACACTTAATAGGGTTTCTGGAGCTTGGAACTGCAAGAGGATGATGATAAGCAGGAGCTTAAACCAGGCAGTGGGAACCCTCACTGGCTGGGGAATGAAGAGAGAGTAAAAAAATTTTTTACTTGCTTTCCTTACATTTAATGATAAATCATTTTTATTGGGATCCAAGGTAATTTACTATGAATATATAGTGCTCAGTGTGGTTCCCTGTGGAGACACTCATTATGCAGACTGCAAAGATTCACTGCTGTAAAAATGGCGACCAGCACAGTTTATAGAGCTGGAACCATCGAAGTGAGGTTGAGAATTTTTATACAGAACTGTACCTTCAACTGCAGTCCAAAGTGCTTAGATTTGAAAAGCAGCAGTATTGATGAGAGATTTAACCTTGAAGTCTCTGTAAGACTGTCTTAACTGCCAGCAAATGGCCCTCTTTTTCCTTTTTTAAAAACCATCACCTGGTCACACTGGTAATTCAGCAAGCTTCTATTTTTGGAATAACAGAGGTAAGGGTTATGCTCTAATTTACAGCACCTCTAGCGTCAGGGGCTCCTTAAGAACACAAAAGCGTCCTGGGAGGTAGAGGGTGCATGCTACTCTGAGTACCTTTCATTTAGTGTGCTAGTACTAGAAGTACTTTTTTTCTAGGACAGGTAACAAGGCCTATTCAAGGACATGAAATGCTGTATAATACAAGCTCTTTTTGGGCAAATTTCTTACTCATTAACTTTTACTTTTCGTTTGTCTGTCTGTTTGTTTTGGTTGAGTTTTATTTTGTTTTTTTTTTTGCTTGTGTGATGATAATACTTCTCTGAGAGAATGGCAATTACACTACTCATACACTTCCACTAAACAATACTACTTTAATTACATACATAAATTCTGATGGAGTGGTTTACTTGGAAGCAGTGCAAGCACACACTGAGGTTTTGATCTAATATTCCAGAGGTCTACAGCAAGAGCAAATCTTCCAAAATGAGACCAGCATGGAGGATAAAGTCTTGAAGAAAAATGAGGTTGAATTCTAAGTTACTGTGCTAAATCTCTCCCTCATACCAGTTCTCTAGGTGCACTAGAGATGAAACAGCATCTCTCTGCTTGATGCAATGGGAACACCCAGCATGATTCTATTAAAGGTCATTTCTTGAGTGCTGAATGCAATTTGAAAGAAATAGAAGCATGAAAACCTTTTATAAGAAAGAATCCTACCCTTTGAATTTAAGAAGTTAGTTCATTGAAATACTTATATATGATTAAACACCCTTTTTATATATCTTCTATCTGTGTGTTTTGCATTTACTGACCAGATGCAGAAGTCAAAGTAAAATACGTTTAGAATAGAAAATAGATTCCAGGGTTCTGAAATACTACACCATCCAAGGACAACATGTGAACTGGGTTTGAATTCCAGGGCATTTTTCAAAATTTCTGCCTCCAGGGGAGGGAGAAGCACAATTTAGAATGATCTTTTGAGTTGTTAATGTATATTTAGAAGTTCAAGCCTTTGTAGCATCTGAGAACTGTTAAGAGAAGAGGTCAACAGTGGCTAAATAGCGCTCTTAACATGCCGCTGTTAACACTGATAAACTGTTATCATCTTTTCAGGCAGGACCCGGCTTAGAGAACAATATGGAGACCTCTGGGTTGCCCCAGCATCACGGGAGAGCTGCCCAGACCAGTTCTTCCAGCTGAAATCTACTGACTGTTGAAGTCCGGAGGTGTTTGTGCCCTGCGTCATCCCAGCAGGACCATTTCACCCACGCCCTGCACTGTTTGCTTTTTCTGGGAAACAGTCAAACTCATCTTGCAAGATAGCCAGCCTGGGATTATGCCTAAGAGTATGTGTTCTGAGCGCGGTTTAGTATAAGGAGTTGCAATCTCCCACTCCTCACTAAGAAATCTGGGATATTCATATAAGGTTCAAGAAACTCGAAACTACAGCTTGTCTGTCAAGGCAAAGAGCATAATAGGGCATTCCACCCTATAGTAGTGTAATTTTTCTTCCAGATTTTTCAACAACAGAGTGCTGTCTAGCAGATTTGTATGACCTAGATCCAAAGATTGATGACAGTAGCTTGTTGAACTTAAAAACACTTTTGAAATTTAGTGATACATATGCACAAAGCTTCTACACAGAGGATTCTGTTCACTTTAGTCGTCTTATTCCCCATATAGTTCCTTTTTTGGCAGACCTCATACAGGTTGCAATTTCTCCACATGTCTAAATTCCACATGTTTTGTCCTGTACAGGTCTATGAGATTCTTGAATTTTACTGGCGAATAAATTAAACCTTTTTAAGAAGTAGGTGAGAGTGTACCATGAAGAAAGTCAAACTCTAATCCTTCCAGGATCCATTTCCAAACCTTTGTTGAGTAACCAAACACAACACAGTGGAGTGAGTCAGGCATATTCAGAATGTATGAAGAGTCAAACCTAGCTTAAAAGTAATGAAGGGTAAAATAATTTGTTTACCATTGGACTAAAAAGTACATAATTAGTTTAAAAGCAGGAAGGAATTGCAACCTGAGGGCAAGCTGTTCCAGTTAATTATGGAACCGGGTGCAGAGCATAATGAGAGAAAAGATATTGTGTAGAAAACTAGCAATTGCCAGTTGAATAGTGAAAACCACATGGGGGAAAAAAAGTAAATACCGTATCACATGTCCCTTTAACCACTGTAAAAATACTTGCTGCTTTTTCGAATCTTGGGGTGGACTTCTTTCAAGTTAAACAGGATGTCCATTGACGCCTTCTGGAGCTGCTAGCTACCATCCAAGTCAGACCCTCTCTCAGAAAAACTGACTCTTCAGGCCGTGTATAACCAGTAACATAAACACATCTGCTCCTGACTGAGTAGCCAGGCCCTCTAAGGACAGCTCTAACTATTTGTGATGGATTATTCGTTTTACAAAGCATTACATTTAAGTGCTTTAAAGTATATTCGAAAATTCCACTGGAAGCAAATTGCCTTGTAGAGTTGTCTTGCACCAGCTGTATATAAGATTAATTGTTAGGCAGCACCAAACCACACTGTGTGGGAATCATATTACAGTCCTTGTAGTGATTGATGCACAGAACTATGAAAGGTTAGGTGCACTTCCTGACCCCTTTGTTTCTTGGAAAGGAGAAACAAGATCTAATAAATTATGCAATTTTAAGCAGAGGAGTAACATTTCTTGGTAGCAGAAATACAATATATGTATGGGGTTTACTAGATAGGCCGCACACCACACTGTCAGAGCAGGAAGTCTGTTTATTCTAAAGTGACAGTCTTAGCAAGCACAGGTCTTTTGAGCTGTCTTTCAGGTCTGAATAGTGAATGTAAGCATTATTGTTTTTCTCCTATGTGATTATTCATATGTATACAGTGAATGTAAGCATTATTCTTATTTCTCGTACGTGATTCTTCACATGTATACTCTGACTCCCTGACAAAATAATGGTCCATGCATATTGACAGATGCATTCTTTAGTGTACAATCATATCCGTTTTCCTGCCAAGAGTCAAAGTTTGACTTGAAAGAGTGGGCTAGATTCCCCTGCTGCTTGTGAGAGCTCCCAAATGGGGAGGCCATCCTTGGTCCCAGATTCTTTGTGGAGATACAGGACCAGCCAGCTCCCTGCCCACACACTCTGATGACACTGAAATCCCACCTTCTGTTTTGCTGTGGTATCTATACTACTTGGATTAACTGTAATCTTCCTTTTTTCACCACTTACATTAAATCACTCCTATCTTGTTTATATCTAGCCTTCTTAAGTAAGGATTTCCTCTCTTTGTCAATATAAGGATCCCAAAGCTCAACTATGGCCAGTAGTACTAATTACTATCATACTGATAATGAATACACACAGAATAATTAACCCACTGCTGCCTATAAAATTATATTCTTGTTAAGAGTCTGGGATTCCATTTAGAGACATTGATTATCTGATTATCTTCCTTTGTCATATTCAGGCTTTTAGTCCTCACCTTTTTGCCACATGAAATATCAAAGATATGTATTCTATTTAATCTCTTCTATGTTTTTACTTTGGTTGCTCCATATAGTCATGTTTCTGCTTTAATTTACAGCTTTATATATTGTAAATTCCTCATAAATTCAGTTGGCTTTCCTAATCCTTTAATTTCACCATTTCTTTAATCTATTTTTCTTCCTTTCAACTTCCTAGACCCTACCCTGGTGCTTTCTAAGCTTCAAGCTGCACAATTTCTGTTCACCATCAGTCTCCTTCAAGCCTCTCTGGAGACAGTTTAACCAGAAAACTTTCCTGCTCCTGCTTTTTGTACTGATTATTGTTGTTTGAACACAATTCCCTCAAAGCTTTTATTTACATTGTTCATGTAATAAGTTACACAGTGAAAATTAACATCATCAGAGGAAATACTTTTTTTTGATGACTGAGAAGAACTCTTTGTACATTACCTGCTTAAAATAGTAAACAGTGAAAAATTGAAGTATAAATATTTTTAATGAGAAGGCATCTGTTCCCTGCCTTTTTTATGAATCAACCATCTCACAAGATTAATAAGAATGAAACTCAGCTAGGGCTTCTCTTTTTCACTAGAAATCACCGTTTTTCAAAAACTACATACATTCAGTTAGATTTTGTTGAAATTGAGCAGTAAGATCAAAAGATAAAGAGGGGGAAAGAGTTTGTTGCCAGTGAGTCAGAAGGCCAGGCAGGCAGTGTGGTTTGACCTACCAAGTAAATAGGAGAGAAGAAGGGATAAAGACCAGGAACTGGTTCCTGCCTTTGGGTGGGCAGTGCCCTGGAGGTGCCCTGTGGGCTGGGAGATCCTTTTGGATGTTGTAGGGTGTTGTTGCACTGTGGTCAGTGCATTGACTAAGACACCCACATTAATGGCAGCCCATGAGAGTGGAGGCAGTGATCCCACATGCTTAAGTGCACTTTCTCCTGAAGCTCTTGACAGCACCTAAGTTCTGAACCAAGAGAAAACACTTAAATTCAATTTTGAGGCATTCCAGGAAGTAGAATAGGCTGTACAGCTACAGAAGCCCAGACATGGGGAGAATGATTTCCCATCCTGGCTACACTTTTTAGACTCTAATGTATCTCTGTTGTTCCCAGGAGGATAGGTTTCCATTGACCTGTACATTCAGATTTGTTAACTGTTTGTCTTTGTACCAGAGAGAATTGTATATGAACTTCCACCACCATGAGTTAACACCCTCATCTCCATGTGCAGACGTAGATGGAAGAATCTGCACTGCTAGCAGGTCTGTTGGACACTTGATGGCAGTATTTGCTCTGGGTTTTTCATCCGGTAACTCCATTAACTCTGTTTAATGCAATCTCCGGAGAGCTGTAGGCATTTTGGGAAGGGGGCACAGGACAGAAGGGAGTCACAGAAGAGGAGTGGAAGGACAATAAATATGATTTAGTCTCTTCAGTCCTAATGCCACAGCTGTCAAAAACTATTTTCCTTTAACTATTTCATTTTCCTAGTTATTCTTGACTTTCTGCCTTGGGAGCTGACCTGTCTGTTCGATCTCAGGACAAAAGTTACATAAACAGATTTGAAATCTATCACAGTGCAGCTAATAATGTTGATCTGGTTTCTATTGATTAAAAATAAAGATAGGATTGTTATGACAGCATTAGCCTCCAATAATTATTGTCTTCAAGGGACTACAATTCTTCTGCAGTGGCTGAAGTACTTGTCAACTTGCAGGTGCTAGGGAATATGTCTAAACAGGTGAGTAGGTGAGAGCAGTCCCCAGATGTAATGAGCAGCCTCCTACACAGCTTCCTGCTGATACTTTGGGAAGTGATTATCTGAGAGTGGCTAGCCTGTATAGATGACCAAACCAATCCCTTCTAATGCTGCCCAGAAATGGCAGAGGTAGAAAGGTGTCAAGAAACCATCTACGGGGAGTTGGCAAGTGCATCCTGGCTCAGTACAAGAGCTACGGTGAGCAGGAATGCAGAAACCGCCTTAGCACATATATACCAATACCTAATTTCAACCCCTTCTGTGCTCTGAAACTTGCATCAAACCTACCTTATTATCAAATAAAATTTGTGTAAATGCTTGCGTTTCAGTTTTGTTTTGGTTTTGTCTCTTTGTTTGTTTTTTGTACACATGAACAGCACATTAAAGTGGTGCCACTAGTAAAAGCTACATTCCGATCCCCCAGCAAAACTGAGAAATGAAGCATTCTGAGTAGATATTTTCTTTCCTTAATGCAATCAGCTTTTACAGTTAATTAGAATGAAAATATATTGTAAGGTTTCTCTCCTCCCAGTTTCAGTTCTGCTTTTCCTGCTTATTTCAGAGGAGAGAATCTTTTGGTCTCATGAGATAGTTTTTACAGTATGCAATAAATTCATGTTACATTTTGGCTTTCTTCACGATGCACAAAACTCTGGATTTTTGTCCTAAAAAATGACATCAGGATTTTAAAAAAAATCACTCTAGAAAACAACTCAGTCTCCCACAAATGCTATGAGAGGTCTTTAGTTGATATAAAGCAGTATATATTTAGTATTGCTTGCTTTTACAAACCTGATCCAATTATTAATAATTTTAGTGATGAGGCTGGGGGATTTTCATGTCCAGTTGAGTCATCCTTCCATATGTTTTCATTTGAAAAGCAATGAACAGAAATCTTCCTCCCTTACAACATGGGAAGTTCAGTCTCCTTCTGGTAGTTGTTTTTATCAAGCTGAATTATTTGTTATCCCCTTGAAATTCTTGGTAATAAATAAATAATTTATGTTAAGTGAAGCAGCACTGCTGGGAGCTGGGAGTTGAACTAATCAGAATTCAAAAGTTACAGGGCCCATTGAAAACATTTACTGAAATCACTATGGCTCCAGAAGATATTAAGATATATATGTGTGTGTGTGTGTGTGTGTGTGTGTGTGTGTGTGTGTGTGTCTATGTATGTGTGTGTTTGTGTGTGTGTGGAGAGAGAGGAGAGCTTTGGCCCCTTTTTCATTTCCCAAAGGGATGACTAGCAATTGCTGGATTTAGGAAGACAGCAATGCACTGAGTAATCTTGCTCAGAGCACTCTGGCAACTGAAATTCCCCTCCATGGAAATTTCAAAAAATATTCTCTTCTCTTTGGAAAAAGAAAGTCAATTTTCTAGCATTTTCAGTGGGATGAGGAATTTGAGGACCTTTAGATAGCAGTGATTCAAATAATTTATTTAGGGTATAGCTGTAGAGGTCTTCTATTATTACCTTTGGGAATCCTCATTCTGAACTTAATGACTTGGCTCCGGGTCTCCCAGGGAGAAACTAGCTGTTCTGAAACGT